>NC_060088.1:3375000-3689262 GCF_922984935.1 Meles meles | reverse complement strand
AGGTATCAGCAGCAGTGAGCACCCATCCAGTGACCAAACAAGGGTACCCCACATACACATGGGGAAATTACAATATCTGGGTTCGTCGTCTCTTAGCAATGCCATAAAAATCACATAAGTAGCAGGACTCTAAAGTTTAACCTACTCTATTTAATGACTTCTTCAAAGCCCTTGAGACTCATGGGAGGTGGTTTCCATGTAGGATGGTGTGATCTTGTCACTGGGATGACATTACCGGAAACCTTATCCCCTTCTCTTGAGTATATTGATGTTTTATAGTTTTTGTCAACAAAATATGCCTGATTTTCCTTACCAAGCCATCCTCAGCATTTTGGTGTGGTTTTTTTTTTTAGGTATTAAGGTATAGGAGCTTTCTTGGCTCAGGCCTTCAAAAGCTTGACTTGACGTTGTCTCTTGGCCAGTCCCATGGAATGTAGCGTTCCTCGGTTTTACCTAAGTGATGTGAACTGTGTTAGCGTTCTCACGCAAGTGACAAGACCAAAGGATGCCTAGCGTATCTGTGTTTTACTCATTGTTAGGAAAAGTCCACGAGGGAGATGTGTTTCTGTTGCTCATGCGTGATCTGGAATGATGGGCACGCTGTTGATGATAGTGCCTGTCAGCTCATTGTAATACCTGATTTTAAAGAAAATGAAATTTTCAGGGCCGCCAGAATAATTATGGATGGATTTACTGGCTCTGTGGCTTTCACCCTTCCTTTCCCATGAGTGGTCCTATTGGACTGGTTAGGCAGACTTATCTTGTCCATTATCCATGGGTAGAAATTGAGTTCTAAGGAAGCGAATTGGTTGCCAGAAAAATCACTGTGGGTTCTTGTTCAGTGATTGTCTTCTCCATTGGGTCCACCAGGATCCCAGGAGACGGTGACTTCCTCCAAGCATAGAGAGACAAAATCAACAGATGAATCGTGTGATTTGCTCCGGTATCGGGACTTAGGTGGGCGAACGTGATCACATCCGATTGTGCTACAGTATGTCATCGAGCCTGCCTTTTACCTCAGGTGGTCACGGAGACCATAGTAATATTCGAGAACACCGAGGGAGAAGGTGAAGGCCTGGCCGGGGCCACGGCGACATCTGACATCTGTCAGCCCCCGTGGTTGTCCCACTTTCTAAATGTCAGGTGTATTGTGTGTCAGCTTTGGACATTCCCTCCTGGTGTTCTCTGAAAATGTCCAGAGGTTCTCCTGCCTCTAAGCAGTTTTTCATGTTCAAAGGACATGGTCTGTAGCAGTGATCGGTTATTTGGCAAGAAAATAAATTTAGACCATCCTGTGCGGGAAATAAACACGTACCAAGGTATTTCATGATGCTTGCGGAATCAAAACAATGACAGATGGTATAGGATGTTATTTCAGTGCATAATATAAGGGGAATGGTGTGCTCCCAAATACTATTATTTCTTCTTCTTCCCAGCATTCTATGTCCTGAACCCAGCGTTCTTGCTCTGGGCTATCACCCGTAACAGATCACTTTTCTCCTGTGCTAGGACCTGTTCCAAGTTCTTTTTTGTGCACTAACTCGATCATCTCAACCTCTGTATCCAGGACTTACCATTCATATTGGTTTCCTATGGCGGCTGCGACAAATTACTGCAACCCAGCGATTAAGGCAACGCACATTTATGACGTCATACTTCTGGAGTTCAGAAGTCCAAAGTGAGTCTCAGGGAGCTGGAATCAATGGGGCAGCAAGGATGCATTTCTTCCCAGGCTCTAGGGGAGAATCTGTGTCTTTGCCAGAGCTCCCAGAGTCTGCCCCAATCCTTGTCTCATTGCCCCCTTCCTCTGTCTCCAAAGCCACTGGCTTTGGTCCTTCTCATGCTGAGATCTCTGTGGTTCGCTCTCTTCTGTGTCCCTCGTTCTCTGATAACAATCCACATCCTTCCATTGGGTCACGTGGGGGATCCAGGATCATCCCCCTATCTCCAGATCAGGAGATCAACACCCATTATTCGATCTGCAACTTTGATTGCTATTTTCCATGTAACGAGATGCATTTGGAAGTTCTGGGGATTGATACGGGCCCATCTTTGGAGGGGTCATCATTTCACCTACCACACAAGTACCATCTTTACTTTAGACCTGAGGAAACTCAACGGTGAAGGTTGAGTGACGTCTCCGAGGTCATCGGGTGGCGATGTGGTAGAGGCATGAGAAAGTATGACCACAATGTGAAGCCAGGAGGCCATTGTCAGGGTTTGCTGTGGTCTGGACGTAGGACACGTACTGACCTCAGATCCTTGTGAATCCAAAAATCACTCAGGAGCTGCCTTTTGACCTTCGATATGAAGGAACAGATACAAGGCAATGGGTTGTCAGTCATGGGGGGGGGGAGGTACAGAGTAAAGTGAAATTAACATGGACAGTGAAACAGTATTGAACCAGGCATTTTAAGCCAAATCCGAGCAATTTTCGAGTCCTAGACGTTTGTATGTGCAGAAGCAGCAGGTACCAACGTCCTCAAAATGTTAATTTAGTGGGTGCCCTTTCTTCCCAACAAGACTTAGAAATTTTACATGAACTTGTCAGAAGAAAAAGGTGTCTAATGATTAACCACACTCAGACGTGGAGGGTATGGCATGCCCCCCCCCCCAAGCCCCTCCTTCGCAAGCGCTTTGATCCAGACACGCGTTAATTGCTTCTGCAAACTTGTAAATAATATTTCCACAACGTGAACGGAAACTTTCTCCATGAGCGTTTTTGATTCGCCGATGGTGGCTTTTCTTTTAAATACTCGATTTTGCTGATGTCTTTTAAGAACTCAGTTAAATTACAGAGGGATTGATTTGAAGTCAGCAACCTCTTTATATGAACGCTGCCAAAATATCCTTTAACGTGAGAATGCTAAGAGGCACCAGAAAATTTAAAACTCAATTAACACCGAGGGGTTATATTATCGAATCGTTTTGGCTCTATTGCAGAGAATGCCATCGCGTTGGAAAAGACTTTATATCCTCGTGGTTAAGAGCGTAGGGTTTAGAAGACAAAAAAGAAATGGCGTGAAGCCTAGCACCACGTTTCCCTCCTTGGACAGGTGTCAACTTTATATATAGATTTTTATTACCAAGGAAGAACCTGTGTTTACACATCACTATCCCATAAACTTCACAGCTTACATTAGGGTTCTCTCTTGGGGGTGTACCTTTTATGGGTTTGCACAGACGTAGAATGACCTATATCCAGCATGACAGCATCATACAGAATACGTTCATGACCCTAAATTTTCTCAGTGCTCTCCATATTCATCCCTCCCATGACCAAGCCCTGGCAACCATTGATTCTTTTATTGTCTTTATGGTTTTACCTCTTCCAGAATGTCCTAGACTTGGAATCATAGACCACGTAGCCTTTTCAGATCACCTTCCTTCACTTAGTAACGCACATTGAAGACGCATTCACAGTTTTTCCATACATAGCTTGGTTGCTTACTTCCTTTTAATCCTGAGCACTCTTCTGTTGTCTGGATGGACCCCAGTTTACCCATCCATCTAGGGACATCTTGGTTGTTTCCCTATGTGGGCCATTATGAATAAAGCCGCTATTAACGCCCACACGTGGGTTTTTGTATGGATGTAAGTCTTGGACTCCTTTGGATAAACACCCGGGAGCGTGATGGCTGTAATATACATAATTTGTCATCTTCTGGAAATGGGAAGACGCGACTGCTTGTCTTGACTTCTGAAACCATTATATGCATCGGGAATGAGAATGCCCTCGGCAGAATCATTCTTCCGAAGACAGTGGTAGCGTGTGTGCCAAAGGGATTAATCAGAGCTATTTTTAGGGTAGCGTTTCTAGCATGGAACACAAGCAAATAAAAGGAGGCATATGGAAGGGCCCATTGTTCAGCAGACCACCCCACGGATCTCCATTCTTTGGGTATGGCTGCTGTGGTAGGCACTGTGAGCTTGCTGACCTCCCCTTTCACTGTCACACATGTCCTACTGATGGCTCTCTCCCATGGTGAGCGTAAAGGAGGAGACCCATGTAACACATTGTTGACGTTACAGAACATTACATCTCTCCCTTGTCGTCTGCTTTCCTTCCTTTCCATGTAAATGTTTTCCACAGCTTTGCAAACTTCTTTCTGTAAGCGTCTCTTCTGGGGGAAAATGTATGGGATTTAATTTTCTGTAGATGTAATCCTAAAATTGGAAAGTTAATCCCACAGTACTGTTTAGATAAGCCATGGACTTTTCACTTGCAAATGCAAGGATATGGAAATTGTCGTAGATGGCTGATACATTTCGGATAAAAGACTAAAGGGCCGGAGAATGTCTGTAATTCTGAATGAAGGCGCTGTCTGGCGTTTTTGCAAAACAGCTGTATCACGTTCTTCTTTGATAGGCGACTCTGTTTAGTAGTTTCTTTGCTGTACTTTTCAAAGTCATCTTTGTGCTTCTTACCCTGCGGAAAGGAAGGGGGATCCGCTCGGTTGCTCTCCTGGTTGGAGAGAGAGGTTCTTCTTCCATCCCATGTCAACATTAGTGTTGCTGCTACCTTGACAAGGGATTGTCCATCCCTTGTCGGTGCCCATCTCTGCTCTTTTCTCCATTGGATTTCGGGGACTGCTCACTCTCATGTAGGATATTCGCAAATTCATTGACTTTAGAGCTTTGTCAGGAGACCTGCAAACAGTCCGTTCCACCAACTGTCCTGTTGTCTAAACATATACATGAGGTTCTTACTCAGGTTTAGATGGGCGACCCCAGCGTAAGTGGAAACACTGGGGCCATTAGGGTCTGTTTTGGCAGCATATGATAGGCAGGGCACAGCTTACAGTCTTGAACCAATTGGACGACCAAGATGGAAGAAAGTGAGACTATTAATTGAGGAACATTGAAAGCTCAGTGTTGGCAAATGTATTTTGTCATGCGTTTGAAGCATGACAATTGTCCTCTCTCCTGGGATCACCTTATTCTTCCGTGTGAATTCACACTCTTCACTCTATTTCTTAGTTATCTAAAAATCATTTTAATCTGGCCGTATTAGATGTGTCTGCGCCAGATGAAAACGAGAGAGAAAAGGAGATACTTGATGACGAGCTCTGTAAGAAGAATGCAGTAATACACGAAATATATTGGATCAAGCTACGTCCTAAATGGCTTTGGAAAGCATTTACTTGGAGGTAATGAAATTGCATCTCGTAGAGACCATGCCCCATGCTTCCCGGTGGTGTAATGGCCCACGATCTCACCCACCCCACCGTTTCTCTCTAGTTTATTTGTTAGTGCCGGTTCTTGTATTATGTCTGGAGCTATTTTTGTCAGAGGAAGAAAAATAAATCATTTCCACGGTGGTGGAGATTTCCACGTTTCTCTTTACCCAGGATTGACTAGACGCAGGCATCCATCTTGCTATCTCTTCCAAAACCCTGGGCTCTGTTGAAGCTCTGCAGAACCACACTTTTTCCATCCTGTGTGGCAAAGTACTGCCCTTTGCTCTACTCCTCAGGAAACTGAAGAAATTTATTCAGGAGGAATTCAACCCAAACAAGAGGCACCAGGCCCTTGAGGATTAGTGGAGTGAGCGCTGAGCATTTAGACTGAAAACTAGGGAATTGGATACAGTTTGCTTGCCTGTGGCTCATCAGCCTTTTCTCTCCCCCTGCCCAGGGTAAAAGCCACCGGACTTGCACAAAGCAATACTGGAACATTCTCTTTTATGGGGAAGCTGAACAGGCAGTTCTTTCTGAAAAGAATCCCACAAAAGGCGTTTGAAGACCCTTTGAGTAGATTGCTTTTTCATTATACAAAGGTCTACCTGCTGAAAACCTCCACATAGAGCTTATTCTTAAATAATAATAATAATAAAAAAGATAGTCTTTTTAAAAAAATATTTTATTTATTTATTAGAGAGAGAGTGGGAGAAAGAGAGAGCATGAGAGGGGGAGGGTCAGAGGGAGAAACACTCTCCCTGCTGAGCAGGGAGTCTGATATGGGACTTGATCCTGGGACTCTGGGATCATAACCCGAGCTGAAGGCAGTTGGTTAACCAACTGAGCCACCCAGGGGCCCCCAAAATAGATGGAGAGGAAAAGGAAGTTGAGGGAAATTGGAAGGGGAGGCGAACCATAAGAGACTATGGACTCTGAAAAACAACCTGAGGGTTTTGAAGGGGCGGGGGGGGCGGTGGGAAGTTGGGGGAACCAGGTGGTGGGTAATAGGGAGGGCACGTACTGCATGGAGCATGGGTGTGGTGCAAAATCAATGAATACTGTTATGCTGAAAAAATAAATAAATTAATTAATAAAAAAAAAGAAAAAAAATAGTCTTACTCCTACATATTCTAATGAAAAACCTTCAGTAAGAGAGCTTCAAGATAGCCAATGAAAAAGGGTTATCGGGATCAGCACACAAAGCATTAAACAGAAAACACAGCCAAGACATCTCTAATCTATAACCGATATATTGATCCTTAAAAAAACAAATGAGGATCCTATGAAAAAGTGACATAATGGGCACGCTTTTAAAACTCGGATGAAAAAATAAATAGGAGTCTATTTCCCGTCTATTTTCCCTAATGAGAGTGTGATAGAGAAAAAGGAAAATTAAACGTCAATCCAGGATATACTCAGTGATTCAGAAAAGGGGTAGAAAAGAGTTCTAAGTAATTTGATTTTCCCTTAACATTAAAAGACCTGAGCTTCCTGATTTTGTGGGGATGCCCCTGGATGTCCAGTAGGTGAATGGAATGAAAATTACTCCCAAGCACCGTGTCCTGGGATTTCCGTGAAGGAGAAGCTGAGAGGTTGGGATCCTCAGACCAGTCGGAGAAGCAGATAAACAAAGACCACAACCCATAAATAATCCAGAGTTAAAACGCCATGGGACCCTTCCAGATCTTTAGTGAAGGTTCGGAGACAGAGAATCCCTTTAGCAGCTGTAAGAAAAATGAATTGGCAAGATAGACGTCTATCCTGAACCAAACTGTCAAGGTGAAGTCTGAGTAAAGAATTTTTACTCCTGCAGGGTCTTGAAAGTTTTGTTTCATGCCCTCCTCCTCAGAAAGCTGTGTGAGTATGTCTTCCTTCAAACAGCAGAGTAAATAACACGGAAAGCCATGGTTTCCAAGAAAACGAAATGGACTTAGTGGAAGATGGTGGAAGGGATTGGGTCCCAGAGGAGCGCTGGGTGCACGTTGGGACAAAAAGGATCCTAAAGAGACAGATCTGGATGAAAAAAAAAATAAAATAAAAGGAAAGAGGCATTTGACCCTGTACAAATAGTACTTGGGATGGGTACAGTTTTGTGGGAGCATTTAGAAAAATGGAACAGTAGGTACAGAAAAAGCATGAAAATGAAAACCCGAGGCTGTTACTGTCTCCGGAGAGAACAGATTATTCCGGGAAGGAGACTTTACAGAGTACAGAGCTCGGTTCAAGAGTCACTATGAATCACCTGCTTACGATAATGCTCATAGTGGAGAGTGATATACCCCAACATAGTGTGGGCCCCTACTGGGATGGGAGGAGGGAAGAGGCCTACAGGGCAGTGGTTGCCTATAGAAAAAATGTTAGATAGCATCCAGAAATAACATATCAGTATATAATAAATCTCCCGAGACAGGTGTGGTCATGGCGTGACGGTGGGGCTGGTGTGTATTGGCACTGGGATTTGCTGGTTGGTGTTACTGACCTTGTTTGAATGATGCTCATAGCTTGGGTTTTAGGACTTCGTGCGGGTCTTTGTGGACACACAGTTTCTCTAAAAGCTGAAGCTAATAAAAGGCACCAATCGCATGGCACGTGTGGATGAGGAACCCCATCAGAAACAGCACCATTTTGCAAATTTGGCGGGCCCTTAGCATGGCCTGCAGAATTTCAGAGATACCTGGTATCTGTGCCTCCTTCCCCCAGAGACTCTGGCCCACTGGGTCCTGGGTGCCACCCATACAGTGGGATTTTTCAGTGTTCTCCAAGGATTCAAAAGGTCAAATTTGAAAACCACGGGTCTAGAGCAGCACAGATCATTGCTTTGACTTAAAAATCCCATCCACTGTTCCCTTCATCGAGACACACTGCTTTCCGTTGAAAACGTAAATGAAGAATGCACCTTGAGCAAATTTCATCACTCAGTCACATTTTTGTCCCCTCTATTATGTGATGTGTTCTTTAGAGAAAGTCTCTAATCACTTAAAAATGACCTAATGTTTTCTCTCAAAAGCTTTCTATTTTCTGGTTGTTTTCCTTCTCTCCACATCCCCCCCACCAACCCCTGGCCTTTAACTGAAGTCACAGAACGTTCTTGTTTTGGAGTGCTTTGCCTATCCTACGGGAAGCCCATTGTGCATGGTCCATGGCGTGGTTCCAACATAATTGTTCCACTTTCTCCTGTTTTGGTGACCGCACATGAGGTTGAATTAAATATAATTTTCTCCGTTTGCATTTCCCTGGCGTTCATCCTAAGTGGCCTCACACAGGAGCTCCGAGCACTCCTCTGGTCTCATTCTGTGAGCTCCTTTCAGTCAGGGGCCAGGGACATCATTACTGGTGCCAGAAATTTGCTCAGCGCTCAAGGATGCTTGTATTGGAGCAAAATTTTCTTTCATTATGACCTGCTCTTTCCCAAGCTGTTACGGTGGGAAGGACTGAGTTCCTACACATGAATGTTGGCCATGATCCATAGACCACTTTCCCTACCTTTTGCAGCCAGTCTCATCTACCTTTCTTCAGTGGACCTTCTACCTGATCCATCAGACAGGTTGTAGGCCTGCATGTTCACCAGCAAGATGCTGCTGAGTTCCTCAAGTGTTTCTTTTTGAGTTCCTTTTATCCTCGGAGAAGCGAACTCATTAAAACCATGCAGTGCTGACGTTTAGAATTAACACTGTGGCATGATCTTCCTCAGTCTCCTTCTCGAATTACTGATTTGGGGAGACCTGACTGATTTCTTCCCCCTCTCTGCTGGAGATACCTGCGGTCTCTCCTCCTTTGAGGTCCCTTTCCGGGATCCGAAAACCCAGAGCGTTTCTGATGGGGAGCTATGTCTCTATCCTGCCTTTTCTGATTTTCCTTTGCTTTTTTATGAGCTTTGGCTTCCTAAGCTGGCTCTTTTAGAATATCCTTACAGCTGATGAATTTTTTAAATAGTCCTTCGTGTATTTCTGTAAGCTTTTAATCGGTGAGATGAAATTTAACACCAAAAATGTCCTGATTGGGGGTGGGGCTTGTAATTTGAATCTAGTCTGTACAAAGCTTCGGGAAGCGGCTAATGTCTATACACGCACACCAATGTGTACACACCGATGCACACACACATAAAGCTTATTTGCTAATACATATTGAAGTCAGTTATCTGGGCTGCATAAATTCAGCACATTTTCCCAGTGACCTAGTTAATTCAAAGGACGTACTTCATCGAGGCGAGTTGTTTTCTATTTGTTGTTTTAGGGCCTTTTTACGCGACTAGCCGATAGGGCGCTCATATTTGGAGTTGCAGGAGAAGCTCTTAAAATAAAATGGAACCTTCCGTCTTGGTACCTTTCCACTCGGGGGAGTTTGCCAGGTGACAATTTCACATCCAGACTTCATAGCTGTGTGCACTGCGTCCTCTCAGTGGCACCGTCTGCGGTGGCCAATTGAAAACATGCAGTAACAGACTTGTTAAGAGATAATTAAACATGGGGGAAATAGAACTATTGTGGCAGAGGATTTAATTGGGTTTAATTGGGTTCGGAGGAATAGGCTACGGTAAGAGAATAGCTCTTAATAGGAGGTCTGAAAATAGCCAAGGAAAGCATTAATTGCAGAAAATCTGTGACATCTGATTACCGTAGTGGGAAAAAAAAAAAAAAAAGAACCAACCTTTTTATATCCTTCTGTATAGAGAAGGAGGGGCCTGAGAAAAAGAAATCTTCCCAAATGTATAGTTAAGAAACACCAGGAGTTTTGAAATTCAAAAGGGATCAAAAGGAATGCCCATATAGGAGAGAGACATCTACCCATTTAGAGTTTCAGGATTTTGCCATTTGTTATGAAATACTCTGGAGATCATATAGTATTGAGACTTTCCTGGTCTTTTCTCTGAGACATGGAGCATGGGGGTTGGAGGACAGGGGTGGAGAAACAGCGGAGTGATGCAGGGTTCTATCAATTCTGTTTATCACTGGCTTTCTTTCTCATGGCTTCAGAGAAGGAACTCTCCCTGAGCACACAGCAGCCAATTTAGCATTCCTTTATTTGTCAAGTTGTAGGTTTGAAATTTAAGGGGCTTGGTTCAGAGAGGGAAAGACCATGTGCTTGCTGGAGTCTCTGTGGAGGTTAGAGGTGCCTTGGTCTTGCAGGTGACTCCCACCGTCCAGCGCCCTCCACCTACACAAGGGGCACGCATAGGTGTTTTGGTTCCTGGATGAGAGAAGCTGAAATGTTCCTATTAACCACTTGTTGTGGGCATAGGTTTGGGTTTTAGGAAGGCTAAGATGACACAGTCTCAGGTTGTACCAAACGTGCCCAGGGAGAGGTGACCAGGAAGACGTCCTTCACCTGGGTGGATATGACCAGAGCCAAGGGAGACCTCTGCAGGTGGAGGGAAGGGTCATTTATTTCCATGGTGGACTGATGCTAAGGGCAGGTCTTCCCAAGGGAGAGAGGAAGAGCCAGAAATGCTCGTACAAAATAGTTGAGTAGATGGTCTTCATTCACCCAACCACATTCACCTTCTCCACCAGCAGAGAGCTGTGCTGTAACCTTTGCTGTATGCACCAGGTCATGAGAGCTGGTCCCTTCACCTCCACGAGCCAGGTCGTGTCAACAGTTTGGCCGTGAGTCAAGGGTTCTTAACCATGAATGTTTGGGGTATGTGTGTGAGGATGGGAGACCCCTTTGTCAGCTTGTTGAAAAATGAACCTTTTTTTTCTAAAATTAACACTTTTAAGGGTCCCTGGGTGGCTCAGTCAGTTAAGCGTCTGCCTTCAGCTCAGGTCTTGATCCCTCAGTCCTGGGATGGAGTCCTCTATCTGGCTTCTTGGTCACCGGGGAGCCCGCTTCTACCTTTCTATCTGCCTGATGCTCTGCCTGCTTCTGCTGTCTGTCAAATAAATAAATAAAATCTTAAAAAAAATAAAACTAATACTTTTAAGTTCTAAGATAAATAAGCTTAAAAGGAGACCAGTTTTTTTTAAATTTCATTTTATTTTTTTTCAGTGTTCCAGAATTCATTGTTTATGCCCCACACCCAGTGCTCCATGTAATACGTGCCCTCCTTAATACCCACCACCAGGCTCCCCCAACCTCCCACCCTCCTCCCCTCCAAAACCCTCAGTTTGTTTCTCAGAGTCCACAGTCTCTCATGGCTCATCTCCCCCTCTCATTTCCCTCAACTCTCTTCTCCTCCCCATTTCCCAGTGTCCTCCATGTTATTCCTTATGCTCCACAAGTAAGTGAAACCATATGATAATTACTCTCTCTGCTTAACTTATTTCGCTCAGCATAATTTCTTCCAGTCCTGTCCATGTTGCTACAAAAGTTGGGTATTCATCCTTTCTGTTGGAGGCATCATACTTCATCGTGTATATGGACCACATCTTCCTTATCCATTCGTCCGTTGAAGGGCATCTTGGTTCTTTCCACAGTTTGGCGACTGTGCCCATTGTTGCTATGAACATAGGGGTACAGATGGCCCTTCTTTTCACTACATCTGTATCTTTGGGGTAAATACCCAGCAGTGCAATTGCAGGGTAATAGGGAGGCTCTATTTTTAATTTCTTCCGGAATCTCCACACTGTTCTCCAAAGTGGCTGCACTAACTTGCATTCCCACCAACAGTGGAAGAGGGTTCCCCTTTCTCCACATCCTCTCCAACACACGTTGTTTCCTGTCTTGCTAATCTTGGCCATTCTAACTGGTGTCAGGTGGTATCTCAATGTGGTTTTAATTTGAATCTCCCTGATGGCTAGTGATGAACATTTTTTCATGTGTCTGTTAGCCATCTGTCTGTCTTCTTTGGAGAAGTGTCTGTTCATGTCTTCTGCCCAGTTTTTGATGTAATTATCTGTTTTGTGTGTGTTGAGTTTGAGGAGTTCTTTATAGATCTTGGATTTCAGCCAAACAGAGACCAATTTTATTGGAAGGATTATCAAGATGCTTTTTTAAAAAAAAACTCCGCAATAATAATGTATGTACTTTTTTCCTGTATTACATATTCAGATCTGGCTAAGAGCCTCATAAATGCACAATTTCAAAGTGGTGGTGAGTATACATAGTATTTTCAGGTGTCTGCAATAGCATTAGTTTGATAGGAAAATGTATGTGATTTTTTATTGGGGGAAAATGACAGGAATTTCTGATACGATTGAGTGTGTGTGTGTGTGTCTGTGTGTTACACTTAACATTTGTAATTGGGGAAAACAACACATTTCAGTTCACATTCAGCAAAAACAAAGATGAGATTTATCTGTTTACATTCATAGAACCCTTGAAGGATTCCCCTGAAGGGCATCCATGGGAGGGCATCTGGATAGGAGAGGGGATCATAGAGCCTCAGTAGCCGAAAGGGTTTTAAATATTTTTCTACCCAGAGTTCCTTTTTAAAGCCTGCATGTGTAGGTAGGGATTTTTGCCAGAGCTGGGGGATGGGTGTGAGACAGACTAGGTCTCAGTTTGGTACGTAGAGTGGGAGAATTCTTCTCTGTCAAAATAAAACCAAAAAAAATAGCATTATAGTGGCTTATGCTTTTCCTGCCATTTTTACCTGAGAAACTTTCAGGTCTCAAGACCAGTTATTGTTGAATGTTATTTACTGCCTTTCTTGGCAAAATGCTTTTCATTTTAATGGGTTTTATCTTGAGATAATGATCCTGAGGCATTGGAGGTAGGTGTGCAAGAAGATACCTTGGAGTCCCGTCATGAGTTCTGGACTTGACCCTTGTTCTGTCTCTCAACTTTGAACTTCTTATTCTTGCCTTCCTTGCTGAACCTGACCCTTTATTTTGCAGCTTCCCCCTTCCTTTCTCTTCTCCCATCCCATGTAAGTGTGCAGGAACAGCTTTTAAGGGAAGCCTCTTGCCCATATATTCCTCATCTCAGAAGCCCTGGTCTTGTCCTAGAGCTGGAAAGTCATCTCTGTTAGGTTCTGATTCTCCATGCAGGAAACTTTTCTGTAATGTCTCCATTTCTGGGGAAGACTCTGTTTTCACACACCAATACTCCTGGTGGACGGATGCAGAGCAGAGATTTTTGGGAATGGACTGGGGGGCATCTGGTGCTTAAGACAGAAGACAAATCCTGGGAGCCGGTACCAGAGTCATGCTCGGGAAGGACGATGCGTTGGAGAAAGGATTGTTTCATAACCTGCAGCCCTGCAGCTTATAATCCCATTACGTTGTCATTACAAGTGACTGTGCCATCCGAAACTCAACTTTGCTCTGAACAGTCAGAGCAAACATCACACAGAAATAGTAATTTCCAAAATACAGGGTCTTTCCTACAAGACGAAGCAGCCTTCCCTAGGAGATAACGTAGGCAGAGAGGGTACAGGGTTCAGAGAGAAAAGAGGGCACTCTTGTTGGGGTTATGTAACATCGAAGTGGTTCTTGGGTCATGGATGGTGTCTTGGGATACGTTCTGAAGACATCCTCTAGTTTGGACAGCACACGGCTCATTAGGAGAGGCTGTGAACAGCAGTTTCGAAGCTACTTACTGAAGACCCGCAGAGACCTACTTCTCATTATCGCCTGAGATGGTTCTTGTGGTTGTCTCCCCCTCGGGAGCACACGCTTCTTGTGCACACTAACCTCAGAGGGTCCACGTGTTCAACCATCTGTCCGCAAACCCACCACAAGTATTCCATCATCTGTCTGCAAACCCACCACACCTGAGGTTGCCGTTCCAAGTCAACCTGTGTTGTTAATAACTGGGCAAGTCTTACTCAAACTGATCGTTTTCTTTTGCAGGACAACTCGTTCAGCATCCTCTCTATCTTCAATATTGCCTTTTAGTGATTTAGATTTTATCGTCACTATAAACGATGGGAAGACATAGCCTTTCGAGAGCTCATCAAGAGTGCCTGGCACCCGGGGTCCTTACTTTGCTTGCAGACGTGCAGACAAATTTCGTCTCCAAACTGGATCAGAACGCTATTTTTTTTTTTTTTTAAGTTCTCGTTGATATTGGCTGAAACTGGTACTGTGTCAAAGAGTCTACCATGTTCTACTGATAGGTCAAAGAGGGAACCAAGTCTCCCTGTTTTCAAGATAAAATTCCTATGGGTAGAAACCATAGGAGCTAGACCATGGGGCACAAAGGAGGTTTAGGTCCGGAACATGAGTGGAGCTGGGGGTCAGCATGCAGGTTTAAGGTGGTACCCACAGGAGGTGAGCTAAGGAGGACGTCGGGGAACCTGACCTTGCCACTTCTGCCCTTCTTGTCTTATCTGATTTCCTTCTGCATCTTTTCTCCTCCCTTTAATTTAATAACCTCTGCTGAGACCTTATGTCTTTCCAGTGCAAGTATTCATCATCGTGGATCTTTGCACTTAGGTAGCTCATAGTCTAGCCATGAATGTAAACATTTAGGAAGTAACTATGACATCATGTGAGTGTTCCTTCTGGTATTATCTTTCCCACTCTCCATAAATCTTGGTAAGCTCGTATGTACATCCTTGAAGTTCAGTCTCCTCTGTTACCATCTTGAAGAACCCAGCTTTCCCTACATACCTAAAATTTTAAATGCATCTCTTAGAAGATACTCCTCTATCCTGCACGAACCCACAGTCCCGAAGAAGGAGGAAAAGGACCACACGTGTGCTTCATTGTGGGAATTTCAATGCAGGCTTTATGTCATCAACTGGGATGTAGACCGTGTTCAGATGGGACTTGAATGGGCCTCTCCTTATCAGAGTGGTTTCCAAGTGGAAGCATTGACTAGAAGCTCAGAAAGTAATTCTGATTAGCGAGTGTTTCTTGGGAGGATGCTTTTGTTCTAAATTTACCTATTTATGCACATATTTATGTATGTGTATATCTATGTATTTTTATATAAACTCTATAATTATTGGTATGTAGTCACACACACACACACACGTTCTCACACACTTAGAGTAGCGTACACACAAATGTCCCTGCATCACATTCTGTACTGTGCCCATTTCATAGATAAGAAAATGGATGCATGGATGGTTTATACTCTCCTCGGTGGTTGCTGTTGGAGTTGAAGGCGGGGTTAATGGTAAGCGGCATGAGTCTAGAGGGCATGTGTCTGACCAAGCCCCAGATGGTCCCCTAGGTATTTAACATGTGGACAAATACGTGTTGTGATGCATCTCCTTGTGTATTTGAGTCTACCTCTTCTACGGGCTCATGCCTAGAGTCTTCTCTTTGGAAAGGGATGAACAGAATTACATATAACATGTTTTCTTGACTATCTACAACACAAAGACCATTGGACAAGGTACCATGGGGATCTACAAAGAATGGAGAAGGCATAATTTCTGAACCTAAGGGGCTTAATATCTCAGTGGTTTAGTTTGGAGATACACACACACACACACACACACATGCACAGGTGCATATTCATATCACATTATCGGTTTGCATTAGTAGACCTATATATGGAAGACTTTGGGTATATGGGATATATAGTGTTTCAGTATGATACATATTCCATGTCTATGTACATAAACAATGTATAATATATATATGTATGTAAATATGTATATATGTAAATACATCTATACATATATATACATATCTATATAGATATGTATATATATGTATATAATTTAGGAACAAACTTATGAAATAACTCCATAGAATTAGATATGAGACAAAAGGAATAGATTATTTATACCAAACAAATAGTACCATAAATCAGTGTATTGGAAACAACAGCATGTCATCCTGACTCTTGGCAAAAGAGTCACGTGAAAGACATTGGTGATCTTTTTACCCCACTGATCTATGTCCGACGTATTGCAAAACGCATTTCTTAGTGGGGGGTGGGGTGGGGGGGGGGAGGATGGCTGCAAGGTGATTCCAGTTGTTTCTGACACAGTAGACCTTCTCTTGTTTTTCTGGATCCATTATCTCCCTGAAGTTAGGTTCTCCTGTTTCACTGCACAATGTTCTGTTCCTACTGGCTTCCATATTTCATGTACACTCCGTTGCGAGGATAACAGTGTGAGGTTTCCGATAATCTTCAGGCTGAAGGCATCTTAAGAGGTGACTTGGTCTGAGCCCACCCTGTGGAGGTCAGGGAGCGGAAGCTCTGGCCCCTACGTGATGGGCTAGAGATCTCCTGCCTAATTAGTGACCAGGGCAGTGGGGCTCTTAGCTGACCGGACTCTCCATTTCAACAATGCCACCAGGATCCTGCTCTTTCTTATGGACTGTGTTAGCAGATGGCCTCTTCCCCCTTGGGCTCGTAACATAACTTTGGAGGAAACAGTCTCCACCTTTCCTTCAGTTTATAAATCTATTTCCATAGTGCGTGGGAAGATGAAGTTACTGAGCCAAACCCACAGAGACTCTTAATCAAGAGCAACTCTTGATTAAACCTTGCATTGTTAAAGACTCATACTCCTAAAATGTACACTACATATAAACATGAAAATATATAAATTATATATATTTATTTAAAAACAAAAATTAAGCACATATACCCACTGCCAGACCACAAGATAGAATGTTATCGATTATCTTTGCATATCCATGTGGGTTGAGCCCCACTGTCTCGTGTCTCGGACACAACAGCTATCCCAGAATTTGGCTTTAATGATGACCTCACACTTGTAATATTTTAGCACAACTATAACTCTAAACAATGCCCTGTCTGGTTTTATATAATATTATATAAATAAAACCACACCATATGTATTCTTTTGTGACTTGTTTTTTGTTTTTGCGATTTCTCCATCTTGATACATACTGCCTGTATTTTATTCATTTTCCACTACTGTATAGTATTCTGTCTGGGGGAGCCAAGATCTATTAGTCCATTCATTCTCCTGTTAATAGGCATCTGGGTTATCCTACTTTATTTTTTTATATTTATTTATTTATTTATTTATTTATGGTTCTGTGACTCTGGCTATACGTGGACACTCTTGTGCATGTCTGCAGACACAAATATTTAAGAAACTCTCTAGAGGCGCCTGAGGGGCTCAGCTGGTTGAGCATGTGACTTGTGGTTTAGGCTCAGGTCATGATCTCAGGGGGCTCGAGCTCTGCATTGGGCTCTGTACTCTGTGGGGTCTGCTGGAGGGTCTCTCCCTCTGCCCCTCGCCCAACTCATGCTCTCTGTCTCAAATAAATGAATAAATAATTTTTTTTAAAGCAGCTCTTTAGGAGAGACGGAGAAGATGTATACCAGGTAGTATGTACGTGAGACTGTGTGTGTGTTTATGTTTACTGGCAACAAAGTCTTCTCTATGTTCGAGTTCCTCATGGCACACAAACTTGGTTTCCAGTGGAATGGCATCGATTTTCACCAGGACGCTATGACGATCTAGTTGAACCACACATCTTTGCTTAACACTCTATACCATTTGTCTTCTGAATGTTTGCTAATCCTTTCTGATCTCTTCTGTATCTTGCCAAGAATGAATAAGGTCAAGCCTCCTGTCCTGTGAGACCCTTGGTCCATCTGAGGGTTTACCATATGGACTCATGGAAAAGAGCCACCAAAGATGACTTTTAATCTCACCTGCATAACTAAAAAAAATTAATGGTACTAGTTATTGAGATAGGGAACAAAATGCGGAGACAATGTGAATGGATCAAAAACGAAATTTTTAGTACATGTAAGACATGTAAGCTATAATATTCAGGAGACACGATGGTCTGACTTTGACGATGAATGACTGAGTTTGGTGACAGAAGTTCACACACACATTCTGGAGACGTTTGCGAGTTACTTGATTTAGACTTGGAAATTGTATTTGGTAACAATTGAATCAGACACAGAAAATGAAGCATTTAATGGGTTGTTCATACATGCTGATCCCTGTGCTTTCTTTGAATGTACAGAATGTGAATGAGGAAGCAAGCAGCCCTGTTAGGGGTAGTTTCATGGAAGTACAGACTTATTGCAGGCTGGGATCATGTTTCCTTCCCTCACAGTGTCCCCATAACCTAGAGTGGTGATATTTATGAGATACATATTGACCTGCATCCAGGTTTTGGTCCATGGTAGGTCCTCTTGTCCACATAGTTCTTCTAGAAATATCCATATCTTACTTCTAATCTGGTTTTCGGGCTACATACTATTGAGTGTCTTTCAAACCAGCAAGTTTTGACTGAACCCTATAGAAGCCACTCTTTCTTTGTCCTGGGTTTAGTCTGGGTTGCACAGATCCTCTCGCTGTAAACTCCAGGTCCTTCTACTGTGGCTCAGATGTGTTCCTGACCCATTCAGCTTCAGCAGAAGAATGGAAGTAGGGTGGGCAGGTGATGCTGTTGTTGCTCTGAGGCTATTGTGGGGCATAAACCCACCTTGAGGAAACCATCTTGCCTCCTTGGCCTCTTTATCTTCCTCTCCAATTACTTTATTGACATCTATGCTTCATGGTTCAACATGGCGGACTTGTATGGTATCTGGTTTTCAGAACTGAAAGCAAGTGCAGAGCTCAATGGGCAATGAGCTGTAATGCTTGAGTAAAGATTATTGATAGAGTGTAACCTTGCTCCCCTAGGAGAGAAGGTAAATATATGCAAATAATACACTAATTGTACGCACTAATTGGCCGATGGCTAGCATTGAGTGAATCTTAGTAGGGACCGACAGGGGTATGTGTGTGTGTCTGTGTGCATGCGTGTGCACGTATGTGTGTGTCTGTATGTTGTGTAAGCCCATTCACAAAGTGGACATTGTTCCTGTAGGTAACACACTCACTGGACTACCTCATGGGCGAGCTCTGTGTTCGACGACAAAAGATGGACCACACCCCTCTCAGATACTAGAAAAAGTTGGTGTGTTCCCCAAAACCAAAAGGGAGGGACCCTAGTGATACCTATAGGTTGCACAGAGTTTCAGGACTGGGTGTCTTAGGCTTTCATAGTAAACATCACAGGAGGTTTATTGTACGAGGTCATTAACTTGGGCAAGGACCAGGGTCTGCCCTTCTTGTCCTGATGCTTCATGACATCAGATGAAAGTGATTCTTCAAAGTGCCTCTTGGCATCAGGTCTCTCCTTGACTCTCAGGCTTTCCCTGTAGCTGAGAGCAGCATGAAGTAGGGCTGCTTCAAGCTCATTCATCCCCTTTTTGGGGGAACTGGAGGTTGTGTTTTTGAAGATACATCCCCAAAGTGTTCTGTTCTCTAATGTATGTGTCACCGCCTGGAAAGGAAACACCTTGAGTGCCCGAAAGATGGGATTTTATTCCTTGTTGGTTCAAGATACCAAAATAAGTTTGGTCTGGGCTGTTCTTAATGAAATACATCTTTTAACATGAAACCAGTCTCCATTGGGGGGATGCGCACTTTGGGGAGAAATGCATGGCGACTTTTATTTTGAGCCATTTATATTCTGATATGCTTGCATGGTTTCTGCCTTGTCTTAATTACAATCTCAGGCAGAATGACTGCCCTGTAGAGAATCATCCTAAAATACCCAATCAAGTTATAAATCATGTCGAAATGCCAGTCTGAAATATTCCTCTCTGTGCAACCTTGGCAGAGAAACCATTCTGGAAAGCCCTTCTTACGTTAGAATCATATATCTTCAATGAAAATATGATTTTCACTTTTTTCCATTAAATTCTTTCATTCGGCTAATAATTAGAATTTTTAATAATATTAAAATTCTAATAATTCTAATAATTAGAATTTTTTTCTAATTTTAGAAAAAATAATTAGAATTTTTCTAATAATCAGACTTCTAATAATTAGAATTTTAAAAAAATTCTTTATGACTTGTAATGCCAAGGCTTTTAAAGTTGACAAATACTTGAATGTGTGACCCCTCCTCCCCCACACATATAACACACACACACGTATCGTAATCTTTCGTTGTACGCACAGATCCTTAATCAGATGCATGGCCACTAGATTCCATATTGGATGACTCAGACCTCTGGTTCTCCCTCTGTGATGGTCATTTAGTGGTCTACAGTGTCAGCAGGGCTGAGGTTCAGAAACCGTGGATTTCAGATTGTAATGACTTGTGTGCAAATCAGACAAATTTCAAAAAAGCAAGGAAATGAGTGAGACAGCCCTGAATGTATGCACATTATCTAGAAAGTGCTCATATCCCCCAGGTGCCTACTCTTGGGTCCTGCTGGTCCATGATCTCTTTCTGGCCCTGAGCACTCTCTTGGTGGGTGGAGGGTAGATTTGGGCAATAGAAAGACTTAATCCTTGGACTCAGCGTAAAGTCTAGGTGTGATCCCGCTTATGCACCTGTCATGTGTCTGTGGCTCATGGATACTCTCATCCACGTTGACTTGGAGAAGAGTTGAGTGGGCCAGAATTTCCCAACAGAATTCACTTTCTAAGTTCCTGACATAAACCCACCAACCGAGTCCCACATTTACCGAGCTCTGCCTTCCAGGGACGGTATGCTGCCTCGTGCGCACGATCTCACTTCCCTCTCAGTTGCAAACAGATGAGGAAAGGGAGGCTCAAAGATTTAAAATTCTTTGTCCTGCACTTGCTCAGCCCCGTGATCCTGGGCTGACTCTGGAGCCTGTGCCTTTTGTCTCTGTAGGCAGGATTCTTTCAAGGACGCCCCTGTTAGGGTCCTACCATTTTGTGTTTATTGAGTGGGCGTTTTTCGCTGCCCTACACCTTTGCATAGTGCACACCCCAGGAAGAAACTATGATACACGATTTACCTGTATCACAGTCAGCTCTGCTCACTTCCCGCAGCTCACAGATGTAGCGTTTGGGGACCCAAGTCCACCAGAATCACAAATTCATGGCGTCTACTTTTATCACCCGGAAGGCTCCAGGAGGAACAGTGAATGCTGGTTCCAAAGCAGACGGGCTTTCAGGAAAACAAAAGATTCCAAACATGTCATCACCTTCTTCTTGTTCTTGTCTGCCTCCTAATTACTCAGAAATTGGATCACAGTGTGGCAGAAATCCAAGTGTTGTGCACAGCAGAATTCAAAGATAGAAGGGAACACATACAACCACCGTTTGGTGAGATGCTCTTTTTCACTGTCAATGGTAAAACCCAGACTCAGAATGCATTTTCATTCAGCTCTGATGAACTTGGTCCAGGATGTCAGGAACTATGGAATTCCCCCCAGAAGTGGCAGAACTCCATGACCCATTCAGCTCCATTAAAAAAATAAAAATGAGCTTATTGACATATTACTCAATAAGGGCTCACCTACCCATTTAAATGCATAATTATACCCTAGTCTAGAAATACTCAGAATCACCCACAACATCTTTCCAAGCATGGTTGTCTGTTTTTGGAGTTGAGGAATGCTCTCTTTCAAGCTACACTGCTTGCTACGCGTAATGTGATGTTTTGTGTTGCTAATGGGTCATTTACCATACTCTGCCACTCGGGCACAACATTTTTCACTGTCCTCAGAGGAATGACTTCTCTAGTGGCAGTCCTAGGATCCATATCCAGACAAGTCCGGGAGATCACAGTCAGTGGGAGGGTAGCTCCAACATACCACCAGACTTTAAAATGGGCTGCTTGGGGCATCTGTTGGTTCATTCAGTTGAGCGTCTGCCTTTAGCTCAGGTCATGATCCCGGAGTCCTGAGATCGATGCCCTTATTGGGCTCTCTGCTCAATAGAGGACCTGCCTCTCCCTCTGCCTTTGTGCTCTCCCTCTCTCTTGCATAAATAAAACCTTAAAAAATTTAAATGGGCTGCAAAAACAAGCAAACAAAAATAAAGGAAATGGGCTGAGAGCTGAAAGGTAGATGGCTTAGGTGAAGATCACGACGGCCGTATGGACAACTTTACCTAGGAATGATGTTCTGGTGGGACATACTACATCTTTAGAGATTTTCCGTCCTGCTCAGTTTTTATGAGGAGGGGACACTTGAGGGTGATGATCTGTGTAGCCTAATGGTGTATTCCACAGAATAACCCAAAAAGGATTAGAATCCAGAGCCTATACTCTCTTGCTCCCTTGCATATCTGACGATTATCTACGTGTCATAAAGCCAGTTTGGTCCTGTCCCACATGACTCCTACTCTCCTACTCAACAATGTTGCTAGGCTCCATGCCTATAGCCCCTTAGGGAGAAGCGTCAGTTTCCTTAGACATTTGAGAAACACTGTTTCGGGGGTGCCCATCCCCTGACTGGCTAGTCTTTGCAAAGAGTGAAAGTGGGAGCCATCACGACAGTCATCTGAACAACAGGTATAACTTCTTGGAATCTGTTTGTTAACTCAATGGAGACTTGTTGAACGTTTTCTAAACGTTCATCATTTATGCATCATTCCGGCTAATGGGGTGCCCAGTAAGAATGAGGGCAAGTCCTGTTCTTGCTAGATTCTTCTCCGTGGAGATATGGGTGGACAGATTCATCCTGGAATGAGAATTTCATTGAATGATGTTGAGCGTTGCACGGAAGAGATGTGGGTAACATGCCATCCCTTGGCTTCATTATTCTCATCTGCTTTCTTTCCCCATTAGGAGGACTGCTCTGCCTTGGAGTTTTCCTAAGGAATCCTTGTCCTTGGGACGTGTTGGATGGTCCCCGCATCCTTTGAGCCTCACACCTGCTGGAATTCCCTCCCAGGATTAAGAGAGTGCTGCTCTCTCCCGCAATGGGCTCTCGAGAAAACAGCTGGGTGCATCCTTAACCTTGGGCTCTGTCTATGACCCACCGCCAGGGCTCCTCTCCTGGGTCTTTTGCTCCCTGGAAAGCCCTCTCTGTCTGCAGGCTTGCTTCCTGGCTTTGCTTGCTTGGAGTCGTGTCACACAGACCCCTGCGGATGTGGCAGTGAACAATGTCGAGACCCAAGGGACTGTTATGGGTGCCGTTGTTCTTCACACCGGTCTGCGTCATGCTGAACTCCAATGTTCTCCTGTGGATAACCGCTCTTGTCATCCGCTTCACGCTCATTGACAGCCAAGCCCAGTACCCAGTTGTCAACACAAATTATGGCAAAATCCGGGGCCTAAGAACACCATTGCCCAATGAGATTCTGGGTCCAGTGGAACAGTACTTGGGGGTCCCCTATGCCTCCCCCCCCACTGGAGAGAGGCGGTTTCAGCCCCCAGAGCCCCCTTCTTCATGGACTGGAGTTCGGAACGCCACCCAGTTCGCGGCTGTGTGCCCACAGCACCTTGATGAGAGGTCCTTACTGCACGATATGCTGCCCATATGGTTTACTGCGAATCTGGATACGTTAATGACCTACGTGCAAGATCAGAATGAAGACTGCCTTTACTTAAACATCTACGTGCCCACGGAAGATGGTAAGTACATCCTTCAGACACTTGGAGGTCAGATTGGCCAGCAGACTTTTAGAATGTCCTGTGTGGGATTCATCTTCTATAACCCTTTCTTCTTTCTTCGTATTCTGAATGCCGCTGTTGCCCTAACGTATAAATTATGACACTCGTATTTATTGGGCATCTAGGAAATGGACAGTGCTGCAGTTAATGACTTAATTACTATCATGTGTTGCCTTTTCAGCGTGTCACAGTGTTTCTTTCGAGTTGATTACCCATGTCTGCATAAAGGGTTACATCGTCTATAAAGAAAGATGAAATCTATAGAAAAATCTAGAGAAAACAATAGAATTAAGAACATTGTCATGCCCAAGGTAGCAAACTGAAGGTTATGAAACAGGGTTTCTTTTGCTTTCATGACTTAAGATTTTAGCTTGCTTCCTTCCTTCCTTCTCTCTTTCTCTCCCTCTATCCCTTCCTTCCTTCTTTCCCTCCTTCCCTCCTTCTCTCTTTTCCTTCCTTCCTTCCTTCCCTCCTTCTCTCTTTCCCTTCCTTCCTACCTCCCTTCTCTCTTTTCCTTTCTTCCTTCCTTCTTTCCATCCCTCCCTTCCTCCCTTTGACTCTTCAAAGGAAAACCACTCATTGTCTTAACCACACAGGCAAGGCACATTTCATGAAATGGTTGGCTTTCATTGTATAGAGTCTATGTTATTAACATCAATGTGCACCTTGTTTCCTCCCAATATTCACAGCGATCAGTGGCAAACGGGTGTCCTTAGATGATTCTGGCTCTATTTGGAAATACGGTGCTTGCTTGAACAAAATGCCTCCTTTGTTTTCAATAACATACCAGTGAAAATTTGTAAAAAAAAAAAAAATGATGTCTGACTTATCAATTTCATGCAATGGTAGTAACATTTGATGATCTCCTCCTCTCTGTAGGTCTCAAATTAAAAACATTTTTTAGAAAGGCTAACCAGACTAAAGTTGTACTATAATGTAAACACATTTCTCATTTACCATTTGCACATGCTATTTTTAGGCAAGGAGAGAGAGAAGCCTGGAAAGCAAATCTTCCTGGGATTCAAAGCAGGAATTTACAGGAATCATGGACCTCATCGACTGTAGAAACCTCACTGTGTCCTTTGTCACTTCTAGGGGAGAAGTTCCATTTTTCTTTGCCTCGAGTCCTTGGAGAATGATTTTCCATTAAGATTTGGCTGAAGGTCTGAAGGAAGGGATTGCATGCCCCACGATCTCCCCGAGTTGTAATGGTGCCACCATATTCTGTTTTCCTGCACGTAAATGGTCCAAGGTAGCTCGCGTAGGGCGTCTTGAAACATGAGGCCAGGGCTGAGTTACTGGGATCTCAGAAAATGTGCAGAGAAAGAAATGGGAAGCTGGAGCTTTATGATGTGAGTAATCTCTGGGGGGTGGCCTTTGTCGTGATGCTAAGAGATCACCCCATTACCTTGTAGGTCTAGGTCTGAATGCAATGTTCAGAGGTTAGAGGGACCCACGGGTGCCCTCTTGGCACACCGTGGGCTGAGCCACATTAGTGGCTACCTCGTGCACAAGTGGAGCTTTAGGTATTTAATTATTGGAAAAAAAATTATTGGCTATTCACTTACTGAATAAAACTCCCCATCCTTAATAACCCATTGAAATCACAGCATGCCATGTTCTCCAAAGACCTCCCTTTGTGGTCTCTCTTAATTCATATCAGTGCATTTACTTAACAGTGTAGACCGCCGTGTTTCAGATTTGGAATTAAGAATTCCGCTTCGACACTTCAGGATTTCAGATCTTTCTTCAGCACAACTTGATCAGCAGCACGACGTGACGTCACTGCCAAGAACGGTACCGAGTATCTACTACGTGCCGGGCATGGTGTAGACGTTCACGAGGGCAGCAGACACAAGCATTCCTCATCCGGGGAGACAGACACTTGGAGATAGCATACGCAGTCCCCCAAGGGGTGTCCATACTAATCCCTGGGACTGGGGACTCTGTGACCTTCTGTGGCAAAGGGGGAATGAATTTAGCTTGCCGCTGGAATTGTATTTGCTCATGAATTGACTTGACCGTCAAGGGAGCAAGTGTTGGATTACCCGGGTGGGCCCAGTATTTAAGAACAAAGACCTCGGATGGTGGAACAGGGAGACCCAGAACTTGAGAGCTAGCGTGCCGACAATGTTATAAAGGCACAACTAGCCTTCTGGACTTCAAGGATGGTGTGGGACCAAGAGGCAAGGACTGTGGGCAGCTTCTAGAAGCTAGAGAAGACCAGGAAATGGATTCTTCCCTGGGGGCCCCAGAAAGCTGTCCCTTCACACCTGCCATCTTGATTTCAGCCCCGTGCAACTCTGACCTACAAAACTGTAAAATAATACCCGTTGGCTGCTGTTGGAGGCCCCCAACATTTGTGGCAGTGCATTACACACCTATTTGAAAGGCACAGTCAAGTCTCTACCCTAATCGAAACCAAAGTCATCACTGAAAAATTGCTTTGTGATGAGCCTTCAGAACCCGTACCCATTCTGACACTCTTCTTTGCCTCCCTTTCAACCTCAAGTGTTACTGACAGAAAAACCCTCTTCTCTTAATGCTGGGTCATTAAAACAGCAGCTTTCTCACACGGGTGCCAGGAAGACAATATGGGTCCCAGTCTCTGGGGTGACACTTTGCAGATTTGAGACCTTAAATCTATAGTGCATATACCCAACATTTTTCCCCACTGGGTTACCACTGTTAAGCAGGCAAATCCTACTAAATACCGTAATTTTACACAGGGACGTGATAAAGGGACACTTAAATTTACCCAGGCACCTAAAACAAATTTCCAGAACCAACGTTCATGTATAATCTACAGCAAAACGTCCATGTCATCCTCTTACGTCCATTAAATGTCACTCACAATGGCAATTATATCTCTAACTGGCTTCTTGTCCTACATGCTTCTATGCTAGCTAAATATTTTGGGTTCCCCACTCTGCCTCTCTAGACCTCAAGATCTGATGTATTCTGGCCAGAGTGATGCTTCTTGTTTTCTTTTTGTTGGTTTTTTTTTTGTTGTTGTTTTTTGTTTTTTGATTCTTCATGCTTTTTAACGTATAGTTGTTTCTCTCCTCCCTGCTCCTCTAGAGCTTAGAGGAACAGCTCTAAAACTATGCCTGCTTGGGCTAAAAATGCTGTCTTATCCCCTCACCAGCCGAGGGACTACAGGCCAGTCACTTGGCTTGTAGGTCACCCCCCTCTTTTCCTTGTGTGTCTGTGATGCGCTGGGAGGGAGGTTAAGGCATTAATCCATATAAAATGATTTACCCCCATATCCTGCACACGTACCCTCTCTGTAGTCCGATGTTAGCAGAATGTAATCAGTCGTCCGAAGGGGAACCAGAATGTATCAGTGAAATTGCTTGTGCATATGGGGTTTCATATAAACATTAATCCCATGCATACTACATGTTTCTTCTCTATAACATAATTATTTACTGTAATCATGGAGGATTTAGCTTAAGGAATGGGAACAAGGACCATCATTTCTGACAGGACTGAGTGTGGTTTTAATAAAAGAGAATTTAGAGGGAATATAGTTTTTTTTTCCCCAAGAGCAGAGAATTATTCTGCTCTGTTTTATTCCTAAGCTTTGTCTTTTTCAGCCACAGTTGTGAAATGAATTTCAGCATCCTATGTGTGTTACAGAAATTAATCATCAAGAAAGCTTTAAAAATTCATTGCTTGGAAGAGTGTCTTAGAACATCCAAAGACAATAGTGTTTTTTTTTTTTTTTTTTTTTTTTTGGTTACGTGAGATAAAGGAAAAATTAATTTCCTTTCTCTTCTCATCAAGTCCCAGATAGTCCAATTGTATGCAGACAGTGGCAGAATCCAGCTGACAAAGGGAAACCTAAGTGAGTTAACACAGTGAGAAAGACGTTTGAACCAATCCACATCAGCGGGCAACTGATGGGAAGACAGTTCAGTGATTGCCGTTTTCATGTGTCACCTGGATGTTTGACGTTGTGTAGATGTCACTTGTAAGGGAAGAGAATTATGGAAGACAATTAAACAAATATCTGCCCGACAGGGGTTCATTGAGAGGAATTTAGCATTTTGTGACGACGGTTTGACTGGAGTGCATTTCTGATCCCAGGCGTCTCTCCCCCGGCTCAAAAGTTTTCGCCCATTTGAATGTAGAATCATACCCTTACGGAGCGTTGAGCAATCATGTATGTGGAGAAAATACTATTTGGGTAGTGTGAATTAGACATGTTTGGAAAATAGAGCCAAATCATTTCCTAAGAAGAGACCGATGCCTTATTTTCCATCAGATGAACTCTAACTCCATCCCATTTCCAACTTAGATGTTTCTCACCATTAGAACAAGTCTCAATTACATACAATGTGTCAAAAATCCAACTCGCCATATGGTGCGTACCATAAACAATGTTGCAAAAACCGCATTTAAGATGGGAACTGGGCATGGGACTGGTCTGCTCGAATCTGCCCCTTTGCAACAATTGGCTCATTATTTTCTTGCACAGTCTTTCCTCCGGGACACCGAATAACGTTATTTGTTGCCGTCTGATACCGCTAGTTCGGACACGGTCATTTATTTTCCATGTCGTCTTGGCTGAGATGGTCACCCTTCTCGATATTTAGTGACCTCGGTTATTAGTAATAATAACATTCCTGGTGCACCTCCTCCGAATGTTGTTTGGGGTTATAGCAATTTTGGAGGAAGCCGCTGCATCATTATAAATTGTGATGAACAATATTAATTATAGAAATGATGATATGGAAAAGGTCAATACGTTACCCATTTAATTTTGTGTGAATTTAATAGGAATCTCCTTATATGATTGTTCACCGGAAGCTTCCGTCTTTCGGGTATGCTGGTCGGGAGTAGGTCTCTGCCTTCCTGCATGTGTTTTGGTTCTATGCCACGTTGCTTTTGTACAGGGTTTGCTCTATGTTCGTCCTTTGTCTATAAGAACCATTGTCTTTTGTGTGTCGATGGCGAAACTACAGTAAACATGGACAGAAGGAGAGATTTCCTTAGCTTTGGATTCAAGGACCATGGAGGTTGTGTGAGATGCCAAACAGTGACCCTTTGTAAATGAGTCCAACCTACAGATCCCACATGGAACCCGCAGGAGACAAGCAGGGAAAGTCTGAGTGATCTCTTCCCCTACTAATACTTGTTAAGGGAAGGCAAGGAGTCTGTATTTTATTAATTCCATCAAATATTCTGTATTTTGGTTCAGAGACATAGGTTTCTGCAAACTGGAAGCAGTTTTTTTTTGTTTTGTTTTGTTTTTAAAGATTTTATTTATTTATTTGACAAAGACAGATCACAAGTAGGCAGAGAGGCAGGCAGAGAGAGAGAGGGAAGCAGGTTCCCTGCTGAGCAGAGAGCCCAATGCGGGACTCAATCCCAGGACCCTGGGATCATGACCCGAGCCGAAGGCAGAGGCCCTAACCCACTGAGCCACCCAGGTGCTCCTTGTTTTTGTTTTTAATGGAAAAGGATGCCTATTAGATTTTGTGTGTGTACTTTGGATATTTGCATGGTGAAGGTATATGGCGTGTGTGTGTGTGTGTGTGTGTAAGGTGATGGAGGAAAGCCAACGAGAGATATCCACAGTTCAATTAAGATCAAATGTGTTACGAGTTTTGGAAAAGTCAACTTGAACATGGGAACTACTGGACTGTTCCATCCTCGCTGAAATCCCAAGTCCTCTGATGTCCCACTAGGCAGAACACCCTCTTGTCTGATGGGAATGTGGTCCTGAGCACAATATTCCAGTCTGTTCTGTGGGGGATTGGGGGGGGGTGTTCCCATCAGAAAGGGAAGGAACATGGGAAGTTTTGACTCTTCTCAAGCAAGGGAGATTTTGTGGTGTGTTTCCGCAAGATAGGAAAATGTTCATTAACCCAATTTCTTCCTAAAATTGATGCCTCCAGTTACATTCTGCTCCTACCCCATTTGAGACCTACTCATCTCTCTATCCACTCATCCAGATTTCCCATAACATCCCATCTACTTGGTATGCATTCGCTGACTTTCCCCACCTCAAGCCACGTCACCTACAGATCTCCTCATCTCCACTCTGGTTCTTTGTCTTCTCCTCCGTCTTTCGATTCATACTCTCCCGAGAGCCCTTTTAGCTGACTCACTTAAACATTATTGATTTGAAGGAAAAAAAAAAGTTAAAATCATTGATTTGAAAAATGACTCTTTGCACTTCCCGTATACAAGGCATCGAACCAGTCCAAGTGATGATACAAGGAAATGCAACCACTTTGCTTGGAGAATGATTAAGCCCCAAGAAAACTCAAGGTTCACAAAGGGATCCATGAGTTCAAGTTTTTTTTTGTTTTGTTTTGTTTTTTTTTTTTAAAGGACAGATAATTTGTATCTAGAAGCTTTCCGTTGACGACCCATAGTGGAAATTTTCCCACCAATCTGGAAACGAATACACAAGGCAAACACACATACGTTGTGCGTGAGGAGGTGATTTCTGAGACTCCCCCAAAGTAATCTCATTGTTTATTGCTTTTCTAGATGGGCCAAGGCATAAAGAGTGCAAAAATGGGAAGGAAGGAGAGATAAAAACCTAACAAAACCATAGATACATTGATCATAAAATCTAACATGGAACATTGAACACACGCACCTGGGTATTGTTGTTGTTGTTTTTTTTTTAATTTTTAATTTTTTTTTTAATATTTTTATTTACTTATTTGACACGTAGAGAGAGAGAGATCACAAATAGAGCAGCAGGCAGAGAGAGAGGGGGAAGCAGGCTCCCTGCGGAGCAGAGAGCCCGATGTGGGGCTCGATCCCAGGACCCTGAGACCATGACCTGAGCCGAAGGCAGCGACTTAACGCACTGAGCCACCCAGGCACCCCTTTTAATTTTTAATTTTTAAAATTTCTTTTCAGTGTTCCAAGATTCATTGTTTATGCACCACACCCAATGCTCCATGCAATACGTGCCCTCCTTAATACCCACCACCAGGCTCACCCACCCCCCTCACTCCTCCCCTCCAAAACCCTCTGGTTGTTTTTCAGAGTCCACAGTCTCTCATCGTTCATCTCCCCTTCCAGTTTCCCTCAACTCCTTCTCCTCTCCATCTCCCCATGTCCTCCATGTTCTTTGTTATGCTCCACAAATAAGTGAGACCATATGATACTTGACTCTCTCTGCTTGACTTATTTCACTCAGCATAATCTCTTCCAGTCCCGTCCATGTTACTACAAAAGTTGGGTATTCATCCTTTCTGATGGAGGCATAATACTCCATTGTGTATATGGACCACATCTTCCTTATCCATTCATCTGTTGAAGGGCATCTTGGTTCTTTCCACAGTTTGGCGACCGTGGCCATTGCTGCAATAAACATTGGGGTACAGATGGCCCTTCTTTTCACTACATCTGTATCTTTGGGGTAAATACCCAGTACACGCCTGTGTGTTTTAGGGTAGTTACAGTTTTGACATTGCGAGATTCATAACTAGAATTCCATCCCAAGAAATTCTAATGCACATTTTTCTTCTCAGTAGACTGTGCGGTGAGATTAAACCCATAGAACATAAGCTTCTGTTCTGATCAAATACCAACATAGTTTTATCCCCTGAAATTTAAACAAAAAAAAAAAATCGTTTATTAAAAGCTTTCTGTCTCCCTCCCAGCTTTTTATCTACTGAAATACTTTCATTGCTGTGTTTTGTCATGTATCCAGATAATATGCAACAAAGTTACATTAATTTTGTCTATTTAAACATACTTTAGATTCAAAAATAGCAGCAGAGAGCAGAAAGAAAATGACATCTTCCCCGAGAAAATTTAAATGTTTAAAATATATCAACATAGGCAGGATCTGAGCATGCAGGCTAAGCAGGGCTCCATCCCAGAAGCCCAGGACCATGAGCTGAGCCAAAATCAGACACCTAACCCACTGAACCAACCAGCTACCCCATCCTTTTTTTTTTTTTTGTCCCTAAAAGAAAGGGAGTTTTGTCATGTTGACTATCACTGTCAGAGTTCATCTGTAGTCAGTGACGGAACTGAGCAGGACGTCCGTCCCAGGATGATAAAGACCGCCACAAGGGGGGATCTGAAGGGCTCATTCCATCCCAGGACTCTGCAACTTGGAACGGCCCTGTCCATGACACTCTGAACATGACACTCTGAAGCCCTACACAGATGGCGCGTCCTTCTGCGTGTTTGTAGGGTCCTGATGCAAATGTTATTTTAGAAGTCTACACCGCCAGCAGACTCCATAAATTTAAAACAAAAGTATTCAATCATTTATAACTCTTGCAAGTATTGCCAGGCATCTTCTGTGCTCTGGGCGTTGCCTCCTGGCGGATACCTACACTCAGGGGAGAGAAAGAGATGGACCAGGAACAACAGCCAAGCGGCCAGGGGCCACCCCAGGATCCTTGATACATTCCCAGTGCCTCCCTGCACCAAACCATCTTCAAAGTGGCATTGGTAGGAGCAACGCTGAACCTCACAAAGCAAGAGGATCACCAACAAAACAAAGTCCCCGCTGTCATGGGGCAGGTAATGAGAGACGGGCAGTATGTGCGTCACAAAGATGCAGATGCCCAGTAGACTGGGGGACATTGGAGAGACGATGGAGGGATGCCTTGTCTGTCGGCTGGGATGCATGGCACGGAGAATGAATGTGAAGGCACGGGTTTGAACCTGGACCAGAAAGATGCTGGCGGTGCTAGGAGAGGCTCACTTCAGTGTTCCAGAGGGCTGCTGATCTCTACGCGGGAAAGCGCTACCAACAGAACCGCAGAAATTTGGAACACTGCTTTTTCTCATTCCATTGCTTGCCAGATCTTTGAAGATAAGCCCTTTCTGTGGCATCTTCTGCAAACCTCTGCACATTTCACTTTCTTCTGCAAGTGGCTTCGAGACCCTCTCATTTCCCCTTCCTAGCTCACAGCACCTAGGCTGTCCACAGATGATTTGTTCATATATGGAGGTCTCGGTAACTGTGATCACGGCTGACGTCCACCACTAGCACGCGTTTCTTCTCTATCACAAAGTACGTCCTAAATATACCCAGAGTTGATGTTAGATTGTTTTTTGTTTGTCTGGCAAATGCATGAAGCTCTTGGTTTCTCTCTCTTGTGCCTGAAAGTCCCACATTCTCCTCATTTTTTAAGGAGGTCATTTTGTAGTTTATGGCAAGATTTAGGAAGTCGTAGAAAACAGGACCCCTCTGCTTCCCAGGACAGAATGCATACACCAGGGTGAAGTGACCGGTGGCTGTGGCCGAGATCCTCCCATGGGATGTCAACCCGCGTCATCCCTACCAGTTGCAACCAGGCCAATGTCTGTTTGCTGACATTTCCCTCAAACACTGAGCCCCAGAAGTGTTGCATGGGAAGGCAGCTTAAAATCATCATAGGAAGGCCAAGAGGCTAATTGATTTGTAGTTTTGAGGAAGCCGTGCCTTGCGTTCTTTTAAATATCATCGAGTAAGATTTGATTTAATGGTGCAGGAATCCTTTCCAAAAAATTAATTGAAGTTCACAGGTTAGAATCATTGAGATGAGAAGAATCATCATCTTTGAAGGATTTCTCTAGACATGGGGGGAAATGAGCTTTCTCCAGCATTTGCTCTACTGAAGGCTTTCTTGCTACTATTCCTGTGGTTATCATCACTATCATCAACACTAACGTCATTGACATTAGATGATCTCTGACGAGACATTATGAGGTCCGGGCCCGAGGGCAATTTGGGGTCTATGAGATTCCCAATTGTTATTCTAAGACTACAAAACATCACTTAGAATCTTTTAAAAATGCTTGCAGATCATAACATACCTATTAATCCTTCAAACTTTTCTCTTGTCAAAGGGTTTTTGAGTTGACCCGTGCTTTGAGTTGAATTGTGTTCCCCTGCCCCACCAAAAGGATACGTTGAAGTCCTAAACCCTGGAACTTATGAATGTCAGGTTATTTGGGTTTAAGGTTTTTAATAGATGTAATCAAGGTACGATGAGGTCAAACTGTATTAGGAAGGACACGAAATCTATTATGACTGGTGTCCTTATAAGAAGAGACAGAGGGAGAAAGACAGACAGAGACACATGGACAGAACCTGATGTAAAGACGGAGGCAAAGATACGAGGGATGGACCTCCAAGACAGGGAGCACCAAGGGTCCCTGGAAACCACCAGACACTAAGAACTGAGAGACAGACAGACACTTCATGGTCCACCAGACTCTAGTCAAGTAATCAACCCTGCTGACTCTGTAATTTCCGACATCAAGGGGAATTTATTGTACCACAGTATTGCAGGATGGATGGGAAATTACACAGTCATCCTACAACACGGTGGGACAATAAGTTCCTGTAGTTTAAGCCACCTGGATTTGGGTCTGAATCATCTCTATTAGTAACCTGGCATATTTGGTTTATCATTGGCTTTCTTTGGTCTCTCCGTGATGCTGTTTCCCTATGGGGCCAAAAAAAAAAAAAAAAAAGAAAAAAAAAAAAAGAAAATTGGTCACCAGCATGACCCTGTGATGTCACCATTGAGCTCAGAGGATCACATTGGCCTGGGGATGATTCCACCGTCCAGTTTGGGGTCAAAGACCCACTCAAACCAATTTCCAAATCTAGGGGGAAAATTACCCTTGGATCAGCATGGCTTGGGTGAGCATACATTTCCGAAAGGGGAGAGGGATGGGTGAGTCCAATCGGACCTACCTTAGGGCTGATGTAGGCAAGGTAGCTCCCCCAAAGAAAACAGGATGCGAAGCAGGCAAAACCCATCACTGTCCACTACCCTCACTCATATTTGCGATAGAAGCAAGACAAGAAATGGTATGCCTTCAGGGGCAGAAAAGCGCTACCCCGGATAGTTCTTCCTTTTTAACCCAAAAGAAGAACCTGAGGATTTGGAAATGGGAAAACTTGTTTATGAGTTGTCATTGCTGGTGTTGTTTTTTAAGCCTGGGGACCCTTTTGGGACATAGAGGGATGACAAAGTGACAGGAACATCTTGCACATCAAGAAATTTTTATTCAGACAACGCTGAGGCAGGACCACATTGGGAACTGCACTGGAGGGACATCTGGATCTGGCAGCTGGCCTCTGGTGGCAAATCAGAGGTAGCATGTGCTGTAACTTCAGGTGGAAATCATGCCCTATTTAGGACAGGGCGTAACCTACTGTCTCTACTATTTCCCTGAAGCATTCCAGCTAATGGGTTGACTTTACGGAAGAGGTATCCAATGTGGAGAGTTGATCTAGGGGAAATGAAATTGAATTTGAATAAGTCTCAGCCCAAACTTTTAACATGGGGAAGGGCTTGGTGAGAGTTGCATTGTAGGGCACTGGGCAAATGGCTGACAAGCTCAAGTCTAGGGAATTCTGCAAGAAGCACTGGGTATCCCACTCAGTGGCTACCTCTACTCATTGGGCTTCTCTGAGAGTATGAGGTGGGTGGGTTCTCAGGATGGTGGTAAAACTGGTCTTCCATTCTTGTGCAGCTCTGTCAATGCAACTAGGTACCCTTAAGACCCTTACTTCATTGCATTTCTTTGGCTTATTTGTTAAATTTATTCATTCGGTGCATCCTTATCGAGCATGTTCAAAGTCTGGCCACTTTGCTGAATGTAGTACCATGTTTTCCCTTACAGGTCATACGGGGGAGGGAAGAAAGGTGGGAAGATAGACAATGAACCAGAATTACCATTTTGTATAATCTGTGCTGTGATGTGACCCTTGGGGGAGACAGGAGAACATCTTGGAGGAACATGTTTCTGACTCAGGTCAGAACAGGTCAAGGAGAACTTTGAGGGACAGCAGCTGGCCAAATTGGTGGGTTAGGGGAACTTCAGATGGAGGGGACATTGTGGTCAAGGATGGAGCCTGGAGGCTGATGGTAGTATTGATTCTTTTGGACGTGCGAGGTTTAAGAGACTGAGTAAGCGAATCTGAAGTTTTGACTCAGCCAGTCATCCAAAGTAGAGTCACTGTTGTGGTCACTTAATTGCATGGTGTCATGATCCCATCATCCACTGAGCTACAGGGACTGCTGGTCAGATGTGATCTTATGAAAATTGAGAAACCCAACCCGGGCGAGGGTTCAGCAAAAAGAGGGTCTCACTTCCTGTCAGATATGTAAAACAAGAGGGGACAATATGACTCAGGAGGAATCCATCATGCTCCTGCCTGTTTTTGCAGTAAAGGTTAATGGAACATATTACCCACTGATGTGCCTAATTCCTGTGGCCGCTTTCACAGTACAATGGCAGAGTCAAACAGCTGCAAAAGAGGCATATGGCCCACAAAGTCCAAAATACTTATCATCCCGTCCTTTATAGGGAAAGTTTGCTGACCCTAGATGTAAAGGGAAATCCTCGTGAAGTCATGTGGGTATCTTCTAGTTAATGCACGGAATGGCTGAGTCCAGTGTTGGACGCCATAGTATCATGGTTCTCAAACTAACCAGGAACATTTTCATATGCAGACTCCTAGACCTACACCCACGCTAGTCCTGACTCTTGGGTTCTGAGCCCCAGGAATTTGAATTTTAACAACTTATGGTCAAAGATTGTGTCATATTATAGTCATTACAAGATATGTTTTTATATTAATTATAGGGCACTTTACACAATGGTTAGTGAAAGGATTTATGATACAAAAAATAGTCATAAATACGAGCTCAGAAAATTGGGCCTGAAACATTGTTAAAGCAGATATAGACAAATACTCCTTTCTGCCATTAGAAAAAAAATAAAAAATAAAAAATAACGAAATCCATTAAGGAAACCATGGCCCTTATAGCGTAGACCAAGGTAAATTTCTGGAGTGACCTCTAAGAGCAACTAGTTGCAAAGTGTATCTGTAGGCAGTTAAGAGACACAGAACAAGGGATTGTTAGCTATAGAGCCTAAAAATGAAATTTTAAACAAAGCCCTGACTAAACAATGGCCCCAGGATACAACCAACCCATAAATAAATACACATAGACAGTAATAGTAGTTGTAGAAGTAATAATAGTAGATGACGATTTTGATAATAGTGGTGAAAGAGATGATGGAGATCAAGATGATGATGGTGGGATTCTGAGGGAGGTGATAAAGACCATGATGATGATGATGATGATTTTGATGAGACTGGTGATGGTGATAGCCGTGAAGATGGTGATGATGATGATGGTGGTGATGGTGTTGATGACGGTGTTGAAGTTGGTGATGATGGCATTGATGTTGTGGTGTTGATGGTCATGGGATCCTGGCAGGGGTGCTGATAACGATGATGATGATGATGATGATGATGATCGTGATGGAGATGATGGACGCTGATGAGGATAGCCGTGAAGTTGCCAAGGATGACTTTTGTGGTGTTGGTAAGGGTAAGGAAGATGGCGTCGTTGGAATTCAGAGTCTGAGTTTTTAACAGCAGCCACTGTCTTAACAGTTGTCTCTTCAGGAATTCTTAATGTAACTTGCTAGCGGAGTAATGAACAGCAACAAAAAAAAATGAAATGTGTATCTACTTATATATTCTATGTTTAGGTCTCATAGTTTTTAGGAAGTCAGTATTCCTCATGGATCAAAATATATTTCCCCCCAAATTTTAGTGACAGCGCAGTGTTCACAGTGTCTGTCATTCGGTCATGCCTGGGATCCATTCCTGCAGAACCAGAATGGAACCAAATGGTAGTCGACCTGCAGCGGGACAGGGATGGGGAGAGAGGCCAGCATTTCTCGACCGCTCGCTGAGGTGCCAGGCACTGTCATAGGCAATCTGCATGTATTACCTCATTGATCCTGTTTGGGAATTATCTTGTCGACAGCTGGAGTCCCAGGAAGGAATATTTTCAAGAAGTGAAATGACAGGCTCTCATTTGCATCTGGAGATTAATTACTCAGACTGCCAGTTATCTGTTAACTTGCCCAGCTCGGCCCGAGCCAGCATCGAGATGGTGTAATTTGATGTACTCTGTGGAGAGGTGATTTACCCCTCTATTATCTTGGCCAGATGCCCGAGTTTCTGACCAATGGAGACTTATTTGTTTAGGTTATGACATCTCATTTCTGAAACCCATCAGAGAAGCGAGCATGGATTAGATTATCGAATAAATTGACCAGGGGGTTCGTTTATCAAGGGATGGCTTTGCCAAGCTAGTTTATCAAGAAATGGGACCTCTTTTAGGGTAAAGTAGCACTTACAGGGAAAGCAGGAGCTCTTTATCTCAATGACTTTCTATTTCTTATTTAAGATTTCATCTATTTGAGAGAGGGAGAGACCGTGAGAGAGATCACAAGCAGAGGGGAGGGCTAGAGGGAGAAGCCAATTCCCCGTTGAGCCGAGAGCCCAAAGCGGGGCTCGATCCCCGGACCTCTGGCACCATGACCTGGGCAGAAGTTGGACGCTTCACCGACTGAGCCATCCAGGCATCCCAATGACTTTCCATTTTTAAATTTTGTATGAATAAGTCCATTGGTAAATATACTGAGTGTTTGGTTCTGTTTCCTAACTTGGGCTGCAAACAATTTTTATGAGTGTTGAGCACTCTAGAAGACCAAAGGGGAGTATCTCTCCATAGGTATGCTTAAAAAAAAAAAGCCTTTCATCCTTTGTAGCAAAAGTAAACTATTGAGTATTGCACCGACTAGAAAGTAGAATTTAGTGATTGCCATTAGGAAATGACAGACAACTCCCTATGAGCTTTTCCCTCTATGCCATCATTATAGCTCTATGATGATAGTTTGCCCCTTTTATATACAATTGATACAAAAAGTCCACACTTAGAAATACCGTGAAGAATGCACTACAAAAAGAGAAACTTCCGGCACTCTTCATGAAATGGATCAGCGGTCATGAACACGGGATTTGTGATACATTTTATATGTCCTCGACGAGATCCAAGAACCAAACACAAGGCCCGATTGATGAAAACGGGTGGTAATTTTATGCTTTTAATATAACGGCCTCTGGCCACATCCAGACAAAAGGAAGACCGTTTGGTTTGTTACTTTGGAAGGGTTTCTCCCATCATCCCCGAGAATAGAAATGATTTACAGTTTTAATATATTTTTCATGTACAATTAACACGGTTGTTGCCACATTTACAGAGCAGCCAGGAGAGAAGAGCTCTAGTGATTTATTAGGGACTCACAGAACGGAATGAATGTGCTCACTGGCAGAGTTCAACGGGAAAAAGTGAAAACACAAAAATCTTAAAAATGGAAAGAACATTCGGTGTCCAATGCGTGCTTGCTTTGGGCAACCTCTTGGTCTTGCAAGATACTCTTTTTTTTTCTTTTTTTTAAATTTTATTTTAACAGCAACAACAAAATATGATATTCACATTGGGGACCTCTTTCGATTTCAGGTTTCCCATGGAATTTCCATATGGTAAAAAATACATAATGTTGTTCTGTGAGAAACCGAGGGAAAAATCCAGTTAAGATTGACATTTTTAGAAAGAAATGGGGCCCGGAAATTATTTTAAGGATTTAGTATTTTCTTTCCCAATTGGTATCAAATTGGAAGCTGTGTTTTCTAGGACAAATAGATTTTTTTTTTAACATTTCCATATTAAAAAAAAGAGCCAGGCTTGCGTGTTTGTACATGATTTTGCTTTGTGTGTGTGTTCTCTTCGAAAGACCTTCTCATTGGATTTTGGAAGATGAACACATGTTTGGGCAGAGGCTCTCATCACAGACTTAACATTTCACCACTGACCGCCCGTCCTGGTTTGAGACCGGGGAAGTAGGCAGACCTTCCTCAGAGTCACAGACATGAAACTCTCACACCTACTCCTCAGTGGTTGTCTTTTAAAAGAAAGAGAGCCATGTTGCAGAAAATGGGGGCAAATCAGATATGTTGCTAGAAGGCACTCAGGTATCTGTGATTTTAATGTTTGGGACTAAGGACTCTAACGAGGGGTCGTTCTTTGCCTACTTTCTAGTAAATGTGTGCAGGGCCCCGTCAAACATCAGTGAATAAGCTCGGCCAACCTTGCTTCCAAAATGCAGACCTCGAAGGTAGCTCCTGGGTGCATTGTGGATTATCCGTCCCTTGCCCTGGTCTACATCTTTTCCCATTTCCGTAGCTGGCATGTTTCCCTTTTAAATCCATCCAAAGTAGTAATGGGTGTCTTAGTCCCCCTGAGTCCTCCAAGCTGCTAACAACCGAGATCCTAGTTCTTTGTTAAAATATACATGGATCTCGGGGCGCCTGGGTGGTTCAGTGGGTTAAAGCCTCTGCCTTCGGCTCAGGTCATAGTCCCAGGGTCCTGGGATCAAGCCCCGCATTGGGCTCTCTGCTCAGCAGGGAGCCTGCTTCCCTTCCTCTCTCTCTGCCTGCCTCTCCGCCTACCTGTGATCTCTGTCTTTCAAAATAAATAAAATCTTTAAAAAAAAAAAATATATATATATATATACACACATGGATCTTGGCATAAACATTGAACAAAGGGTTTCTTTTCCTCATTGGAAAGGGTCCCTTCTGTTTTCTCTGTAGCTGTTGTGCTCTACAGAATCGTTCCCTCCAACATCTCCTAAAACCACAAGTATTAAAAACCCCATTAGCTATAAGAAATGCCCACTCATGCAAGGCTAGAGTGTTTGCAAATGGTCATAATGTTTTTTGGGAGACAACATGACAATACATAGCAAAATGCCTTGAAATACGTTGTACTCGAAGGCATTTTATCCTCAAGAAGTAATTGGACAGGTGCCGCAGGATGAATTTGTAGGGATATTCACCATCGAGTGCTTACGATAACCAATGATGATAATAATAATAAAAAAATAATAAAAGAGGGAAAGGCTACAACAATTTTTAATGGTCTACAAATTGTTCTATAATTAGAGGTACAACACAAGCGTGGCTTACTAGCCATTAAAATGGCATTATAGCATAATATTTCGCGATATGGGGAAATAGTCATTGTGCAGGATTATGTTTATTAAAAACGTCTTAATCATATTATCTTCTCTGGTTTCGCAACCTCTTTCTTTCAAGTTCCCTTGTATAATTACCCTGGAGCATCTCAATTTTATTTCATAGAATGACAAGAACAGAAGATAATGACAGGTGGGCATGTTGTGTGCTGAGACGATTTACAGGGGTGTGAACAGAAATGTTGGGGGAGGCAGGAGGAACCTGCCAGGCAGCTTTGTATGCTTTGGGCAGCACTAGCCACGAGGACCCCATGTCCTGCTCCTGTTTTGCCCGTACATCTAAGATGGTGAGCGTACTCTGGTTTAAGCAGTCGACCAGTGTTTCTGTGCACGTTGCAACTCTCTTCTCTCCTCGGTGTCCTACCCACAATCCTCCTTTCTGATCTTCTTGAAACAAAAAACAATAGTTTCGACGTCGTGAAGATCCCTCAACTTTTTTTTTTTTCCTTCTTTCTCCCTTATGTCTTTTTTGAAGTGGGACCCATTTCCTCCTGCATATTTCTCTAGGAATGTTAGAGTTCATGTTTACGTTGTTAATCGACACAGAGTTAATTTTCTTATATATGGTGTGAGATAGGGATCCAGTGTTATTTTTCTCCAAACAGAGAACCGATGTTTTCAGCATGTAACACAAACATTGTCTCCTTTTCCAGTGATTGGGTGTCAGGCAGCATCCTAATAGGGACAGAGGTCACATAAAGGTATTCTTTAATAAGTGGGGCAGGATATAAGGCAAACCAGCACAGGACAGTTCGCTAAGCCTGGAGAGAAGTAACCGATGCCCATTTGGGTTGTACTGGTCGTACCTGGAGATTGTACGTACAGGCTCTTGTCTCCGCTTGCCTCCAGATGGTCTGCTAAGACCGCCCTTGGTTTCCCCTGGGGGAAGCCACAGTCATGAGTGGTTCCCTATGGGTTTGGGGCAGAGAGCACTGTGGTCTGAGCATGAGAAAGTCCATCTCAAAGGGGTCTGCCCCAAAATAACTGAGTACAACTTTCTGACATCAACCAGAAACATACATGTAGGGCAGTTCTGTGTTTTATATCTGGTCTGGTTCACTCACCAGTCGGTTCCTGCAGGAGGCCAACAGTGACTCCCATAGAATGAAACGGCCCTATGCATTTTCTTTGCGTGTGTAACTGTCTCCTCTTTTACGGACAGTTTAGAATCTACGCACCAAATTCTGCCAAATTCTGCCGTCTTTGTCGCGAGTTGTATTGAACGGAGCGATGACTTTAGGAAGAAGAGATTTCCTTCCACGTTCATGTTGTCTTATCCATAAGCTGGCATGGTTTACCACTCGAGATCTAATTTTAGCTTTGTTGAACTAATGTGTTAATTTCTTCCTCCCCCTCCGTGTCCTCCTCCTCCTCCCTGCAAATTGTATCTTATTTTATATGTCCTTTCCTGCTCCTGCTATAAAAGAATGTCCTGATTATATATTCAGAAATCTTTTGGGGATTATCCGTTATTTCTGTAGCTTATCTATCCAACTGCATGGTTTCTGTAAAAGCAATCACTCTACAAATAATGACCATTTTCTCTCTCCTCCTTTGGAATATTTATACCCTTCATTGTCTTTATTCTTGTTGTCATCATATCGATTCAGGGCATCGAGTGCTGGGTTGAACTGTGTGGGGGCAAATGGACATCCCTGTTCATGATTTTATGGGAAACGAGTCCAACACTATTTAATAGATGTGATAATGACTAGGTGTTTTGCGGAAATGACCATTATCAGGTAAAAAAAAAAATTAACCTTCTATTTCCAGTTTCTACTATGTTAAAACATTTTAAAAACCATAAATAAGCATTGAATATGTTACAGTTATTTCTATCATCTTTATGACGGATTACAAGATTTTTCTTTCTTTCTTTTTTTTTTTTATTTACTTGGTTTAATAACACAGTAGGTTTTTTTCTGTTAGGGCATTTTGGAAATAGCCCCTTGTTGATCATAAGGAGAATGTTTAAAAATCAGCCAGTACACTATTATATTTTGTTTGTTAATATTCACAAGGGACGTCTACATCTTTATTCATAAGTGAATTTCATTTAAAATTTTGATTTAAATTTAAGTTTGATTTGGCTTCTAAATTGGATCTTCTGATCTTGGATAGTCCTTATGGTTAAACTAATCTTACAAAAATATTTTGGCTGCCTCTTTTCATTTTATATTTTCTGAGCAAAACTTCAGTAAGAGCTGAATTACTAGAAATTGCTTGAAAATAATCTCGACTCTTGAGTTTTTATGTGGCAGAATTTTTTATGACTCTTTTGTATTAATAGTCTTCATTTAGATTGATCTGTGTTCTAGATTCTTTATTTAAATTTATTTTTTAACATCAGTACTTATGTTGTTAAAATATCTCCATTTTCATATTTCTATTTTGTTTGGAATTACTTAAAGTGATTCCCTCACTTTTCAAGATTATTAATTTTCATTATTTCTTGGTTTTGCTTGATTTGTGTTCCCAGAAGTTTGCTTATACTAATAAGTTTCCAGTAAACTAGATTTCATTTTGATAATTAGTGTCTCTTTTTTCATTCCCTATTTCACTGATTTCTACTTTTTATCATGTATTATTTTCTGATTGAGTTGGATTTATTCTGTTCCTATTATTCTAGCTTTTTGACTTGCCTCCATGGCTCATTTATTTGCAATCTTTCTTATTATCTTGTAAATGCAGTTGAAGTTTTAATTATCCCCGTAAACACTGCTTTAGACCTGTCAGACAAATTTTCACATGTGACACCTAAATTATCACTAGGTTTCATGTGGTTTGTATTTTTCCTCTAGCTTCAAGGTATACACACACAAATATTTAGTGTTCTAACACTTTCATAAGCTGTTTCTATCCACTTTGATTTGATGTGATTGGGTTCAGAGACTATATGGCTGTCTGGTACTCCTTAAAGTCCCATTTATGAATAATACTGTTTTGGATCATTCTGCGTCTGCTCAGATAACACTTAAGAGAATAACTCAGACCTTTTCTGTCTCCTCTTACTCTTTGATCTCCTACGTCTGCCCATGTCAAGAAGGTGTTACTGTAATCTCTCCCAACATTTCTTCCCTTAAATTCCTTTATTTTAAGCCTGTTGTATATATGAAAACAAATATATGAGAGAGATTATTGACTTTGTTCATGCTTTGAGGTTGAACTAGGTGCGTTTGTAAACGGGTTAGTGGTATGTTCTCAACTCCTTTTCCTCTTCCAATCTTCTTCTTTTTTCTTTTTCTTTTTTTGTTCTTTTTTTTCCTTTCTTTCTTTCTTGTTTTTCTTAATTCTCTTCCAGTCTTTAACGGCCTGTTGTGACATGCACGATATTTTTCTCTGATCTTTCATTTGCATCCTGGCTATTTTTCAGTCATATTCACCTTCTATTTTGCATTTTGGGTTTCTTCATTTTCAAGTCGAGGACACGTCTTCTGTTAAATACATTTATTTAAGTATATCCATTTTAAGTTTATCCGTGTGCCGATAAAGCCATTTGTGGTCTCATTTGAACAGTGCATCATGCTTCTAATTTTCCAGCTGCCGTTATTATATAGCTAAGAACTTTTTGCATTCTGTTTTGGGTTTTCTGTTTACCATCTTGTTCGATTTTTACTTCCCCCCCGCCCCGTTTTCTATTGTATCATTTTTAAGTTTCTGTTGCTAATGTCATCGTTCCACTAGTCTTTCTTCTGTGCTCTGTTTTTACTTCTTACATGTAGGAAGCATAAAGTGTGCCTTTACTTATTTGAGAGTGGTATCCTACAATTATAGTTCCATGTAAGACCCATGTCTAAGCTCATTGCCTATCGACCTCTTGAATATCCACTGTTCTCTTCAGAACAAAATCTGGAGTAAGCCCACGCCTGCCTCCTAGCTACCACTGTGCCACATTCTACGAGAACTTTGGCTTGAGATTATGTCTGGATTTCTTTTTATTTACTTCGTAAAAGTTTTTTCTTTAAATTCCAATTAGTTCACATACAGTGTAGTATTACCTTTAGGGTTAGGGTTCGTTCATATCCTGAAAGGAAATCTTAAATGGAAAGTCCTAACTATTACTGTAGGTTATATCGTGATATTGTGATGTTGGGGAGGAAAAAGTTTTTCTTGACTGTCTAGGGTCCTTGGCTGGGTTAAATTTTATATATATTTTCTCAAGTTTATTTTAAAATTTTTTTAAAAGATTTTGTTTATTTATTTGACAGAGTGAAAGAGATCACAAGTAGAGAGAGAGAGGGGGAAGCAGGATCCCTGCTGAGCAGAGATCCCAATGCGGGGCTTGATCCCAGGACCCTGAGACCATGACCCGAGCTGAAGGCAGAGGCTTAGCCCACTGAGCCACCCAGGTGCCCCATAATTTAAGAGACAACTTTTACTGGATATAAAAGTCTAGGTTTCTTTCTCCCCCTTTACCTTGTTGAAAGCAATTTGCCATTTGTACCCTGTGTTGTTTTTTTGTTTTTGTTGTTGTTGTTTTTCTCTATCCCATGTTGGTGTTAAAAAGCCTGTATTAGCCAGAGAGTCCTTCCTTTCAACGTTGTCTGCTTTTCCCCCCTGGGAGATTTAAAAATATTCCTTGTGTATTTAATATTCTTAAAAATCATGACAGTTGGTCCAGAGGTTATTTTTTTAATTTCTTTTTAGAAATAGGCTTAATTTGTTAGCACTATCTGTCTTAAGCCTTGGGTTTTCTTTTCTTGGATTTTCTCCTTGGAAATTCTCAGCCATTATTTCAAGCCATTAATCTTTGTTATCCTGTCTTTATAGGACTGTTCTGTTAGATGAAGGATGGCATTTATATTTATGTCTTCCTTATTTTGGTGTTTAGGGGATTTCCTCCCTATTTAGGGGATTTGCTCTCTTAGATCCCTTTTGGGAAAATGCCCCCTTTAGGTGCACATGTACATTCCTTGGCTGTGTTCTTCCATTTCAATGCTTCTTTGAGCTCTTATGTTCAACTGTTTTATTTTTCCTCCCTCTGTATCTCCCTCAACTCCCCCTTCCTGAGTGTTTCCACTTCCTATGGACTCCCAGTATGATTTAATACGCTTCTACTGATTCCCTTCTGTTTGTTGGTGTGGGTCATGCGTCCTTCTAATAAACAGATTATCCTGTTCTCTTCTAGTGCTTCTGCCTTTAGGTGACTCCTAATTATTTCTTATGAGTTTGGCAGTGTTTCCAGCGGATAGCGTAGTAGGTCATTCCTGTTTGAGGGCTGAGCAAAACCCTTCTCTCAGTCTAATACCTCTGGGAAGTTTCAAGAAGAATGAGGTCCTTTCACAGGTGCTTCTGGAATTCCAATTTGATTTCCCGAACCAGAAACAATATATTCTTTCCTCTCTTCCCATCCCTCCCATCTGTAGGCAGGCTCTTATCTGAGACTCTGCAAAGTTCAGTTGTAAATACTCAGCCTACAGCGTGTGGGGTGTGGGGAGGGGGTGTGGATGTGTTTTGCTCACCTGGCTTTTTCATTGCCATAAAACCCCTACTCTGGTGGGGAACAGGAAACCTGCAGGCCTCTGTTTCTCCGGGGTCTGCACCCTGAGCTTCCTGATTCGGCATCACGATGGTAGGAAAAGCAAGCAGTCCGCCCATGCAATGAGGCAGGAGAAGAAGCTCTTTTTCATCCGTGAGAGGCTCCTGGGTTTTCAAGATCCTAAGACCTCCTTCACCTCTCAAAGGAGCGCGGCTCTGCTGTTTACCTCTCCCGGCGCCTCTCCAGTTTTGTAGTGATTTCAGAAGAGGTAAACACTGTTCAATGAAACAGACAGAAATTTAGGTGGCTTGTTCAGAAAATGGAGTGCAAAATTCTGTGACTGCAATGCTTTTGGAGGATCCTGATTTCTGTAAATAAAAAGAAGCCGTTTCCAGATGTCATTAAAAAAAAAAAAAAAAGCAAGAAAGAGGAATTACTTCTGGCTCCAAGAATATTCTCTCACAACATCTTGCTGCATCTCCATCTGTTGTTGCTAAGTTGTGGGCCAACAAACCTACAACCGTCTGGGGTTCTCCAATTGCCAAGGGTTTTCAGTGCATTAGAATTCGATGTGTCTGTCATCTCTATGGTTGGCTTGGCGTTGTTTCCCACGTATCCTTCATGTAATGACATCAGGATGATCTCCAAGACCTGAACTGAACTTGGGAAGCACTTTGTATCAACACGAAATAACACACTGGGTTATGGTCTTGTGGACATCACAACAACAACACAAAATGCTAGAACATTCCAGAGGATTGTATGTTCCAAGCCCGGCTTTGATAGACAGTAAGATTTCTCCCACCTGAAACCTTTGGGAGAATAGCCTTTTTATTTTATAGGATTTCTGTAGAGGCCTTAGCCCTCAAGAAGGGTTTTCCATCTCACCAAAAGATTTTTCATGGAGCTCTTTGTAAATGGTTAAAAAACACATCCCAATACCAAATGATGTGGGATTTTGAACTGTTGACCAACTCTGGTTACTGCAAACATCATTGACTATGGGAGATGTCTTCAAGACCGGCTGTGTCCTCTACACTTTCTTGGGCATGAGTGAAATTGAGACAACTGTGGATTTTTCATGCTCATTTTTGCTTTGCATAGTTTTTCTTTCTTCCCCTTCCCTGGCCAATACTCCTAAATGTGCTTACCCCGTTTCTTCTTTGTCATGTGGTCTCTGTTACAAGATCTGAGTAAGAAGCGCATTAGAGTCCCAGTTGAAACACAACCACCACCACCACCACAACCACAACAAAACCTGTACAGTCCTCTCCGCTGGGACAATGTGGTTAGGGAGCCAGCATTCGGATTTGGTCACTTGGTGTTTCATGATCTGGCATTGGACAGGTTACTTACCTTTCCCAAGTGTCAGTTGTATCTGACGGGTAAAGAGGGGTTAAAAAGAGGACCTACCTCATAGGGGCCGTGACAAGGATTTGTGAGATAATTGATGTAAATTCTAAGCATTGGACCCCACTTGTGGGAAGCCCTTAATTAATGTGAGCAGTAACTAATATTATTGTCCATAATGACACTTAAGCTGATTTGACTGAACGACCAGGGAACTCATCCACTCCTAAACTAGTCTTTCATTCAGTGACTTCTTTGTTTCCTTTTTTATTTTTTTTAAATAGTTCAAAATAAGTGCCAGATAGGATCTAGATGTGGGCATGAGGCAATGACTCAATGTTTGCATTCAAGATGCCCGTCATTCTGGGGACTGGCCTTTAATCTGTCCTGCTCAGAGATGCTTGTTTTAGTCTACATCTTAATTCTTCTTCCGTTCTGGGTGGCAAAGATTAATGTAGCTACTTTCCAAATCAGTCACAAGATGTGATCCATATTTTTCCCCTGGGGGTTAATTAATTGCTCTAATCTCCATGTGAGGCTATTTTTAGAGTGTTAATATCATCATAATAGATATGATAGCATTGCTTATATATGATAGCATTTATGTTAGTGGTAACATAAATATGATGGCACCCTAATAGTACAGCAGGGAAGTCATATCTTCATGATTTAGCAGGTCCTGAGAAGTACTGTACAAAAATTAAAATTTCTGGCTATATTTAATATAATTATATAATATTTATATTATATATATATATATACATTTTTGTATATATGTATACATTCTATATACAAATGTATATTTGTACATTGACTACAAATGACTACAAATGTATATATATGTGTACATTATATATGTATACATATATATACATTTTTGCAAGAAATCTACATTTACAACATTGCTACAAATATGTAACACTGAGCAACACCGGGCCGATGGTTGACTAGGGATGAGGAGTGGTTCTCCCTTTTAGATATGACATTCACTTTGCTACCTAGTCACACTCCTCACCACTCCCTACTGTAATCCAACACTCAGGTTGAACATGTATTTCCTGCTTATTTTGTTCCTATCGTCTTACCTGACTCTTACATTTTTTTCTGGAAGCTCTGAATTTATGCTTTTGATCATGTGGCTGTTTCAGCATTTTTTAAAAAATCAATAATTGAACATCAGGTATTGACTCAAAAATTGCCCTGTCTACCAGATCATCTCACAGAGAAATTAGGAAACCATTCTTTTACATTTGCATCAACATACATGTATAATTACCCAAGTAGACATCAAATATGATAAAGATTCTTCCTAAAATCTCGTATCTGTGCACTGCTTTATTTTTAAGCAGAGGCATGAAGTCATTCGTTCACACGTGTCTGAGTACCGACTATGAACCAGGTATTTCTCCAGGCAGTAAAATCATAGACCCCTGTAGATAACCATCCCTTTCCTTATGGAATTTAAGTGAGTAAAGAAGTTAATATGTACAGTTTTAAATAGTGATACATGCTGTGGAGGAAAATTAAACAATTGAAGTAGATAAGGAATCACAGGAATAAGTTGGCACATTTGTTAAGTGGAGAGGACAGTAGAGGCTGGGCTTCAAAGGAAGAGTTTTCTAGAAGTAAGCAACAGCTTGTGCAAAGACCTTGATGTGCTGTAGTCCTCAGTGTGTCCAAGGAATGTCAAGGTGAGCAGTGTGGCTGGACTTCAGAAAGAGGCAGAGTGGAGATGAGGTTGGAGAGGAGCTTGGGCATTGGACGCTACAAGGTTTGTGGGTTAGGGGAGGGACTTCAGCTTTTCAACGATGGGGATGGAATGCCACAACTGAGTTTTGAGCAGAAGAGTGACAAGCTGAGACTCACATTTTTAGTGGATCACTCTGAGTTCTAGATGGGAAATGAGCTGTAAGTAAGGAAGTATGGGCTGATTTAGGGAGGTCACTTGGATCACCTCTGTAATGATGTGGTCAAGAGATGACAATGGGGAGGTGGTAGGTTAGAAGTGTTCTGATTTGGGGATTATTCAAGGGACGAACCGACAGATCCATGATGGTTTGGATGGGCAATGAGAGAGAAAGGGTCAAGTCAACTTGACCTTGGCCAGTGGAGCAGGAAGAATTGAGTTGCCTAAGGATGGGGAGCTTGTACAAGGAGCAGTTTGGGAATAAGGAGCTGGATTTTCTGCAAGTTAGGGACAACCGAATATAGCTGAGTAAGGAAGTGTGGATGCAAAGGGAGAGGTCTGGCCTGGAGATACCCATTAAGGAGACATCAGAAAGTAGATGGCATTTGTCGTTAGGAGATGGAATCACAGTCACATGGAGAAGCAAGTGGGGTAGAAGAGGAAGAGGAAGAAGTCTAGGAGGAGGAAGAGAAGAAAGGGAGGAAGAGGCAGAAGACAAAGAGGGAGAAACACATGGGTAAAGCTGCATTACCCCAAAACCAACATTTCAATTATTTGCAACAATGGTTCATTTTCTCTCTCTCATGATGCAGGCAAGTGATGAGTTGGTATTAGCCCTACTCTTAATCCATGAATCCTCATTCCAGAGTCCAGACTGGGGACTCCCCTGAGACCTGAGGAGGTTGGGCTCATAGAAGAAGGGAAATGTGTAACAGTCCTTCAAACTTCTGCCCAGGTGGGATGAACGCCACACATGGTCACATTTGATTGGTCCGACCATGTCCTCCTCTAGGGAGGTGCTCCAAGGAGCATGGCCATGAGTGGGAATCAAGAGGGGGAACCTCAGATCAAGTCCTGGTGGGCGTGTGTACGATGTTTCGAGAAAAGGAAGATCGAGTCTCCAAAATGCTGCTAGTGACTATAGTGACCAGAGGATCATGAATAATTAACTGACCACTGAGTGTTTAACTTGAAGGTCAAGATCATCTGACAAGAGCTCCTTCACTGAATGGTCAGGGCAGAAACGTTTCCATGAAAGCATCCTCATAAAATGACAAAGAAAAGTAGACATTTTTTGGGAAACCAAAACCAAAAGAAATCACACCAAAAGACATTTGCTACCTGGCACCCAGGAATAAATGCCTCCACCCTTTTGGAAGACCCTCTTCTGCATCCCAACAGCTCACAGGAAGCCACTGGGAATGCAAAACAGGTGATATGTTTTTGGGATCCCCATTGCAAGGGCAAGTCTGAGTGTTGCTTGGAGACATTCTGGAGAATTCCAAAACACTCACCTTGTCCTCTTCACCTCCCCCGTTCTGAAAAGATTTTCCTCACTCCTGGGACCATCTATCTGTCTGCTTTGTTTCCTCTCTGCGTGTCCCTCTTTCTGGAATGCGTCTTCTTCCCAGTTTCCACTGTTCCCATTTCTCCTCTGTCATTGAAACACTGGGTTTGGGGTTGACTTGTTTCTTCTCCATGTTTTTATCAAGAGGATGCATGAGATCCCCTATATTGTCAAGACACAGCATGACTGTTCTTGCCCGGACTCCTGTGATTACATAGAATTTATCTGTTTTGCTACCAACCCGACCTCTCCTCCTAATCATCAAGATGTCTTGGAATAGTTGATGCTAAATTATTCAACGGGTCCTCCCTGCTCCTTGCTCACAAAAGAACACACTTCTTTGATAACACAGGCATCATCCCTAATGTTTTTTTTTCCTTTCCAGAATCCACTTAGAGATGAAGAGGCACTTTAGAAAATGGGTTGATTTTGACAAATGAGTTATAGGCAGCAACAATCGGAGATATGATGACTGGTGTTTATTTCCATTAGGGGATTGTTTTTCTGGATTTAATAAAGGAAATACCATGCGTAGTAGCAGGTTATCAGCAGGATTTCATGATTTGTAGCAAGACAGCAATACTCTCCGAGAAGCAGAAATTCAGGAAGTTGGCAAGAATGTTTGGTAAACTTCCTCAAGGGGTAGAATAATTTCACAAATAAGTTTGTGTGCCCCACTGTCCCCAAGAACAACGGTGGGTCATACCTTCATTGTAATAATGGTAGGGATGCTCCAATCGGATGTTTAGCTTACCTGAGTCTGATTAGTATAACAACAAAGGGGAAAGTAAGTAATTAAGAGACAATCAGACTTGATCTGATCAAGTCCCGAAACGTTGGAAGTGAGTGTGTTTATGTATGTGTGTTTACCACTTTGATGCACAGAGACTTTTACAGAGACGAGTTCTTGTTAAGAGCTTTCCGTTAACGGAGAGCTTTCCCTACATTTTGACACTGACTGCATACGTCCGGGAAAATACGAGTTTGTGGTGGAAAGAGGAACCATGCCTCGTCATTGAAATGTCCCCCACGGGACTGTCTCAAAACCGTTACGGCTTTTGTCTCAGTATAAGCAAACGCCGAGCATTGGAATTTGTCTCGGTACGTCCTGTAAGTAAACTGTATTCCATCAATAATAAAAGTGACTAATATCCCACTCAGACGGTTCCTTCCTACATGCTCCTTCACAGAGAAACATTTAAAGTCTCTGAGGCTTTAAATGTATGAGCGTCTAATACATTAGAAGGAACCCAGGGGACGGGAATATATGGAAAACTTTAAGATTCATTGGTTCAACAGAAGCAGCTCTAATTCTGTAGAAATCCACAACAGCTCATATATGTACAGATTCTTTAAGTCCATCTGCTAACTCAAACTGTACATTTTGGGGGAAAGAAACATACCCCAGCCTGAACTAGCCCTTACGATGCATTCTAAGTCAGGACATTGCAAAGGACCTTGACCATGAATGCTACATGGTCTAAAGCGGGGCCATTTTCATGGTTTCGGGATCGGGATTTATTGCAAAGTTGGACATTATTATAGCTTTTTCTCCTTCTTAATAGAGTTCCCCCTGCTCAGTAAGTTTACAAACTTGAATTACCAATTAATTAGTTTATTGAATTACCAATTATTTTTATTATAAATACGTCTTTTACGGGGCCCCTGGCTGGATCATTCAGTACAGCATAGAACTCTTGATATGCAGGGTTGTGAGTTCAAGCCCCATGTTGGGTATAGAGATTACTTAAAAATAAAATCTTTATCCATTCATCTATTGATGGACATCTAGGTTCTTTCCACGTAAGAGACTATGGACTCTGAAAAACAACCTGAGGGTTTTGAAGGGGCGGGGGTGGGAGGTTGAGGAACCAGGTGGTGGGTAATAGGGAGGGCACGTATTGCATGGAGCACTGGGTGTTGTGCAAAAACAATGAACACTGTTACGCTGAAAAAAATAAATAAATAAATTAAATATAGTTAACTATTAAAAAAAATAAATAAAATCTTTGGGGTGCCTGGGTGGCTCAGTGGGTTAAAGCTTCTGCCTTCGGCTCAGGGCATGATCCCGGGGGCCTGGGATTGAGCCCCGAATCAGGCTCTCTGCTCAATGGGGAGCCTGCTTCCTCCTCTCTCTCTGCCTGCCTCTCTGCTTACTTGTGGTCTCTGTCTCTGTCAAATAAATAAATAAAATTAAAAAAAAAAAAAACCTTTAACAGCATATATAAAATAAATAAATTTTCACTACTTTCTGCTTTTAGATTTTTCTGTTTTCTAAGTTATCAGAGATTAAAATTCTTTGTTTTGGTTTTTGATGATTTTATTTATTTATTTATATGAGAGACAGAGAGCACGTGAGCCGGGGGAGGGGCAGAGGGAGACACGGACTCCTTGCTGAGCAGGGAATTACCTGATGCGGGACACTATCCCAGATCCCAGAGATTGTGACCTGAGCTGAAGGCAGACACTTAACTGATTGACCCGTGCAGGCGCCGTATTTGAGTTTAAAACTTAAAAACTATATATAAATTTTAATTGTATTTCTTTTAAATTCATATATAATTTATGAATTTATATTCATATATGAATTTCTATTCATATAAAATACATATAATTATAATAATAGATTCATATATTATTATAATTATATATATAATATGTGAATGAATTCATATATAATATATGAATGTATATTCATATAATATATAATATATGAATCCTTCTCTTGATAAAATGACATGTAAGATTAATGCTTCTGAGAAACTATTATCTATGATAGGATTTTACGTGCATTTTTAAGTTTTGTTTTAAGGTTTTTAAATACATTTTAAAATTTTGTTTTTGATTTATGGAAAATTTCGGAAGATAGTATAATTTCCATATACCTTAACCACCAAAGCCCCCATTGCTAATATCCTACATTACTATGACACATTTGATACAGAGAACCAATATTTATACATCACTGTTGACTAAAGAGCACACATTATCAGATTTTCTGTTTCTATTGTGTTGTTCTGTTCTGGGGTCCCACATTTCATTTGGTCTCTCTGAGTCTCCTCTCGACTGTGACAATTTCTTATCCTTCCCTTGCTTTTTTCTGACCTTGGCCTGCTGCTCCTTCAGTTTGAGTATCTATGATGGTTTTCTCCTAATTGGATTGGGATTTTGGCTTCTGGGGAAGAAGTCCCCAGAGACCAAGTTGCCCTTCTCCTTACACCATCTCGGGGATCCTGCTGTTACCAGCGTGACTTGTCACTGATGAGTTTGACCTTGATTATGGAGGGGAAGTCATGTTCATCACGTTCTCTGTTGCAGAGTGGCGTTGTCCCCTTTCTAACCTACATTCTTTGGAACACTTTGGAACACACTTAAGGGTTAGAGATTTACCCTCTCTCTCTTGGAGGCCAGACTATATTCATAAATTATTTCAAATTACTCCTCATGAGACATTTCTTTCTTTCTCCACTGCTTTATTTATCACTTACTTTGATCAGTAGAAATTGGATATTTATTTTGTATATTGGGGTTCTACCCAATATTATGTTATTTACCCACAACACATTTTAGGAAATGACCTGGAACTGAAAATTTTTCATTTTTGAACATTAAGCTTGCTGTTATTTTATCTAGGAGATAGGCCAGAAAAAACAAAGCTATACTTCACATTTTAGGACCTAAATATTTTCTAATTAATCTTGATTTCCAAGAAACTGGGTTATGTATTCATTTATTGAAGATTTAAATAATTAATTAAATTAAATTAATAATTAATTTATTTAAGACCTCAGGTTAAAGTCACTTATCCTAAACGTCACCTAACCATAGCTTAAACTCACTGTCCTAAAAACTAAGGGCTATCTTGAGCATTTTTTGAACAAATATTTACAATATTCTTTCCTTTAACAGCTTTGGTTAGTTGTGTCAACATCCCAGGGCAAGACATTTTAGATATGATGACTGTAAGAACTGATGGTCCACATTAGGTCAGGGGTGTTCTGCATAGGAATGCATCAACACCAATTTTCACATATTTTTTCTTTCCTTAAATAAAATGGAATAAAAAAAATCAATGATACCTTATAAATCTTGAAATAGTAACAGTGGGGAATACCCATGGATAGGCACTGTGATCTTTTTAGGGCCTCACCCCTCCTGTGGGTTTTGTGATGTGCTCCGCTTTGCCCCGTGGGGTTTGGATTTTCCCATCCCACAGCTCCTGGGTGTGGTTTTCATGGTGCACCTGTCCCTTCTGATTCACACCTTGGTTCGTCCCTCTGCACAGACTAAGGAAGAGATGCCAGTGCATTCTTTATCATCGTCTTTGATTTCCACTAACGGAAATCCTTTGTTCAAGATTACATCCAGTAGGAGACCCTCAAAGACTGGGGAACCAAGGCTCTCAAAGATACTCAGAAGCTCATGGGGGTATATTACTAGGACCTCCAAGGGCCAATGCACTTCTATCTTTCCTTCCAGAATTTTTGCCCAGTGTGCTGTTCCTGGTGAGATTGGTACCACTGTTTTGATCTTTGTGAGCAAAGGCTTTGAAGATGGTCTCCACAGCTCCTTTCTTGCTTTAGCATTCTACCATTAAACATATTCCCGGAAGGAAGGATACCTGACTAGAACAGTACAATAGGGAGAACCAATCTGCTGCTGGTATCTGCCTGTAGGGTTTTACCCTACTGAGGGGGCTGCACAGATGTCCAGGACTCTGATAGCTCAGCACTCTAGGAAAGGGTAGGTCATCGGCTTCCTTCCTCACAAGGCTTCTATGTTTATTGGTGGAAACCTCTCGTGTGGAGGTTACAATACCAAAGGGACCATAACATCCCAGGGAGAACCCCAGGGACCCCCTTGCAGGGCCTGGGATCAAGAAACCCGCCACGCAGACTACATCCTTCCACCTCCCTCTCCCTGGCTTTGCTCTGCACCTTGCAGCAAAGTTTCTTTTTTTTTTTTTTTTGCAGCAAAGTTTCTGAGAGTGCCTTGTATCTCCAGAACACGTCTGTTTGCTAAGAGAGATGTTACTCTAAATCCCAAAGGCTTTTAGTGCCTTCCTGGGGGGCTGTGCTTTTACCTTTCCATGTGGATTGTCAGAAGAGTGAAACTGTATGCACACCCAGAGTCCTGCATCCAAGGGAGTGAAACCCTGTGGTTTTCCTTTTCTGCGTCAGGAAAGTGCTTTTTTCCTGCTTGGCTGGCCAGCTCCAGGACACATTTACTCATCAGGGGAGGCTGAAATTTGGACCCACTTAGTTGGCTTATTTCTGAAACCCTCCCTCTGGGGCATCACCGCTCTGGTTAGGAGAGCTGATGCCGACGGATTTGGGAAAAGTTTGCCGTCACAACATAAAGCAATACTTCCGAAAGGGGCGCCTGGGTGGCTCAGCGGGTCAAAGCCTCTGCCTTCAGCTCAGGTCATGATCCCGGGGTGCTGGGATCGAGCCCCGCATCGGGCTCTCTGCTTAGCTGGGAGCCTGCTTCCTCCTCTCTCTCTGCCTGCCTCTCTGCCTACTTGTAATCTCTATCTGTCAAATAAATAAATCTTTAAAAAAAAAAAAAAGCAATACTTCCGAAAGAAAATGTACCGTACGTTCAGCTCTGTTGCATGCACATTCTAATTTTTTGTGGGTGTGCGTGTATCTTTGTTCTTTGTGTGTTTGTCCCCCGGACTGCTCAGAGGATAAACCCAGAATGCACGGGATCAATACGTGTCTCTTGTTTGTTGCTGTTGAAAGTCTTCGTTGATACTCGATGGGCCAAAAAGTCAGAGATCAGGAAACTGACAAAACGAATAAACCCCTGACTCGACTCATACATTCCTTAGTTCATTAGGACTAGTCAGCCAATGCAGTGGAACGTTTTACTTCATGAGGATTTCGCATGTAGTCAAAAATCCATGTATAACTTTTTTTGTTCTTGTTTTTTGGTAAAGATTTTATTTAGGAGAGAGAGAAAGCACACATGCAATGAGAGGGAGAAGCAGACTCCCCACTGAGCAGGGAGCCCAACGCAGGGCTCGATCCCAGGACCTTGAGATCATGACTTGACCAAAGGCAGACGTTTAATCGACTGGAGCCACCCAGGTGCCTCTAAATTGTCATTTAACCCCCCAGGCACCCCTTATACCCATGTATAATTTGACACCCCCCAAACTTAACTAACATCCTTCTGTTGGCCAGAAGTCTTACCAGTACCATAAATAGTAGAGTAACATTTTGTGTTACATGTAATAATATGGTAACATATTATTATCATATATTACCATAATATGTTACCATATTATTACAGTAAACCAAGCTAGAGAAAAAAAATCAAGAAAATCGCAAAGAAGAGAAGATACATTTACAGAACTATTGTACTGTGTTTCTTAAAAAAAAAAAAAATCCATCTCTAAGTGGACCCAGGCAATTCAAACCCATGTGGTTCAAGGGTGCGTTGTATAAAACGTGCTTATATGATCGTGATGGTTGGGTCATGTCATGGTTAGTCCCCATTTTCAATGCAGTTTTTACTGGCATCTCATGGGCCCTGCCCTTTCATAACCCCACATTTAATGTGATTCAGGTCTTTGCTCCACACTTAGAGTATGTGGCTGGTGGTTACTGGGTTTCTAAAGGTTAATATCGTCATGAGTGTGATACGTAAGAGATCTTGCTAGAAGGGAATAGAGACGATTACATTTGTATGAGTTTGGAATGTGGTTAGTCTCTTGCTGCTTCCAAACAGCTCAGTCTGGGAGCCAGTAGCTACAACATCACACTTGATGTTGGAGACAGACGGGAGGACCTCCCAGAGGAAGTATAATTTTTCCCGAAACCGGAAACACGAGAACGGAGAGAAATTGGCTAGACAATGAAAACCCACACGCAAAATTCTGCAGTCAGTTCCCTTGATGGTATGGAAAATTGATTTCTCTAGCCAAGCATTCGTTTCTTCCGTTCTTACTTTGCACACAGGCATTAATGAGCATTTTAGGAAAGACAAAAACAAAGCAATCCAGGATTGTGCAGGTTTAATACAAAGTTGTGCTGGGAAGTACATCTCTGTGAGAAGGCTCTAGGGGTTTGCTCGGAAGTGCAAGTCAATATGAGAGTCACAAGGTTGTCCCATGCGAAATCCGTCTGTTTTGATGCTTTGTTTTGCTAGCAACGTGAGCTCAAAATGTTGACTCCTAAAGTTTCTGTTTAGCCCAGATTCTCTTAAAAGCAGAGAATTTCGAGTTTTGTTCAGGATTGTTGTTCTATGATACATTGCTTTATGCATTATTACTATATCATACGAAATCTTGTACGGTGGTTTTATGCCTGCAGATAACATGCCAAGAGTAGGGATGTAGGATACAGGTGTGGAGCTTGGGAGGCGTGAGAAACAATGCAACATTCTGTGGATGGGGCAGCTTTCATGGGGCCATTGGGGCTGCCTGAAAACCTTTCAGGTGTGTGTCCCAGAACCACCTTCTCAGGGTAAAAACAAAGTAGGCACTTACTTGTTCACTTTCATTCCGTCTTAGCTCACGGCAGACAAGCTCCCCACACTCCTGGGGAGTGCTAAGTTGGTTTCAGCAGGTGGTTTCCCCTGACACGCCAGAGACCATTCAGCCCTCAAGAGCCCTGAAACCACCACTTTCCGGACCGTGGTTCAGCTTGGGTCCAAGCGGGTCCATGTCGTCAAGATTCTTTGTGTTGAAGCTGAAGCTCATGGTTTACTTGTGTGTCCATCAACGAGGCTCTCTGTAGGTTAGTAAGGGAAGGATAAAATAAATAAATCCATGCTTCAAAATTCAGGTTATCTGCACCATGGTGGTTCTCAAGAGTTCTTCTGGTTTTTTTCCAGGTAGAATGCAGGCTGTTTCCTGGAGAGGCATTGGCGATTTTTGGTTCTATCATGCCTGTCTCCCACTCGGGGAAGCCATTCCTTAGCGCTGGAGCATCTGCCCAGACGCTGGTTCCCTGCTGTGTGTTGTGGGCAGCACCCAGATCAAAAGTGCTTCTCGTGTTTCAGCAAAGTCCTTGATAGAAATGAGAGAACATCGCTTGGAAGGATTGCTTTTGAATATGGCCAAAAGTTATAGTCCAGCCAGCCTAGCCTTAGAGAAACTCCTCCCTTTTCAAATTGTCCTAACTCCAGACTTACCTTAAAGAGAAACAAAACGGTTTTCCTGAAGGTCATGTGTTTCCAATATCTTCTGAAATGTCAGCCAACTTCTGCGTGACAGAAGACATGTGCGTTCTGGTCTTGCTTCTGGTCACCACCTTCCGAGGGAACGCTGAGTCACGAGACGTCATGACCTTGAGGGCTTACGGGGCCAGTCAACAAGGCTGTTTGGAGATTGTGGGTGATGACGCAGGAGGAGATGGTCTTAATGGGATGGGACTCCCGATCCCACATCTAGTCCTCTGGATGCTGCTAAAACTTAATAACACACCGTAATGGTGTTACTAATAGAACAGCAAGAACATCAGCTATCATTCTTGGAGCATCCATGAGGTTCTGCCTGCTTAAAACTCAGTGAAATCGGGGTCACTCATCTGGACCATTTCTGTGGATCACCACTGTGTTTCGGGTCCTTGATGAAGTATGTCTTTTCCGCTGGACAGATGAAGTCCATTCAGGGACTCAGCTGCAGGCAGTGACGAAACTGGGTTGTCTGTGTACCTGACCTGCGTGGCTCCCCACATCTGTGGTATTCAACAGCATGACCGGACATGGCTAAAATTGTCTAATAAGCTCTTCACCTCCGTCATAATGGATGCCATCTAGAGGGCATGGATTTCTAGCTTCCAAGTGTTAACCAACATGGCTGAACATAACCTCAAAGTCTTTTTGTCAAATGGGATGTTCTTGGGTCCTGGTTCTTGGTGTTTTCTTCCGACTGATTAATAAACATCAGGAGGGGCTCCTGCATGGGTCAGTCGGTTCAGCGTCCGACTTTGGCTCAGGTCATCGTCTCATGGTCCTGGTGTCAAGTTCCGTGTTGGGCTCCCCACTCAGTGGGAAGTCTGCTTCTCCCTTTCCCTCTGCCTGCTGATCTCACTGCCCGTGTTCTGTCTCTCAAGTAAATAAAATCTAGAAAAAAAAAAACCCACAAAAACTATTTAGAAAAGTATAAACATCAGGAGAAGTGTAGGTCCAGAGTCCCACCATGCACAAAATATCCCAGCCCAACAAACAAAGAGTCAAAACCAGTTCAAATCACAGAAGTCATTTCATAACTCATTGGGCACAAAACCTGACCTGACAGATGGCCACAGATGGTCTTTATTTTTCAGTCTGGGGTAGACCTTGAGATGCTTGGCTGTGGAAGTATGAATGAATTGGATTATGTATGAGATGATGCTCCAGGTTCCTCTGGAGTTGTCGAATAATATTTATAAAAACCGACAGACTCTCCATTCCCTTCCTTCCCCACAAAACATTCATCTTCAAGGGCTGGAGATCACCAGCCATTGAATAAGGGTCATGGTGGTCAGTGGTCAAGTTGGACATTAGGTTGCGAAGACTAGCAACCCAGCCTGGAATTCATACAGTCATTGTAGTAAGAAGTTGTGTTTCCTTATTTCCAATGGACACCAAGCAGTTTAACCATCTCCCTCACCTTTGTAGGCTTAAGTCTGGATGGTGTTTATGGAACATTATACAGCAAAAAAAAAACAACAAAAAACAAAACAAACTCCCATCAAAATAATAACATTTCTTTGTGGAACAAGAAGGTGATGGAGAAGTCTTGGTTTCACGTGTTCCATTTGCAAGTTAAACTCCCTGCCTAATTATTAGGCTAGATTTCCAAGGCATGGTTCTTGGAGTCTGTGTCAGTCAACGCAAGGTGATAATTTCCAAGTTAACACTCATTAGGAAAATAATAATTCATTTGCTGTAACAGGTTCGATGACACTTTCTAAGCAGTGACAAGTAATGAACCCCCTTTATTTGCTCACATAAAACCCATTAGTCTATTTTAAACGAGCTCATCAAAAGTCTTACCGGGAGATGTCTTTGAACGTTCTGTTTTTTTGCTCGTTGTTTGCCTTCACTAAACCATATTCCATATTCTAAAGTATATTTGTATATGAATTACAAATTATAAATTATATTGTATATATCATTATATTATATAAATCATATAAGTCTAAGTTATATTGTATATGTGAGTAAAATTCATATAAAAAGTGGATATACATTTTCAGGCAGTTGTAAAATAATGTTGATGCCATGGTCTGGGCTTATTGGACGTTGTTCATGGAATTCCTGCTCTGATCTATGCACGATGATTCTGGTTTAAGCTGTAGAGACGTCCACGAGCTGTGATTCCATCCAGACTCCTGTTGCACGCACCCCAACTAGATTTCTTTGCCCCAGCGTGGGTCAGGGTGTGAGGTTCCCTTGTCCTGCCCTCCGTCTTCAGCTGAGAGGGATAGAGAGAGAAAGACCTTTGGGATAGAAGCAAGAGAGAGAGAAGATGACCAAAGAGATAGGCAACAGATGGCCACACAGAGATACAACCCCCTGCCCCCACCAGATGGACACACAAACCCATGCATAGTTAGATCGTGTCCACCCGCAACGGGAGCTCATAATACACTGCCTCCCTCTATGATACTGTCTTAAGCCCTCTCTGGGGAAGATTATGCAGAAAGCTAAGAGCTATGCACTATGTTCTTCCTTCTCACCTTCGTTTCTGCATTTCTAGAAATGTGTACGTACTTGCTATGCCGGGAGCTTTTCAGGCTGCTTATTACTGAGTAGAAAACACGTGCAATTAGAAAAGAATTTGGGGAAGGGGTGACATTTTGGATAAACACGAGCGTTTTGGGAGTCATCGCTGCAGGATCTCAAAACACTACATGGATTTTAGAGGGACTGGGACTGTGTGTATATATGTACAGACACACACCTGTCTGGTACAGATATAAGTATGCACAGACGTCCAGACACTCACACCACTCATACCCCTGTTCCACCTGGAGGCAGAGACGTCACGCACACACAGTCGAGTCCCACCCAGACACACACCTGACACACATAGATGACCTATTGTTGGCTGGTCACCCGCACAGAATTCTAGAAGGAGGACAACATACCACCGCGACGGTTGTCCTGGATACACCCTAATGGTTCCCACGCTTTAGAGATACTACAGGCTAGTGTGTTGTGCTGATCTAGAACGTATTCATGTTTTCACGTACAATGAGACAACATCGTGATACGAAATCCTGAAGCATGGAGGGCTGACCTTTCAAAATCACGTGGCACGGGTGCTGAGCCATAGCCAGGCACCTGTTAGCAGGTGTCGTGCGGAAACACCGTGCGGCAAGGAAGCTACGCGTCCCGATGGTTAGACTGTCCTAATGATGGCGCTGACGTTAGACATCAATGCTGTATTGTCCGGGAGAGCGCAGGATGTAAAAATCGAGCAGACGTTGTACGTGATGACATTTGCTTACTGCGTTTGGCAGCCTAGAATCCCAATGAATCATCCTTATGTGCACCTGACTGTTCCCATCCTTTCTTGGGAGCATGAAGTCTTGGCTGTCCTTGACCCTCAGCTGGATGTTCTCCTAACCTGGAGGGAAAGGACCCTTGGGACTGGCACTGCAGGTCTGGGGGAAGGGACAGCAGGCAAATCACCCAGTGTGGCCGTCTAACTTCGTTCCCTTGTGTTGGTAAAATAAGGCAGAGGAGGCAAATCTCAAAATTCAGCTCAGTGACTCTCTCCTCTCTGTTAGACAACGATAATGTTTAGTAGCATCAGGAAACGTCCAAAGGACATGGGCCTCAGGACACCCTCTCGAGGTGAGCATTACAGCCTCTGAGAAGGAACTCTTGTCTTTTTAGACCTTAATAATTCCCCCAGACAGGAATTCCATGGCCCCCCAGGGAGCCTCTTCATGTAGCAAGTCAGACCCCTGCGTGCTTTTAACTGGCTGATTTGTTGTCGATCACTGTACTGATGAAATTGATGGATTATCTTGGGTCTGTCTCCCTAATCGATAGCTTCTCTGCTCTGGGTGGCTCAGTCAGTGAGCCTCTGACTCTTGGTTTCAGCTCAGGTTGTCATCTCAAGGTCACGGGATCAACCCCCGAGTCAGGCTTCATGCTCAGTCACCTGCAAACACACATGTACAAGGGTTTCTGCTTATTTATATCACCGGTATCTCCTCTTGATTGATTGATCTAGCATCGATCTAATTTTTGTTGGATACTGCATTTTATAAAAAGATGACATTTCAGACAGACCTCATGTGGGGGCATCCTGCCAAGGATCACGAAGCTTAGAATTCGGAAATGCCGTCTCTCTTCACTCTGTTTTTCTCTTCTTCGCTCCGCTGTTCCTATTTCTTTGGAGCACAATTTGCCTGTGTCTTGGGGTTCCTGAACATCCCCTCTTTCCTGAAATCCAATCAATGCCTAATCCGTGTCCAGAATAAAAATGGCATGCATGGCGACAGTCTTCCGTGAGAATCAGTAGGAAGGACCTGATTGTGCTGGAGAGATACGTCTTTATTGTATGTGTAAGTCCTGCCTGCTGTTTCCCCCTGGATACAAACTCAAAAACTGTGGGCTTTGTTTTCTTCTGTGCTATGCTTTTGGTGCCTAGTACAGCCTAACTGCTGAATGCATCTTTCTAGAGTGCATGGATGGATAAGCGAATCATAATATTGTCATTGGTACAGTCTGGTGGGATTTCCCTCCTTGGGTTCCCGTGACTACTGTCTGGGGTTTAATGCCCACCTTGAAGACTGATTGTGGAGGACACCTTCTCTAAGATGCCTTTGCCAACGGCTCCTCTGGAGAGATGAACTTCCCCCACTGAACTCCCACTGAACTTTATCTGCATCGATATGTTATACTGTATTTTCTAACACTCAGCCATCCCAGATGGGAAGATTTCATTGAGTGAAGATCCTGGCTCTGCTTTTCATAAAACCGAAGAAAATGCCTTCCGTGTAGCTGTTCCAAATATCCACTCATTTTCTACAGCAGCTGATGAACTAGGTGGTGAAGGCATGGTTTCCCTTTGCTCCATAGATAAGAAAAACAAGTCTCAGAGAGACGGATTCTGCAGGATTTTACTCCCAGGCAAGCCAAGTGTATTGACTTACCATCAACCACATCTCCTTGTCATCTGACCATTTTCCCAGCAGCCTCTATGTCATCCATGGAGAGGTATTAATTCATGCTGGTTTACATGATTCTGTCCTTTCCACACATACATGATGAGCACATGCTCTGCACAGAACCTTGTGAGGTAAGACATTCTTGATGATGTCACAATGGGCACTAAGTTTATGATCTCATTCAGCTTTAAAAGCCAGGTGCCTAGTGATGGATACATTGTATCCAAGATGTATCCAACGTATCCATGTTCTGCCATCTTGGAGAGCAATCAGGCATGTACTGGTGACCCAGGAAGAACCAAATAATGGTGGCAACAGCCAACGTCAGAGGAGGAAAGGAGAGTTCCCAAGGCTTCCTAGAAATTAGGTAAGACTTGCTGAGCTGGGTATCCCAGCATATCCTACCCACTCTGAGCAGATCTGAAATTAACCCACGGTTACTGCTGGCTTGTTCATTTAACCACCGAATGTCACCTATGGCTCTAGACTCTGGAAATAGAACATTGAGTAAAACAAGACAGGTTTCTAAGTTAATGGATCTTATATCTAGTGCAGTGGTTCTCATCCTGGGGTGATGTTTCACCAAGGGACATTTGTCAATGTCTTGAGAGAGTTTGGGTTTTCACGAGTGGGGTTTGCTACCAATGGCTGGTGGCTAGAAGCCAGGAATGCACCCTTCAACACAGTGCACAGACCCCACAGAAACTCTGGTCTACTGGCCGAGGAAAACCTACCAATTACCCACAAGTATAATTACCTGCAAGTATAATTTCAGACGGGAGCAACTGTTTGATGCTGGTAGCGATCATTTCAGGGGCTTCTAGTCTACCTGGCAGCAGGATACACATTGATAATGGCAACAAGAGGCTGGAGAATAGGGATGGGCTATTAGGGTAGGAAGGTTCTGATGGGCAGAGGGACTGGTTTACAGGGACTCTGGGGTCAGAGGGAGCCTGGCACAGTCCAGGATCTGAGGGTACACGTGAGCTTGAAGGCAAAGGGGAAAGGGGTGATTGATAGGAGGGAAAAGTGGAAGAGGTAGCTGAGATCTTGGGAGTATGCCAGCGATCGGTAGTGTGGGGCACAGATATGATTCGATGGACTCCTTTCCCGTGTCATTCTTGATACTTTCCTGCAATAACCTTGAGTCTTTGATCAACGTCTTCTGTATCTACTCTCATCTAACCCAGTGACCAACCTTGGGGTTAAAAAGACAGCTGAAAGGTGGTTTTTGCCTCTGGGATTTCCTATTGCCAGTCAGAAGATATTTGCTGGGCAAAGTGAATGATTCTCAAATGCACCTAATTTTCCCCTAATATCAATCCCTTGTGCTGTTGTAGTTTTTCATTGGCTCATTTCCTTCCTTTTCTAAAAAAAAATATTTGTTTAAAAGTTAAATTAGTTTAACTTTAATAAGTGTACACTTAAGATAAGTTTAAACTTAAAGAAGTTTAAAGTTTGTTTTTTTTTAAACTTAAATAAATTTAAATTCTAATTAAAGTCTGAAAGAGATAGCGTGAGCAGGGGAAAGACCAGAGGGGGAAGGAGAAACAGAGTCCCCACCAAGCAGGGAGCCTGATGTGGGGCTCGGTCTTGAGACCTTGGGATCATGACGTGAGCCAAAGTCAGATGCTTCACCGACAGAGCCAACCAGGCGCCCGGCTATTTTCTTCCTACGTGTTAGGTTAGAGTTCTTGCTTCCTCATTGTGAGAGTTCCCTTTTTCTCCTTTTTAAAGTTAGATTGCTGACAATCAGTCTTGTCCCTTGCAGATTTGAAATGCTGGATGTTGACTTCTTCTTTTTTTTTTCTTTTTCCGACATTAATGCAAAGGGCAATGAATTGAGGACACCTGTCTTTTTTTGGAAGTCTGAGTTGGAATGGCTTTGACTTGAACCATCCCTGAGCTAAGGAGTCACGTGAAGTCTTCTTTAGTTGAGAGGACACGTGATAAAGGCATGGTTGTAGATCACAGAAAGGTTGTAGTCCATAGTTGTGACAAGAGCTGAGAGTTCACTCTTTTTTCTTCGTTTTTAATGTTTCACGTTTTACATCCCCATCTTATTAAATCATATTTTCAAATTTGCGGTGCTAGATTTGCTCCAGGTTCACGTAGGGAGGCTAACTGGCTGGGGTTCGGGTGAGGGAATCTCCACGATTCCATCCTTTTACCACCAGAGCAATGTCATCGAGACTTTCTTGTTATATTTTACTTCTTGCACGTTGTAGACCATGACCAAAGTAGTTTCAGAAGAATAGCCCACAGAACCTAACCATTGCCTCTTCATTGCTATCCTCTTAAGATCTGGAACAAGGCAAGGGCTGCTCTCCCCACCTGTAGCTGACGAGTTGGAGGTCTTCACCGGTGCAGTCAGGTAAAAAAAAGAATTACGTTTCTGAATTAGAAAAGGAAGATATGTCTTGCGGCACAGAAGATGTGATTATATCGAAACTCCTATGTAGTTTTCACAAAGTCCTAAAACTCCGAAATGATTTTACCAAGATCTCAGGACATACGATACACAGATTTTTAATTTTTATAGTGAACAAGAAACCATTGGGGAATGAAACTTAAAATATGCCATGAACAATAGCAACCAAAAGCATAAAATGTTAGGAAGAAGTTCGGCAAAAATTGATGTAAACCATATAGATTTTTAGAATGCGTGTTCTTTTTAATAAAGAAAAAGGATTTGGGGATTTTTATTAAAATAATGACGAATCCTTAAGTAATTTAGGAAATTGACAATTTAACACTTTGAGCCTTTCAATCCATTAGCATGATTTAATGCTCTTAATTTACCTGAAACTTCTTTAATTTTTTTCCCCCTCGGGAATATTTGTCATTTTCAGCATACAAGTCTTACTTATGTTTTTGTTAAATTTATTTTTAGATGAAAATGTGTCCACACACCAGGATTACAATTTTGAGTCATGGGTAAGCGGTCAGCATCTTCCTTTGGACGTTACACAATTCAACTAGTAAGACACCATAGATTTTAACAGTATCTGGAAATCATATGATAACGTTTGACAAACCAGTGTCCTCATCTGACTACTGGATTTGTCCCATGGAATAAGGACACCCAGCTTACACTTATTGCTGCAGTATTTGGCAATTCTTATTTAATACTGTCTTACACATCTTTATCTTGTTTTCATAGCAGAATGGCCAAATTCAACCTTCTCCTGTTTGTATGGATCTTTCTTTCTTATCGGGTGGAACAATGTACTTTTCCAGCCTATACACTCTTTCTATAGCCGTCATGGACTCTTGGCTGTTGTCTCTCCCCAATACTCCTCCTTAGCCAACGGTATTCTGAATCTCTTGTGTTTTGTCTACATTTAGACCGATAATGTCAAAGGAAAACATGGGAGGGGCGATGAAGTGGCCATAAGGAGGCAGGGAGAGACATAGGATGCAGTAGTTTCAAAAGCACACTTACCCGGACTCGTGGGACTTGAAGAAAGTCCATCTGTTGGTTTCTTAAGTGTCTTCCTCTTCTTTGTAGACTTTGCAGACCGTGTCTTCTCATTGTCCCACTTACACTGGGCTGTCCTTTTAGCTTATTATCAACACATTTGGGAGGAAGAGGATTCTTTCTAGACAACACAATCCTCCTTCCTTAGAGAAAATAAAATCTATGCAACCATTTGTTGATCATGGTCGACATATGATTATATGATCCCATCCAGTTTGTTCTTTTCACCCAACCAAGGTCATTTTCAAAGGTCCTATAGTTATAGACTAAGAGGACAAAAGCCTTTGAAATCAGCATTTTATAAATGTACTGTGTTGGCTAGTCTTTGCTCACATTTCAGGTAGGATTTTTGGGGGGCCAAAGTGCCCCATAAATATTATGGTGGTATTACTCTCTTCCTATAAGATGGATAGCGTAAATGCATCATGGATGGGTGAGCTAACCATGTATGAGGAGTGATGCCTACAAGGTCTAGTTAGCATACTTAAGAGTCCAGATCTCGGCATTCAGGCAGAATCTTCCTATCTCTCTAGGAATCCAGCTGCCTGGAGATAATGATGAGTCTTTGAGATGCATTTACATAATGAGTCCAACACAGGATTTCAGCAATTTACTTGACTTGGAAATCTCCTTTTGCTAGGGCAAAAATAGTTGATTCTAGCCAGGCATGTTCTTGAATTTCTTGTTGTTTCTGTGCTAAGAAGACATGCTCATTGACCATATGTGGTTGCTTCCATCAGTGGGATTTTAACATCCACTGGCCAAAGCCCTCTGCAAATGAACGTCTTTGACCTTGAATTCCTCACATCATGGCATGTGAGCATCCACTCTTCAGCAACTGGCATTTGAGTAGTCCAGGGACAGGAGCATTCCCTTCCAAAGCTGAATGCTGACTGCATTGTTCATACAGTTATTGTGTGGGAAGATATTGTACCCCTACTTTTTTTAAAGATGCATATTCTAAAGGTTAATTCTGAGGATAACACATTAACATTTCATATCTTACCAGGGACAGTACCCAGTGGATTTTCGGCAAAATTTTCAGTGAGCAATCTCAAAGAATGAGATTATCGTTTCCATTTTCCATTGATGCTGGTCCTTAAGTGCAGGAAATGGGACTGGATAGGACAGGCAGATACCGCGTGAAATGGTTTCGACAACCCAAGAAAGAACGGGAGGTAGAGCAAAGAAGCTGACCTCTCCTGGGCTTTGTATGTATTAGACGAGTGGATAGATCTCCTTGTAGCTCTCTGGAGGACCACTTGGCTGAGCTTTCAGCATCACTATGTGGGGAGTCAACCAGAACTTTCCCATAGAATTTGGATCTAACTGGGGAGCATAGTTTCTTTCTGGGGTTCATGACACGAACAGTTCTTGCTGTTGTGGAAACAGACAGTTCTAGCTTTTGGGTGAGTGTTCTCCATCCATATAATTAATTGGCTTCAAGCTGAATATATTTTTTTTCTATTTTTAATTTATTTTATTTTTTTTTTAGTTTTTTAAAAAATTTATTTATTTATTTTTTTCAGCATAACAGTATTCATTGTTTTTGCACAACACCCAGTGCTCCATGCAATACGTGCCCTCCCTATTACCCACCACCTGGTTCCCCCAACCTCCCACCACCGCCCCTTCAAAACCCCCAGGTTGTTTTTCAGAGTCCACAGTCTCTCATGGTTCATCTCCCCTTCCAATTTCCCTCAACTTCCTTCTCCTCTCCATCTCCCCATGTCCTCCATGTCATTTGTTATGCTCCACAAATAAGTGAAACCACATGATACTTGACTCTCTCTGCTTGACTTATTTCACTCAGCATAATCCTCTGAGAAACTGTAGGACACGGGACATTGGAGACTGTGTTCAGATCCAGACGCTGCACATAGCAGGTGCATGGGGCCATTTTGATTTTTCCATCAATTTCTTTGGAAAATACTGGGCTTATCGACATCCCTACTGATGTTTGTTGGGGGCTGTTCTGTGCATGTGGGATGTTTAACAACATTCCTCTGCCCCCTTGATGTCATCAGAAATTTCTGGTGTGTTAACCAAAAATGTCTCCAAGATAATGCCAGGTGCCCCGTTGTGCACCACCCCCAGAATTTATTGCCTCCTGTTATCACCTTTGGCATCTGCGGGTAAGATTTGCCTACGATACTCCATGAATGGGAATTTCTTTCGATCATCATTTGTAGTCCTTGTGATCATATGATAGAATCATGAATGGTAGAATCCACTCTTTCCCCAAACCAGAAAACAATACTTCATACTGAAATAAAAACAAAAGCCCCAAACCAAGAGTCTTTAAGTGTTAAAAGAGCATGATGAAAAGTCTAATTCTTTAAGGTGGCAGTCGCTTGAAGGATAAAGTGTAATTTATGAGGTTTACAAGTCTGGATTGATGCATAGGTGTGACGCATTGCTGTTCGGAACCTACCGCTTCTCAATGCCCATTGTTGTTTTCATTGTCATCTTTTCTTGTTTAAGATTTTATTTATTTATTTGAGAGAGAAAGAGCGAAAGAGAGAGCCCAAGCAGAGGAGAGGAGAGAGGGAGAAGCAGGCTCCCCGCTGAGCAGAATGCCCAACTCAGGTCTCGATCCCAGGACCCTGAGATCATGACTTGAGCTGAAGGCAGAGGCTTCACCCACTGGAGCCACCCAGGCATCTGTAAATTGCCATCTAAACACCATCATCAACGAGAGTGTTAGAATTACACATATTCTCCAGAGTAGAGTGTCATCATTGAGGAGCATGCAACCCGAGTACAGCTGGCATCTGTCAACATTGCTGTTATCACACACACATACCATAATTTTGAGCCCGTAAACATGCGATTGTATTCGGGGTGTGATTTCGAATGTCCTAGTAGAGTAGACAGAGTCTAGAAAAGAATTGTCCAGTACAGATTTGATGCAATTGCCTGTCCCTCTGTATTGACTTAATACCACTTTTCTTTCAGTACTCTGACCCTTTACCCTGTGCACCCTGACTTGGCAAGTCCCTCTTCCCTTCAGTACAGATACCCATATCTGATGATTCTTCCATATTTTCTGGTTGGGGTCCTATCATTGAAGTCCCCATGGCCAGCCAGATCAATGACTCATGACACTTTATAACTAGCAGTAGGTCCTTTGGGGTCCGCTTTGTAAATTTCCTCCAAGATCTTTGCCTCACCTGTTATCAGGTGTATTTGAGATACAGGACTTGTCCCATTCAGCATCCCCCCACCTGCAAGATGGAAATCTCAAGTAGACCAACCTCTGACCTTGGTTTGTTAATGACGTCCCGAGAGCTGGCACTGAAAACCCTCTGACTCAGGAAGTCCTCAATCCTGAGCAAACTGGGGCATTCGGCCGCTGATTTTAGGTTCAGTGGATGCAGCAGCAGATCTCTGCAGGTTTGAGATAAAAATGTCTGAAATTTGGCAGCATTTGATGCCCTATATCATTCCTAACACTTAGGCATACAACACGGATAAAAGATGAAATATTCTTTTTAAAAAATATTTTGCTTATTTATTTGACAAAGAGAGAGAGATCACAAGTGGGCAGAGAGGCAGGCAGAGAGAGAGAGGGGGAAGCTATGTCCCTGCGGAGCGGAGAGCCCGATGCGGAACTCGATCCCAGGACCCTGAGATCATGACCTGAGCCAAAGGCAGAGGCTTAACCCACTGAGCCACCCAGGTGCCCCAAAATGAAATATTCTTTTACAAAACTTGTCTGTTAGTGATGCTACATCAACGCATGTAACGGCTTTGCAACTCACATGTGGTAAAATGAGGAAAAAAAAAAAAAAACTTCTCCCACGGCCATCATGGCAATGAATGCAAATAGTCTCTACATTACTTTGCATAATGCAATCCATTAGAAGACTGACTAAAATTAGAATTGTAAACTTTGGTAATTTTCCAGTCAGGTCATTGGAATGCATTTGATATTTATTTATGACTGGGGTGAAAAAAAATGGGTTGTGGTTAACAAAAAAGTACTTTGTTTTTTTTCGTTATTGGTTTTTGTTATTTCAGTACCGTATTTCCATTATTTAAGCATATAAAATAAGGAAATCCTGTTTAGTCCTAGCATTTTTATTGATAAGATCTGTATGTGTAAATAAATAATAGGAAACATGTACTTGGGGAATATAATTCAATTAATTCAAATTACTAAATGCATATACACTTATCTGTACACACACATATATCATATATGTACACATACTAGCACTTTCTAAATATTTGTTTAGACATTAAGAGAACGTTCAAATATGTGCCTTCCCCATTCTCCTTTTCTTGTGTGTTCTTCTGGAACTTTGGTTAGATAACACGGACATTTTTATTTTTATACAAATGTCACCTGTGTTCACTTCCAGTTGTTAATTCCCATATCTTTACTGTGTTTACAAAATTTTCTATATATTATTATTTTTTTTTTTTAAGTAAGCTCTGCTCCCAACATGGGACTTGAACTCATGACCCTGAGATCAGGAGTTCCGTGCTCCACTGACTGAGCCAGCCAGGTGCCCCTGAAAGAGGAGCTTGTTTGTGTATAAAATTTCCTAGGTATATCTTCCACTTAGTGTCTTTTCTACTGTGTCTAATCTGCTCTTTGACTAGTCCCTGGATTTGTATTCATTCCAACAGTTACAGTTTCCACTTGTTCAGTGTTTCCATTTGTGTGGTCATCTTCCTGTTCTTGTTTGGTTACTCCCAGTGACTTCCTAATTTTTCCTTCTCTTTTCATATTCCATCCTTCATTATTTAAACATTGTTGACTGTTTATACTTTACATCTTGTTTATGTTTTAACATCCTGCCCTAGGGCTGTATGTGTGTGGGTGTTAGTCTATCTCACTGATATCACACTGTGAGCTCATGTTTGCTTGATCTTAATCTGTGGGAACTTTCAGGACTATGCTAGTGATTCTTTCCCCAGACAGTTTGCTATTCTGACGGGAGCTTTGTGCCTGACATTGGGCCTCATTGGGGGCCCAACTTCTCTGCCGTGTTAGAGCACCCCTTTCTTACTGATCTGACCACCCACAGATCCTACTACCATGCACTAGTGTTCAGGCAACTATAGACATGGTCTCTCATGGCCAGTTGTTTTCAGTTTTCTCATTACTCAAGACACTCAGGTGTCCTTTAGCTCACACTATTGGGGCAACATGTATGGGGGAGATCAACCTTGGATAGTTCCCTTACAACCTTGGATAGTGAGCTCAGAAATTCTCTAACAGAGTGTGCCTTCTCAGGATGTACTGTTTCCATAGAGGGAATGTCTCTCTGCATTGTTTTTTGAGCTAACAATGTAATTGGAAGCTTTTCCCTTTGAGAGATTTTCACCCTATCAAGAAAGAAAGAGTGAGACAGAGTAGGACAGGTGGAAAGAAGAAAGGAGAAAGAAAGAAGATGGAAGGAAGGAGGAAGGAAGTGGAAAGGAAGGGAGGGAAGAAATAGTGAGACACATCTTCCCCAATGGGGAAACCAGTTCTCATGCACTCTTAAACTTGAGCCAAATTTTTTTTTCCCCCAGAGAGAGTTGGGGACTATCTCTTACTCTGTAATCCATGTCCATGAGAAAACAGGTTTCATGGAAAGGGCTTTTATTTTTATTTTTTTGATTTTATTTATTTATTTGACAGAGAGAGATCACAAGTAGGCAGAGAGGCAGGCAGAGAGAGAGGAGGAAGCAGGCTCCCCGCGGAGCAGAGAGCCCAATGTGGGACTCGATCCCAGGACCCTGAGATCATGACCTGAGCTGAAGACAGGCTTTAACCCATTGAGCCACCCAGGTGCCCCTGGAAAGGGCTTTTATAGTTATGCAGTTGGCTAGAATACAGATGCACGTTGTAACTGTGAATGCTGATCTAAAATTGGACGTTGAGAAGAAAAATAACATTAAAACAGTAATGCCACTTATTATCATTTTTTGGAATGAAACCTTTCCAGTATCAACGTTGAATAATGTCTAAATTCCAGAAGCAGACATTCAACCATTGATAGAACCTCCTGGAATATTCCGTAAGGAAGGGCATTTTTAGAAACTAGGTTCTGTGTATACTCCTCTGGGAGGTTCTGTCTTCCGGAACACAAGATGGAACACAGGAAACCTTGAATTTAGGGTTGTAGGAGTCTTGGGACCAGCACAGTTTGGGAAAACTCATTGACCTCTCATGATGTTAACGTCCTCACAGGAGAATGGAAATTAAAATCTCGAGCTTTCAGGGGTAGTCTTCAGAAAAAAATGACCCTTAATAGCACCAACTTGTTTCCTTTCTTTTCTCCTTCCGAAATTCAGTACTTATGCCCTTCCTTCCTCCTGTTCTCCCTCTTTCTTCCTTCCTTGTTTCCTTCTCTCCTTCACCCTCCTTCCTTGTTTCCTTCTGTCCTTCCTATGTTTCTTCTCTGAAGACTGAATTTCTCGACCTTGGCATTGCTGTCCCTGTGGGCTGTGTATTTCTTTATTAAGTGGGGTCACCCCGTACATTGTAAGATGTTTAGCACCATCCTTGGCTTCTACCCACAGAGATCAGTGGTGCCCTCATGTCAAGTTATGTAAAGCAATAATGTGTCTAGACCTTGTCAACCTCTGTGGGCCAAAATCTCTGCTTGAGAACAACCACTCTCACACACACCATATACCCGTGAAAATGTTGCTTTAGGTCTTTCATACAGTTCAAACTTATAAGATTGTTAAGATTCTGGTATTTTTATACAACTGGTAGGGATGCTCTTTCATCGATTCTTAAGACTTAATGCTCTTGATTTAAAAAGTGGAGTTATTTTGTTATTTTTGTATCCTTACACACAGCACCATAAGCGTGGTTCTTTATGGAAATGAACATGCAACTCAATGTAATCATAGTAACTGCTTTCACGCATCTTACAAGGAGGTTCTCATAAAGTAGAATCAAAACAGGGTAAAAGTCAACAAAAAGATATGACATAAGAATTATTTGCTAATTTTCCATGTGAGGTATGTGACGCTAACATTCTACTCTGTTGTCTCTTGTACCTTCTTGAAATTCTTAAGATGAAAATAATTTTAATTACGTTGACCTAAATATATTAGTAGTGGAATAGGTAGATTGATAGATGATAGATAGATGAATGGATCACTAGATCAATAGATAGATATGTTGAAGATGAAAGAATATGGGAAGCCCAAACGCTACAGGTTTAGCTCAACCCTGAGATGATTAGGATACATGTGTAAAAGAAAAACTAAAATTAGGTTACTAAAGCATGTTCTGGCTTCATCTTTCCAGGAGAGGTGATCTTAGTGCAGAGCGGAGAGACTATTAGTGTTTATATGATCAAGTTGTATTGGGACTCTTCTCAGAATTAGCCTCACTTTGGGCCATCTTTTTGCAGGTGCATGTCTCCCAACACCCAATACCGTAGCACTGTGAATTACCCTCCTTTTACAGAGGAGGAAATGGAGGTGCTTGGTGGTTACATATTTCCATGATTCACCGTCACTAGTGGCCAAGTGAGATGGTCCCCTCCTTGCCCATGTCTGAAGCCAAGATACTTGCCCACTCTTACTTGGTCTCCAGGCACGCACACAGCAGACATGAGCACGTTTGCCATATTGGATCCGTTCTGCAAGATCCTGCTTGACATGGCATCACCATCCCATGAACCTTTGGGCAGATGGAGTGATGGGTGGTTTGCACTCTTTTCCATCTATGTCTCCCTCTCCCACTCACCCTTTTTCTGGATGAGGAGAGGGTCACCCATCTCCAGTTGACTTTTGATTTCCGTCTTTCTTATGCTCCTGGGTTGAGTATGTGGGTAAGAAAAGGCTGAAATTAATGACATGTTACTTGTAGATATTTTTACCATTGGTGGGCGACTCCAGTTTAAATAAGAATACCTCTTGGGACACCTGGGTGGTGGCTCAATCGTTAAGAATCTGCCTTTGGCTCAGGTCATGATCCCAGGGTCCTGGGATGGAGCCCTGCATCGGGCTCCCTGCTCAGCGGAAAGCCTGCTTCTCCTTCTCCCACTCCCCCTGCTTGTATTCTTTCTCTCGCTGTGCCTCTCTCTGTCAAATAAATAAATAAGACCTTTTAAAAAAAATGAATAAGAATACCCCTCAATTCCTGTAGCTTTCAATTTTGCAATTATTTCTCAAACACCTGCTCTTTCTTAGAAAAATTCTAGGTACTGCATGGAATTATCTTATGATAATTATTAAGGCTTGCACAGGTATTAACAAGCTCTTATTTTTACCCAGGCAGTGTAGCAGTGTGTAAAACTCCTAATGGTTAATTTGAGATGACAGGGAGATACAATCTCAAAATGTGGAGGGTTAGGTATTCATGCAGTTTTGTTTGCTCAATAGGCATTAACATGTACTCATCTTTAACGACCTGCTTTTAGCAAACAGCACCTACACACCATTCGTTACAATTTACTTTCATAATACATCAAATTATATATCGTCTTTGTAGGAATTTAGTTGAATGCTGTGTTTGTACTTTTCTTATAATTATGGAAAAATGTATCTAGTGGTTGAAATGAAATTCTTGCCCAATTTTGGATTGTTTTACAGAATCACTTACAATTATCCTAGATACTAAGTTAACAGGTTGCAATTGTCCCTTTATTATGTAGGTATTGTTTTTGCCCCATTCATTGATTTAACGAGCACTTTTTTTGGTCTTTTTTAAAGATTTTATTTATTTATTTGACAGACAGAGATCACAGGTAGGCAGAGAGGCAGGCAGAGAGAGAGGAGGAAGCAGGATCCCTGCTGAGCAGAGAGCCCCATGCGGGGCTCCATCCCAGGACCCTGAGATCATGACCTGAGCTGAAGGCAGAGGCTTTAACCCACTGAGCCACCCAGGTGCCCCTAATGGCACTTAAAAACAAAAGTGGGTGATCAGGAGGAGTAGCAGAGGGAAAGGATACACAGACTCAGTACTGAGTACAGAGCCAGGTGTGGGGCTCGATCCCACAATCCTGAGATCATGACCTGAGCCAAAATCAAGAATTAGGGGCTGAACCAACTGAACCACCCAGGAGCCCCAGGAGCATATTTCAACCATGGACCTTGTATGGGGCATTGTGGTAGGCTCTCTGGGAAAAATGGTCCAAGGGAGGCACACTCAGTCTTTGCCTTCTGGGGGCTTATGGTAGAAATACAGGGACAACCAACTAGCGAATGGACATCTGAGTGAACAGAAAGTACAAAGTGTGATCAGTGGCATGGAGGAAAGGAGTGTTGTGACCATGAACAAGCCAGCTGACCTCATGCTTCAGAGGTGGATAGAATGGGCGTTCCACAGTGCGGAGGTGAGGAATGGCATCTGAGAACATCCTAGGGCATGAACACTTGTCAGGGCAGACACCAACCAAAGAGGGGGCCTGAGTTCCCTGTGGAAACTTAGAGAGTGGCAAGTCGTTTCAGTCACTGTTGGAGGATGTGAAGTAGGGGTGAGTCATGGTCAGTGTTGGGATAGATTCCTGTGGGCAGGGAGCGATGGGGACATCCCATGGATAGATCACTCTGTGGTCCACCAGACACAGGCTGCTGGCCTGAATTAGGACCTTGGTGAAGATGGAAAGTGAATGGAGCCATTTGAGAGATATTTGGGGAGAAAATCAGGGAGGTATTAGTAATACTGTTAGACTTGGGAGGTGGCATGGTGGGAGATGGGCTGGATGGGTGATGGGAATTAAGGACGGCACTCGGAATGGGCTCTGGGTGTTGTATGTAAGCGATGAACCACCAAATTCTACAGCTGAACCAATATTACCCTATATGTTACCTAACTGAAATTTAAATAAAAACTTGAAATAAAAAAAAAAAAATAAGGCATTTAGACTTTGGGGAAGGGACTAGAGGATCAGATGGGCTGTCCTGTTAGCTTCTGTCTGGTTCACGTACCTGCATGGGAAATACTGCCAGTGGGACACAGGGGACACTTACACGGTGTTCAAGTACGGGTCCATGTAAAGAGTTGATCCTTTTCTGTGTTTGTATTTCTGTCTAGATAGAGATTATAAAGAGCCTTGTCTTTTCCTACAAGGCGGCCTCATGATGAATGATTTTGGAAACCATTGCCTTCACAGCACGCGTCTTTTTGAGATGAATGCTTGGTACAAAATGCGATTCAAGGAATAATTATTTAAATATCACAACCTCCATAATAAGTAATGTACACGTGATAAATAGCAACATGAACGTATAATGTAAAAGTCCTCAATAATAAATGTTAATATAAATGATACGTATTTGAAAGGAAAATTGCGGGGGGGAAGGAGGTCATGATTTAGGGACTCTGGCAACCTCCCACGATTATAAGATGTTGGATATCATTTTTGTCATATCCGGCATCATCGGATTGCAAAAATGCTGCTCAAATAATAATCGTTTAAATGTGATAATATGGTAAGTCCTATACCTGTAATATGATAAGCTCTATATGTATCATAAGCCTTATACCTATAATAAAACACTGCTATTTAATATTATTAATATTATAATATAGTAAATAATATATAAATATTATGTAATAAATTATATGAATGATGAAGGATGATCTAAAATAGAACATTTTAGGGAGGTAACTTGAGTTAATAGAAAATGATGAGACTTGGTATGGAAACTTGCTTGTTTATACTTGTCTGAATGTTCCATGCTGCCGTTATTTTTAAGCATACGATAAAAGCAACCAAAGGCAACCTTTGCAATTGTAAAATTGGAAATTGGATGATGGGGATATACCAATTTTTTTCTTAGAGATGGGAGTAATTGAGTAGACTGGCTGGATAATAACATCAATAACCATGTCTTCAGGTCAGTAATATCCTCTGAGTTATGCAAGGCGTTGCCATGGGTTAGTTATGTCACTGTCCCTGATGGGAAGGACCCCCGTGCCACGTGATGTAAGCACAGCAAACCTTTTTGTTGTCACACAGCAAACCTTTCGGGGAGGAGCAATTCCTTGATTTCATCTTGGGGGAAAGAGACGATTTGCTTTCTACCTTGTAGATCACAACCAAAAGAGGCTTGACTGCTTTGATTTTCAGGTACGGCCATGACGCATCCTTGTGGGTAAACAGAGGGCAAGCAGACTGAGTAGTTGGAGGTACAGGGACGATGGGCAGGTACCATGTTGGACACAAGCCAGAATGGGGATAGCACACCGTGGGTCACCATGTGCTCTGTTTGGAGATGGGGGAGAACAGAAAGCTCCTGATTGGGCAATTGGATTTGGATAAAGTGCACCGCCTTTCCTATTACGTCAGGATGTGGTCCCCTTCCTCTGGGAAAATGAGGAAACCAAGGCAGTTGAAACATTTTATAGGAAAAGGAATGTTGCTTGGACTGAACACAGGATGGTCAGTTAGTATCCTAACCAAAGCTTCTGTTTATTTGAAGGGACTGTGCTTTGATTTTGTAAGATAGTATCTCTTCAGCTTATTTGTCATGGAAAAAGTTAATTTCATTTAATTCTTTAACTTGATTTGTTATTGTGCATCATCGAGGAGTTCCTAGGGCATTGTCCTGACAATTAGCAAGAGCATGACTTACTTCTTTACCATAAATGATGATTATCTTACAGAATTCCAATCCCTGGTATTTTTTTTCCCCCATTTTCCTTTCTTTCTTGGGATTCTTTTTTCTTTCCTTCTTCCTTCTCTTTCTTTCTTTCCTCCTTCCTTTTCTTTCTTCCTTCCTTCCTTCCTTCCTTCCTTCCCTTCCCTTCCCTTCCCTTCCCTTCCCTTCCCTTCCCTTCCTTTCTTCTCCTCTTTCCAATCCCTTGGATGCTTTTTTGGTTTTTCCCTTCCTCCCCCTGCCCTCCATTTGTGGGATTCTTACTTTTCCAATAATTCTTGTGATTATGAAGACAGTAGCATTTTATGGTCTGTCTACACAAGTCACAATCTCAGTGCCTCCCCTGATGCTGTGGCTTTAAGAACTGAAAATCTATGTACATCAAAGGAAAATAATATTGAATAATCTTTTTTTGCAAAAGTAACGGTCAAGATGTGTTTTTCAAAGGAGACTGAAGAATTTCACTAGATACATGTTTTCCTTAATGTAACACGGAAACTCACATTTTCAATCTCCTATCCATGCTATTTTATTTTTTGGACATTTTGAAAAAAAAATAATTTTAATATCAAACACATGTAGCCAGAAATCTGTTGTCCATAAAAGAAAGTAATTCAGATAATAGTGAAGTACTTCTTAATAATTCATCTTCATGAATTCTTAAATCACAGCAATTGATGGCTGTGATTAAGTCTGCCCAAATTCCAATGCTTAAACACACCCTTATTTCCCATTGTGTGCTGTGAAATCTGTGCTCTTAAATCTGTGAAGTGCGTTCATTAATTTAAGGTAATTATGCAAATTCAGAATTATATATTCTCCTTAGGTCATCGTTGAACATGGTCAACGCTCAGCAAACATCCATTGCTCCTTTGGTTCCCAAGTTAAGTAGAAACAGGTAGACATCGTACTTTGATGGACAAAGTGAAAGTTTATTATTTCTCTTCTTTCTGGTGTGGATTCCTCAGGGTCTCTGAGAGGAGAGTTTTATAGCCTCCTCTAGAGCAACCCGATGGGATATACGGAATCCTGTTCTTAAAACGGTGACCGGGGACTTGTCTGTTTATACCAATCATGTCCTGTCAAGAGCTAATTGCCTCTTTATCTCAGAATGTCTCACCTGTTATTATGCCTCAGAATTCCTGAACCAGAACAGAGTCCCACATGAGTGCAGTGTCCCACATGAGTGTGTGATGTTCCCCTGGATGGATGGATGGATGGAAAACTGCTTGGAAACGGATGGCTTGTCTCAGGCACCTTGACAATCTTATCATAGACTCTAGCCATGGACCGTGAAAAATGGCTTCTACCGGGGCTTAAGGGAGAAAATGAAGAGCTTTGCATTTTCTCTTGGCATTTCCTGCTATTGTTAAAAAGGTCAGATGTGCGATTTAAAATGTTCTGTGCGTGCAGCATGAGAAATGTCACACAGAAAATGGAACTGCTTTAGTTGGCATTTTTTGGCCAATTTCCAAAGGGTACCGCTTTTCGCCTTTCTCCCTGCTCGTGGCTTTGCAAATTTTGGTACGTGCAAAATGCCTGCCCCGCTGTGAATTGTGGCGGGGAAGTGCTATGTGTAGGATATAGAAATTGTGTGTAGATGAGACTAGCAAATTGAGAATAAAAGTGATGAATTAGATGGCCCCAAAAAGAAGAGGACTAATTTGCAAATGACTGTCAAGGTCATTACGGAATCTCATAGTCAAAGAAATAAAAAGTCAAAAACTCATCAAGAGACGTACCCAAACACATTCACATTAAAGGAAAGTCAAGTGTCTTGGACTTTATTTTATTTGACTTTATTTCATTATACTTTTGCCTGGCCTAATGACAAAAGTAAATTCGATAATCTGTGGGCATGGTCAAAGAAGCGTTTTTTTTTTTTTTTACACCTTGCTAGCGGGTAGAGGAATTGGTGGAGAGTTTCGAAAGGAATTTCATCTTGTATATTAAAATTTAAAAAGAAACTCACCTTCCCCCCAAGCCAGTCCTTTTCAGGAATCTGTCTGAGGCGGCTTGGTGTCTTATACAGACCTGCTCCTTGATTCTTAGAAGGCCTTCTTCTTCCCATGTTCTCACGTGATAGAAGGGACCAGAAGGTTCACAGGGATCTCTTTTATATGGACACTAATCCCACTCATGGGGGCTCTACCTGCATGACCCAATTGCGTCCCAAAGACCCCACCTCCAAATACCATCCCATTGGGAGCTAGGTTTCCATACACCCATTTTAAGGGGACACAGAGCATTCCCTTGTCGGCTGGCATGGACATCAACGTCCATGGCGACTGACGTTTTTCTCATCGGGGGAATGAGTAAATGAATTCTTGCCTACAGTTGTGAATATAAAATGACTCTTCATGTAAAAGAAGACCAGCAAAGCAAAAATGTGAAGATCCATAATATTTACCCTAACCCTTAAATCCATAGACGCATTATGTAAATGCCTATATGTGTACACATACGAGAATATACACATTGGTGTATTTCTGTGTGTACACACATTTGCGTGTGGGTATACATATATAGATGTAAAATGTTCTGCATGTATGTGTGTGTGTTTACAAACGTGTGTCTGAATGTGTCACAACCTAAAAAGAGTCCAGAAATAAACAAATAAACAGTGTTCACGTCCAAGAAGGGGACCAAGGCACCATACCTTGTGGACGTCTAGATGCATATCGCCAGAGAAAGCGAAAACCGTAATTGTTTTGATGCTTATTACGCATTCTTTGGATTCTTCCCAATAAGCCTGATATTAAGAAAACAGAATTCTGAAGGCTGTGCAGATCTACACCTGTGTGAGAATCCATGGGGAGGGCAGATGCATTAATATGTTGGAGGAGAAACACACAGGTTAGAGTTTGGAGCCAGCCGATGGGATCCTTTTTTTCCTAAATCCATTTGGTCAAAGCTCCCTTGCATGGAAGAAAATCACACATTGAAACCAACACGAACAACACCTTGATATTTGGGCGAGAGCTGATGAATTGTTGACATGATTGTCCCCATCAGCCCGATTTGGAGCTCCATAGGCTGAGAACCTTGGAGGTTCCCGGAAGCTTTCCTGTGTTTCACGGGTCCAGGGAAATCCACTCAGGGGAACATATGCCTTGTGCCTTGCTGATAATTCTGGTTTATAGTTCTATTTCCTATTTGTCACGGCCTTCTTTTTTTTTTTTTTTAATCATCCAAGGAATAGTACACTATATCATTTACACCATCGTGGCTCTCAAACATTTTATTTCGTATCCTGAAAGCAGTCATTACACATGAAAACATTTTCTTTCCTCCCTAAGCCCTGTTTCCCTGGCCTCACCCATGCCGCCATTTAACTCCGATCCCTTTGACTTTCGGAAAGCTAGCGCATTGGCGTTCATCTCCTTGTGCCTCATAATTCTGTCAGCATCCGGGAGGCGTGACAGATTACATCTGAGCTTCATGGAGCCATAATCCGTCCTCCAACAAATAGTAGTAATAATGATCATCGTTGTTCATTTTTCTAGTGTTTACATGAGTTTTCTTGCTTGATTTTTTTTTTTTTAAATAATACCACCAGGAAATAGTGTGCATGAAACCCATGCAACGTCCAGGAAACCGACACTAATATAAAGGCATTGGAGTTACGAGGTGGCAGAGTGTGGACATCCAGGGTGCTGTCGCCTGAAGGCCACCCTCACTCTGTTCCAGATCCCCTTGCCCTGCCTGCACTTCTCCTCTCATAGTCCTTTGTCTGCCTCTTACCCCATAAAGACAAATGCTGCTGAGTTATTAGCCACCCCCAAGAGAGAGAAGCACCAGAATAAGCCCTAGATGCTTTTCTGAAGACCCTGGCTGGTTCACATCATCAGCAAGACCATATTTCAGTGTCTGCTCTATGGCAGGCACAACGTGCTGCCGTGGTCCACCAAGCTTAGGGAGATCCTCACCATGGGTATTAAAACCATGTTAGGAAATGTTACGTGAGCCTGGCTTAGCAGGTCTTCATGCAGACTTGGAATACCATGTGCATTCTGGTTAAGACCATCCCAGATAGATATAAATGCCGCCAACCAACCTATCACATAAATATTTGAGGCAAGAGGTCTTCTATCATACAGCTGAAGGACATGGATGTCCCTGTTCTAACACGGATACAGAAGCGTTGGTGTTCTCTTCAGACCACCAGCGTTGACTGAGAGGATCCAGAAACAATGGATGCAATGAGCTTCTTGATCTCCTCGTTTGGAGGACTTCAGCTCTATTCATCATCCATCCCTGAGGTCCTCAGTTGGATCTTATCATTCCTCAAGCTTCCCCTCTTTCTCTTCTCACCCGTTTCACAATAGTGGCGCTGAGCTCCTAGTCTGCCTCCCATCTCAATAGGTCTTCCATGAAGCCTTGCAGCACTCAGAGTTCTGCCTCTGCGTTCAACCCACCAGGTTTGAGGCATAGGTTAAAGGGTCTGACTTGAACTCTCCTGGACACCCTCCATTCCCTGCTCTGCTTGGTTGAGCTTATCCTGCTGACCCCAGCTCTCCGTCCATCCAGACCTCCATTTCTTTGGTCCCATACTGTTGGTCTCCAGAGCCAATGAAATTATGGCATAGATTTGCTTCACTATCAGTATATGGTTTCTGGAAGCAATGGAGACCTTAGGAATGGCTGGTGGCTCTCATAGCCATTTCCCTTGGCATCCATTTCCCTTTGCATCCATTCCACTGTTTTCTATCTTTCCACCTTCTTGGTTATCAGGAAATAGAAAAATCAGAAAATCTCCCTCTTCACAGAGAGAACAAAGAATCTGTCAGGAGTGAAAACCCCAGGACCGTATAGAACAGCATATTTGCAGATCAATTTGCACCCTCCTTTCTCCTGTTCCCCAGAATCTGGGAAGTGCTCAACCTTCCCCTTGGGATTTAGAAGCTAACCCCTCGCACCAACTCAAGTACTTCTTCCCTATCCATTGGCCATTCTGTCTTTTCCTCCCTAAACAGCCTCAACCTTGTCTACCTGTTCCTTCTTTTTTTAGGACAGCAAGCCAATCATTTTATTCCTTTCTTATGTATTTCTGCATATGCTTTTTTAACTCATAAAGTATTTATTCATTTGAAATAATTATATACCAATTCCATGTTAACAGAAATGAATAATTTTATGAAAATCCTATTTTCTCTAAATTGAGTATATTAACATGTATTTATTTCAGGTGTATAACTTAATGATTTGGTACTTCTATATATTATGAAATGATCAACATGTCCAGTTAACATCTCCATAACTATTATCGATTATTTTTCTTATGATGAGAGGTTTTAAGATCAACTCTAGGGATGCCTGCATGGCTCAGTCGGTTGAATGACTGCCTTCAGCTCAGGTCATGATCCCGGGGTCCTGGGATCCAAGTCCCACATTGGGCTCCCTGCTCAGCAGGGGGTCAACTTCCCCTCCTCTCTCTCTGCCTGCCTCTCTGCCTACTTGTGATTTCTGTCTGTCAAATAAATAAATAAAATCTTAAAAGAAAAATCATGCTGCATAGAACACAGGACTGCATAGGTACAAATGCGTGTTTTCATTTTTTTTGGATAAATACATAAAAGTGGGATTTCTGGATCATAGGGTGCTTCTACTTTTAATTTCTGAGGAACCTCCATACTATTTTCCATACTGGTTACACTAATTTACATGAGGACATACATTCCTCCTTTCATTCACAGACACATTTCTTGGAATCCGAAGTTTCATTTCCTTCTCTTGCATTTCCCCCAGAACCTATTTTCCACCCTCCTTATCACATTTTATAAGTGCTTGTCTCCCCGACCCGTCCTTACTCCCAAATTTTCATTGTGCCTCTATTTTCCATTTCTCTCCCACAACCCCGTGACACGCTTCTCTACTTCTGTTTGTGTTCTTAAATTTCGTTCTCTTCAACACTTTGTTCTTGACCTCATTCTTGTCATTGTGGTTAATCTATGATTCAGTCTGTCCACACAGTAACAACTACACTCTCCATGAATGATTCCTGTCTTCACTGGCTACCCAGACCACCGATTTCAGTCACAGAGATTGTATTTTTAACTCCTCTGAAAAGCCTGTACCCAACATACAGACGTTGCAAACTCAACATGTCCAAATGTTGACCCATGATTTTCACCTAGAGCCTTTTTCTCCCTTTGCCGTTGGTCTTGTCGGTCACAGGACCCCTAACACGAGCATGTTTGAGACTAAAACTCAGGCATAATTTACTTCCTCCGTCTCACCTCTTACTGAAAACCTGTCTGTATCCGTCACTTCTGTCTGGAAAAGATCCCCAGATACATGCTGTCTTCTCAATGCCCGTAGCGACGGCTGTTCAGTCTTACCGTCATGATCTCAGTTTGGCGAACCACTTAAACTGCCGCTCTCCTACCTCTGATTCATCCTTCATGTGACTGTCATACACATGTCCCCATTCTCAGATCTGATGACTTCATTTCTTAATTAAAGACGAGTCATGACCAGATCTCTCCAGGCTGCCTGGTGACCACCCCAGAGAACCAAAGACCTTTGAGATGAGGCCGAAGGATCTTTAAACTATGTCCATGTGTTTCTTCTCCAAGGTCAGCTCCCTCCGTTTGCCGCCAACATGTACCATGTCCTCCTGCTGCTTGGAACAAACTGTTCACATTCCCCTAAGTGCATCCTGCTCCACTACACGCCTCCAAGCCCTCCTTGTGTTGAGTTGTCCTCAGATGTCTTCCTCCCCACTCTCCATCTGGGAAGGTCCCAGTCCGGTATTAAATCTCATAACAAAGAGCTCTTCCCCATTTCATTTTCCTGGAAAATATATACAAACATACACACTATACATACATATTTACATATACACACATACATACATGTAGACATGCATATACATACATGAGTTTGTTGACATATCTATGTGTTGTTCATGCTTAATCCATTGGTCCTTTTCAAATATTACTTAGCAAATGATGTCTGGATGGACCAATGCATGAAGCAGATGACTCTTTGCCAAATTACAGAATATTAGAATCACAGCATTGCCTTGGGTGAAACCAGGCTAAAGAGGGGGCAGGGGGAGCTGGGATTTATTTTTATTTTATATTGGAGAATTATCCAGTACATTATGAAAAATGCTCATTTGTTTCATTTGTGCTAAGTGTCAAGAATTTAGCACAGAACGGGCCAAGAACGGTGTAAGCCTTTGTGCATCCTAGCATAGTTGAAGAACCGTCGGGGGTTTTGTGGTGTTTTGTCTCCGTCTTTGATAAAACTTGCTGTGGTCACAGCTGCATGTTGGCAACCCAGCCCCATTTTTGGAAAATAGGATCAATGTACTCTTTCTTCTGTCTTGTATCACCTAGCATTTTACCCCTCTTGGGATACCTGTGCTGAGCTTTGGTTTCTGGTTTCTAGAATATGGGCAGGAGGTGGAGGGAAGGTTGGAAGGAAAATATTTCTTGCTCTAATGATACATGTTTGTGCCTTCTGGACCCGCTATCTTTTTACGCTTTTGATGTGGGCAGTGCTTTTCTTGGGAGTGGTTTGCCTCTGGTCCTCTCCCCACTTCTCACCCAGGGAGACAAACCCTGTCTTCTTGTTGCTGGGGCCATCAGGCCTGCCAACTGGGAGGAAGGTCTGCTCTGATGCACCCTCTCACTCTGAGGCTTTGCCAGCACCAGCCAGGCATATGTCTGGAAGCTTCTACTGCAGGGAAGAGTATCAAGGAGATCTCTCCCTGGGAGATCCCCCTAGGAGACTTTGGCTATCTCTCCATTAGCTACCTCTCCACCATGGGGTAGACCAGCTGTCATGTCTGTTGCTCTGCCTACTTTGCATTTTCTTTCTGTTAAGAAAACACTTATGGGGGGCACCCATAAGTATTGGGTGGTTCAATATGGCTCCTATGGTCCTGTTGGTTAAGTGTCTGACTCTTGATTTTGGCTCAGGTCATGATGTCATGGTTGTGGTATTGAACCCCATGTTGGGTTCATCACTCAGCAGGAAGTCTGTTTGAGATTGTCTCTCTCTCCTCTCCCTCTGCCTCCAACCCCCCCCCCACTAGCTCTCTCTCAAATAAATATATATTTAAATATATATTTAAATGTAAATAGATATTTAATTTATTTATAGTTTTTAAGTATATAATCATATTTATGTATTAAATATATATTTAATTCATTTATAATTTTAAAATATATATTTATATATTAAATACATTTAATTTATTTACAATTTTAAAATTAATTATAATTTAATAAAATTATATTAAATTTAAATATATATTTATTTATTTATGAAAACCCGATAACCATGTGCATACAGTTAACGTTGAAAATTTTGGCTCTGATGGCCCAACACAGAGTCTACCTGCTATATTTTTTTTTTTTTTTTTTCAGGTGGGGATTTTAATTTTTTTTTGTTTGTTTTTTTTTTGTTTTTCGCTTTTTATTTATTTTTTCAGCGTAACAGTATTCATTCTTTTTGCACAACACCCAGTGCTCCATGCAAAACGTGCCCTCCCCATCACCCACCACCTGTTCCCCCAACCTCCCACCCCTGACCCTTCAAAACCCTCAGGTTGTTTTTCAGAGTCCATAGTCTCTTATGGTTCGCCTCCCCTCCCCAATGTCCATAGCCCGCTCCCCCTCTCCCAATCCCACCTCCCCCCAGGAACCCCCAGTTTGTTTTGTGAGATTAAGAGTCATTTATGGTTTGTCTCCCTCCCAATCCCATCTTGTTTCATTTATTCTTCTCCTATCCCCCTACCCCCCCATGTTGCTTCTCCATGTCCTCATATCAGGGAGATCATATGATAGTTGTCTTTCTCTGATTGACTTATTTCACTAAGCATGATACGCTCTAGTTCCATCCACGTCGTCGCAAATGGCAAGATTTCATTTCTTTTGATGGCTGCATAGTATTCCATTGTGTATATATACCACATCTTCTTGATCCATTCATCTGTTGATGGACATCTAGGTTCTTTCCATAGTCTGGCTATTGTAGACATTGCTGCTATAAACATTCGGGTACACGTGCCCCTTCGGATCACTATGTTTGTATCTTTAGGGTAAATACCCAGTAGTGCAATTGCTGGGTCATAGGGTAGTTCTATTTTCAACATTTTGAGGAACCTCCATGCTGTTTTCCAGAGTGGTTGCACCAGCTTGCATTCCCACCAACAGTGGAGGAGGGTTCCCCTTTCTCCACATCCTCTCCAGCATCTGTCATTTCCTGACTTGTTAATTTTAGCCATTCTGACTGGTGTGAGGTGATATCTCATTGTGGTTTTGATTTGTATTTCCCTGATGCCGAGTGACGTGGAGCACTTTTTCATGTGTCTGTTGGCCATCTGGATGTCTTCTTTGCAGAAATGTCTGTTCATGTCCTCTGCCCATTTCTTGATTGGATTGTTTGTTCTTTGGGTGTTGAGTTTGCTAAGTTCCTTATAGATTTTGGATACTAGCCCTTTATCTGATATGTCGTTTGCAAATATCTTCTCCCATTCTGTCAGCTGTCTTTTGGTTTTGTTAACTGTTTCCTTTGCTGTGCAAAAGCTTTTGATCTTGATGAAATCCCAATAGTTCATTTTTGCCCTTGCTTCCCTTGCCTTTGCCGTTGTTCCTAGGAAGATGTTGCTGCGGCTGAGGTCGAAGAGGTTGCTGCCTGCCTTCTCCTCAAGGATTTTGATGGATTCCTTTCTCACATTGAGGTCCTTCATCCATTTGGAGTCTATTTTCGTGTGTGGTGTAAGGAAGTGGTCCAATTGCATTTTTCTGCATGTGGCTGTCCAATTTTCCCAGCACCATTTATTGAAGAGGCTGTCTTTTTTCCATTGGACATTCTTTCCTGCTTTGTCGAAGATTAGTTGACCATAGAGTTGAGGGTCAATTTCTGGGCTCTCTATTCTGTTCCACTGATCTATGTGTCTGTTTTTGTGCCAGTACCATGCTGTCTTGATGATGACAGCTTTGTAATAGAGCTTGAAGTCCGGAATTGTGATGCCACCAACTTTGGCTTTGTTCTTCAATATTCCTTTGGCTATTCGAGGTCTTTTCTGGTTCCATATAAATTTTAGGATTATTTGTTCCATTTCTTTGAAAAAAATGGATGGTATTTTGACAAGAACCATATGATACTCTCAATAGATGCTGAAAAAGCATTTGACAAAGTACAGCATCCCTTCCTGATCAAAACTCTTCAAAGTGTAGGGATAGAGGGCACATACCTCAATATTATCAAAGCCATCTATGAAAAACCCACCGCAAATATCATTCTCAATGGAGAAAAACTGAAAGCTTTTCCATTAAGGTCAGGAACACGGCAGGGATGTCCATTATCACCACTGCTATTCAACATAGTATTAGAAGTCCTAACCTCAGCAATCAGACAACAAAAAGAAATTAAAGGCATCCAAATTGGTAAAGAAGAAGTCAAACTATCACTCTTCGCAGATGATATGATACTATATGTGGAAAACCCAAAAGACTCCACTCCAAAACTGCTAGAACTTGTACAGGAATTCAGTAAAGTGTCAGGATATAAAATCAATGCACAGAAATCAGTTGCATTTCTGTACACCAACAACAAGACTGAAGAAAGAGAAATTAAGGAGTCAATCCCATTCACAATTGTACCCAAAACTATAAGATACCTAGGAATAAACCTAACCAAAGAGACTAAGAATCTATACACAGAAAATTATAAAGTACTCATGAAAGAAATTGAGGAAGACACAAAAAAATGGAAAAATGTTCCATGCTCCTGGATTGGAAGAATAAATATTGTGAAAATGTCTATGCTGCCTAAAGCAATCTACACATTTAATGCAATCACTACCTGCTATATTAATTGGTGACAATTAGTTTTTATTTTAGTTTATCAGGCTTTTTAAAAATAAGGTTCATGTTTTTGTTAAATACAATAGACGTTTAACCACATTGCAATAAATGCAATCCGAACAAATATAATGTAGAAATCTATGTTGTTTGTGAAAGTCTATCCATAGGCATTGAATGGAGGGAATTACTATTATACTCAAGTTATTATTATTATTATTATTATTACTATTATTATTATTATTATTCCTTACCATAATATCAGGTGAATTTTTGCTTTGGTGGTGATTCTTACATATATTCTTACGAGTTCATTTTGATAGACTGAGGATGTATTTAGAGACTCACCCATCAACACACACATATGCGTGTCCATCTGACTAATTACATACATAGGCATGAAAAAAACCCACACACCTCTAGGCAAGCCCCACCTGCTTCCTCCCCCTTAGACAGGAGGTAGAAGTTGAGGAATGAGAATTCTCATCCCCCTTTTGTGCTCTGTGTTCTCCGTTCCCTTCTGCCCTGTCTGGGATCCACATTATCATCACCTGCAGATCCTAGTGGTCCCTGTGACACTAAGGTATCCTGGCGGTATGTGTGGGGGGCGGGGGAGTGACGATGTCCTTACAAGCTCTCCTTGAGAAGGAAGAGGAGAGAATGCATTTCTTCTGCACAAGAGGAAGAAAACAAAAACCTGGATTGACCCAAGCAGCTGTGTGTCCTGCAATTCTAGAAAGCTGTGTTAGAAGTGATGCAGATCTGTGGGTCCCCAGTGGCAGGTTATTCATCCACAATCATCTGTAGACATCATCCCTTCGAAACCTCATCTTAAAGACATGGCTCATAACTGGTCAAATCAGTAGCTGGTAGCTGAGAAGGGGAAGATTAGGGACAGGCTTCTGGACTGAAGTCTGAAACTCTTGTGTAAGATCCTGCCACCATCTCCTCTACCGTATGGGCACTTTCTCTCTCCATGAGATTGGAGACCCCCAGACATGGCTTATCAAAGCACGACCATTCCGTTAAATACTATAATCTTGTATCAACCAGGTCAATTTGTTTTCTAAACAAAGGCATTATTGCTGTTATTTTCCAAGGGACAATTTCCAGCCTAAATAGAGTCCTCCCAAATAATAGAGAGTTTGCTTTTCGTCAATTTTGCATGAGTGGCTTTATGTAAACATGCCAAACCCTTGAGAATATGTTTATATCAGAAAAGAGAGATGTGCTCCTTAAATTTCACTTAAATTTCAGTTTCCAATTAGTTATAAGACTTTGAGGCCATACATATTTCCTATATCATGTTTAGGTCAAGCTGAAGATAATTTTGCATCCTTTGATGTAGATGTTCTTCTGCTGAGACCTGTGGAACCCCGGGAAGTCCAAAAAGCGCCCCTTCACATGTGTGACCCTTGTGTGAGTAGGTGAGAATGTATTTTGCATTGAAATGATCATGTCCTCAGAGAAGTCTGTGACCCAGAAAAGGCAGAATCCCTACTTAGGTTCAGAATGTCAGGACTAGGAACTTGGATGTAACAGGAATTTCTTCTTAGTATATGTGAGTTGGAACCATATAGGATTATCATGTGCTTGGACCTACACCTGTCAATTACTGTCATTTTCATGTGACTCCCTTCTGTAGTTTTCATACATCCATATTATCTCCTTAACAGTAAGCTCCTCAACAAGACAAGGGGTATAACAGCTTCATGTCCTCACCCACCAATTTGTAGACAATGTGACCAGGAAGAGAAAACCTTTTCATGCTGAAGAAGTAGGGCGTTGGAGTCAGACAGACCTTGTTTGAAATCTCTTCTGTGTGTTCTGGAGGGAGTTGGTACAGCTCTCCGGAACACTGTGGTAATGAGTCTGCCGAGGGTTGTGGTAAGCATTCTTAGAAGATGGGCATTCACAGTCAACGTCAGTTCCCTTTCCCCTTGGGTGGCGAGACAGCAGGATGATCTCCATAGTATTTTAAACACATAATTGTGCTCACATTTATTGACTGCTTACTAGGCATGGGATGTGATTCCATGTTTCAGGAAATTCGCTCTCATAGGAGACATGCAGGCACAAGTCCCTATTATGTGCCCATCCTTGAAGACAGAGCTCTCATGAGCACTGACAGCTCTGTTCCATCCTGGTGCACATGTTCCAACGTGGGGACGTGAAGTCACAAAGATAGACTCCAGAATAGAGAATGGGCCAAGTTGTGCAAGATACGTGACCTTTGGGATCACCAAAGCAGGATGAGGGGTTGGAAGTGGTTGAGGAGGAGCTGGGTGAGGACAGACATCTGTGCTAGGAGGCATGTGAGGAGACAACAGATGGAAGCCTCATTCAGTCTACTTAGTAGGGTCAGAAGACGATAGCATGCATTACTTCTATTATGGAACCTGCGAATGGCAGTGAGTGACTAACTCCATAGGATCTCCTGAGGACTGGGGCTCATAGCGTGTTAACGGTGACCCTCATGCTCCCAGGCATGACCAAAGAGCAGAACACATCTCCATCTCCTTCCCCCCTAGCATGTCCTCCATGCAATTCCTTTGTTCCTCCTCCCCAACGATGACTAAGGGAGCAACAGAAAAACCCTCCTGAATGCTTTCAGTCTAATGCTCAAATTCTCCACACTGTCTAATAATTTGCTCTAACTTGGAGAATGGTCAATCTTGTTTGCGTGGCTGGCATCACCAGATAACATCCTGGACATGTTAGGGCTGACAGGATCTTGTGAGTGTAGGATTAGATGTTCTGTTCTCAGTAGTCATGGAAACACTCTGTGCCTTCATCCCTCACCCCAACCAGCTGGACCAGGGTCATATGCTAGACGTCATGAGGGATCAGAAGTTAGTGGAGAAGGACCAGCTAGCCAGGGAGAGCCCCCGACAGCAGACACACCACGGATGCTTGGGACCAAGTTAAATGGCCGATGTATGGGCTTAGTCAAGTGCCTGTTCATCTCATCATTCATGTACTTGTTCATTCACTCAATCAGTGAATATTGATGAGCCATTATTCTCATCAGATGTTGTATGTCTGAGGACATACAAACGGTCTTTTCCTCACCCAAGCTGGGGAGGAAGCAGATACCCCAGCAAACAAATTTACGAAGGACAGAGTTTTAGATTGGGATAGGAGCTATAAGGCAAATCAGAACATGAAAGAAGTACAAAGAACATGACAAATATATCCCAGACAGATTTGGGGCTAACCATGGGTCTTTTCACCACGTGAGACAGGCTTGCAAGTTGGCTACAATTTAATAAACTTAACGGTAGGAGTTCAGGGTCGAGCTGCAGGGAACCCAGCTTCCTTTGGGCTAGTGGGATTAGAAAGGGGCACATTGCTTAAATCCCATTTGCTGTTTCTAAAGCTCGTGGTGGGCAAAATGAAGAGTCTCTTATCATTGGCCAAGTGGCGAAAAATGCACTGAACCTGGACAAGGTTGAGTATCTTCCTATGAGCCTTGTGTTTTCATAAGCCAAACTTCTGTATTAATTTCCATTTTGGGTAAGTCCATAGATGGTTGGAAAATTTCTGGTTAGATATTTCAGAAATCGGAGGAAGGTAGATGAAACGACAAAAAAAAAAAAAAGGGCAATTTTTATTTACTGCTAGGGAAGAAATGTTGATTGGACAAAATTTAAAGGAGAAACGAGATGATTTTGGTGTGTACAGCGGTAACATTTTGGAACGCGATACTATTGATGTTAAAGAGAACTATGAGAAAAGAGCATATGAAATATATTTGCATCTCATGATATAAATTTGTCTCTATGCACTAGTCACCCAAAATTTCAATGTAAACACTTTCAAATACCCACCTGGGAAAATGTCAGAATGACAGGTGGGGTAGCACTTTTTGCATTTAAAACATGTGGGAGTGAAAGGAAAAAGATTAAAAAAAAAACAAAAAAACAAAAAACACCTAAATTTAGAATTTTACTGAAAGAACATATTGGAAATAGGAAAACCTAAGGTCTTCATCTGCAAGTTTCCTCCAAGGTACAAGGTGCTAGCTTTTCACCCAGATTTTCGTCGAGGAATTGGTGAAGAGAAAACCACAACCCTGGTCTCAAACAGTATTCATCCCGTCGAGGGTCAGCCAAGCTTAGCTGCTAAGAACTGAGCAGAGCTGGGCCATTCTACATATGTTTTGGTTCCATAAAACTACAAAACAATGCCTCAAAACGACTGGGAAAAAGGCCAGATTGGTACAAAAACTCTTTGTTCCCAAATGAGAACACAGGAAGCCCTTTTCATCTCCCACGGGGCTGTGGATGAAATTGCACTTCTGACCGCGGTAGCTGATTTTGCTAAGATGCGTGCAAGGCCAGTTGATGGGACTTTTGTTTCTTTGGTGTTTTTGGTTTCTGTGGCTCTGTATTTACATTTGAGGGGTCTGTGATGCTCAACATTAGTTCCCTTTGCAACATTTTACGAAGGGTCACCAGAACCTGTTCCGTCATGCCCCAGATGCTCAGCAACTGAGCCATCCTGTCCACCCGATGGGCAGGTATCAGATCATCCTGGAATGAGATTACACAGAGATTTTTGCAAGCAGAACTGGCAAGTGTGGAAGCTAATTTTAAGGACAGGGGTTGGAAGTGAAGAAGAAGCTGAGTCTGGGGGAGATTTCACATTTCTGGCTTGAGTGACCCATTGAGAAGGGAGCAAAAACCAGAAGAGTTGTTTCTAAGCGTCCCTCACTTCTTACCTCTCCTTCCTTTGTCCCATTACTGCTTATTAGTTCCAGATTCCATTGCTTTTTTATGCTGGCCATGTCTCTCTCCCTGGAGCCGCCATCTTTGGAGATTCACCTAGAGTTCTCTTTAGGAAAGTCAGATGGTTCACCTTTCTTTCTTTCCATCTATGGTGAGCCACTTGCTGAAGACCAGGTCAGCGTCTTGATGGGCCCCATACCCCTTCCTTCAAGATTCTGAACAAATGCGACATTTCTGTCTCCAACCTGGTCAGGTGTGGCCATGCTGACTCACATGAATCTTTCTTTTTACCTTCCCAAGGCTCTTACTTGCATTGGGTTAATGGCTCTCTTGACCACCTTGCCTATACAAGAATGGGCTCTTCTGTGTGCCTCTGTAGGGCTTGGCATGCAGCGAGCTCTGTAGAAAGGATTGTTCAGCTACTAGAGTATCCTTTGCTGTGATCACTCCATACATTCATCCTACTGGTTCCTGGGTATCTCTCATCTGTACCTTGGCTCTTGGTTCTTCATGAATCAGTATGAATAGTATGAGCGTGACAATCACACAGACCTATGTTTCATTCTTACTTACTCATATCATTCTGTTTTGTTTTGTTTTGTTTTGTTTTCCCCTGCCCGGTCAATGGTTATTAACTTCCCCTCTGGGATTCTCAGTCTCTTCATCTTTTAATTTTGGTAGTTGTTCCTACTGCATATCATTGGTAGAATGATTGGGTGGCTTCCGACTTGCAAAATATCCGTGCATAAATGTAACATGACTTTCACCCTCATGAGAATCTGATCTTTGTCTGTCTAGCTCGATGCTCCTTTCAGCCAGATGAAGGGCATGACAAAATGATCCTGGCCACTCGGCTTACCATAAAGAGGGTCTCTATTGTAGTAAATCACATCTGGTTCAGGAAGAATCCAAAAGAACTACAAGAATCCATGGGGGATGCCACAGCCTTAGGCTCCCCTGAGGGCAGTGCATTTTGTAAGTGCCACAGTCCCTGTGAGGACGCTGGCATCTTTGTTTATGTGGTATTTATAAGAGATATTCAGTCCTGTGAAGCCTGGAGTTTCTCTGGTAAGAAGGAGTTAACCCTCCATGGATGAGGACCTTGTAGACACCTTGTGTTTGTACCTGAGCTGTCAGCTTTGGGACAGATGGCTCCCGGATGCCTGCTGGAGCTCTGTTGAGAAGTTCAGCTTTGTTTTTGTCCTTCTGAGTTGGCTAGCACCATGGTGACTTTTGGAGGTCTTGTGATGTTGCATATTCAATTAAACCTTGGGAGACCCCCACTGGGCATGAAACAGCTTGGATCAGGGTGCATTATCACGGAATATAGGCTTAACAAGTAGTTTTCTCTGATGCTTCTTCCTTGCTTAGGAAACAGTTTTTTTTTCCCTCATTAATCACTTCTAAATCCTGGAATCTTTCTTGGTCTTCTGTATCTCTTTTTTGAACTGTTTACTCTATTTCTCATTTTTCTCTTTTCTAGCTTATCATGCATTACTCCATAACTACCCTCCCATCACCTTACCTTTGTTTATGTTGCTCTTCTGCTGTATCATATACTCCATGAGAGTAGAGAGCATGCCTCACCTGTCTTCCTTCTTCAAAGCGTGAGCTACTATGGTAGCACACTCAATATCTTTCATGAGCATCCCCGTTACTTTGAACATACAGACACCAATTTGGCAAGAATGTCAGAGGTCCTCTAGGTGTAATTTCATCACTGAGAGTAACACGAGGATCCACCATAAATGCTCAATTGAATCCTAATTTATTCCAATTTTAAATATTTAAGCTTGGTGCTAGCATTGTAAGTCTCTATGAGTCACTAATCCATTTCATCAGCAAATATATATTGAGTTCCAAATCTCTACAAATCATTGCAATACGTGCCACTGGGTACATGTGCAATAAGTCAGTTCCTACTACTGTAAGGGAAATAAAATATGGGAAAAAAAGGAAATATTATATCCTGGACGAGGTAAGGCGGTGAATCTGGGCTTAGGTAATGGGGATATGAGGGAAGCATAATCCTGTCTGGGTTGTAGCATTAGGAAAATAATCATAACAAGGTGAATTTTAACTGCTTCCTAATGGAAATATACGAAGAGGAGACATCCAACATTGTGGTTGAGGGACTGTTGTCAGTTAGCTGTCAGAATAAGAAACTGGGAGGCATAACTTTGGAAGAACAAGGGATCCTTCTTGTCTAAAGCAGAGTATATATTTCAGGATGGAGCAGAAAGGGAACCTGTGGCTAGATTTGGGAATGATCCAGAGCATAGGGAATGTGGGAGTAAAGAGCTTGAGCTTAATTGGGGTTTTAGGTAAGACTGACCCTAGATTGAGAGATGGGTCTCTCAGGATTGAGTAGCATGGACAAAGGTGGAGGACAGGAATTGGAGACTCCAGTTTTAGAACTTAGGGTGGAAGTTCAGTGAGGGATGACAAGTGGTCTGGAGACAGTGAAAGGGAAAGTGGATAAACACAGGGGTCATCCTGAAGGTGAACTCAACATTAAAGCAGTTTTGCTGTCTGAGCATCTGGATGTCAGAAATACTTACCTTTGGGTTAATTTTTTTTTTTTCCTGTGAAACAAACTGAACCACTTAACATGACAAATCATGGCCTCCAGATATGGACTAATAGCTCTCCAACAGTTCTATTTCTAGAATGACTTCTCCATTTTACTCTTACATCCTATTCCTCTATTTCTTCTAGGCATGGGGTTAGCTTTACAATTTACAAGTTATTGGCTGATCCCAGATCTTCCTCCTGACTTGTGTAGGTATGGAAGCCTCCCCTTAGCATGGGCCACAGTTCCCTACTCTCCTTGCTGCAGTCATGTTGAGTCCACTTTCAGGATGACAGTCATCGGCTGTCCGTGGTACTGAATTTATCATGGCGGTATGGCCCTGACAAGCCAAATCCTTGGAGTATGCAAAAGGGTCCCCCGATGCTTGCTGCTTTTTAGGCTTTCAAGCTCTCTTTGAGTATCTTCATTAATGATGTTGGGCAAGGGGCCCATTGTCCCTGTTAGAATTCAAATCTTGCTCATGACAAATTAAGGGCAGGATTTCAATTGACATTGGAGATTTCTCCAGCCATGTTAAAGACAATGCATTTAAGTGATGTCATGCCATGTAACAAGGTGCATGGTCGCTGCCTCTGACCAGAATCATGGGGCTAACTGTCTGATGAGGGCTCCCCTCCTATCCCACTCAACCACAGTGGGAAGGAGAAGAAAAACTATAAGCAGTTATAATGTGCCTACATCCCTCTTTGTTTCTTACTCACGGGAATTCCAGTTCTCACATTGGACAATCTTTTGCTTCACTCGTTTTAGATTTTGTTCTAGACCTATATTTTATTATTGTTATAAAGGTGTTGTGTTTAACCTTTAGTTAATTTAAATGAACATATTTTTCCCTCCCCTCACTGCCAATGATCCAGAACATGAAAATAATCCAAACGACCAGGGATATCATCTTTTGGCTGCAATTATTACCTTCTTAATTGTCTTGAAAACATGATGGCTTCCTGTCCTATGCAGAGATAAATTTCTTACTGTCTTATGAAAAGATATCATATGAACTGAGGTAGAAAATGAGTTTCCAATGGGTGTGGCTTGATGTTTTCTATCAAAGAGGTAGCTTCTGTGCCCAAGTCTGTAGGAAATCTCTACAGAGTGGAGTGAACAGAATGTGTAATGCTAAACGAAATAAGTCAGATAGAGAAAGACAAATACCATATGATTTCACTCATCTGTGAAATTTAAGAAACAAAACAGATGAACATGTGGGAGGGAAGAGAGCGAAGAAAACAAACCATAAGAAACTCGTAATGATAGAGATGAACTCAGCGTTAATACAGGGTGGAGGGGGGACCTATGAATTAGATGGGTGATGGGCATTAAGGAGTGTACTTGTTCCCTTGAGCCCTGGGTATTTTGTGAAAATGATGAATCACTGAGTTCCACTCCTGAAACCAATATTGCACTGTATGTTAATTAATTAGTATTTAATTAGAACTAATAGGAATTTAAATAAAAATTTGAAAAAAGTTAAAAATGTAAAAACTAAAATATTAATATATTTTAATATTAAAATAATACATATAATATATATTAATATATTTGGGGACTAGCTCAGTGTTCAGTATAAGCTCTTCAGAATCTTAACAGTTTTAATGCTCACACATGTTTCTAAAATCTTTCATGTGCTTATTTTAAGGGTGAGACCCATTCTTGTTTGTTGACGTTGGTGTTGTTTTTTGCTGTTTTCCTGCTCTGCTAATCTCAGGAATGGGGACATCAGAGTGTGGATTCAGGCACCTAGGCAAAAAGCTTAATGACTAGGGCTTGAGTTGATTGTAGTGGCTTTTTGTTGGATTAGAGTCATACATCATTATTTTCTACCCGTGGAAACTTGAATTCCATCCAATTATCTCATAGATGTATAACCATCAGGCATTTCTTATGTCAGCCATCCAGAAAGTTTGGCTTCATTTTTCATTTCAGTTATGAATAAAATTATCCTGAATTTTCACAGTGAAGTGTCTCACCTCATCCAAGGGCATGTCTTGTTGCAAACACAAATAGCACCATCCAACTGTTGGAGGCCTCTCTAAAATGATGAAAGGTGGTTTATAGATGATGGTTCTACGTGAGCTTTTGGACTTTTATGCATTTCTGGGTGATTTTTTTTTTAATTGGTGGGGCATTGTTTGAATTTTCTGTTGTACTTTCAGTATTACTTTCTGAGTTTTGAGATCTACAAGAAAAGAATTCCTGATAATAATTAATGATCATTAACCTTCCTTTGTAACAGTAATTGGCTGTGCAATTACTTTGGACTATTATTAGTACTTTCATAATACCGTTTTCAGGTTTAGATCCCCATTTTTCATTTCATTTTCATTCAACTTTTTGTTTCCATAAGTCTTGTCCCTGAAATGTTTAGTGCCAGATCTGGGCCTTTCGTTCTTTTATGTCTTCCTGAACACTCAACGGGATATCATTCTCTCCTGGATGTGATGTGATGTGACTTTATTCTTCTGGGATAGAGTATCTGTCTATGCTGTTGCTTACAGATGAAGGTTGTGATTAATTAGGAAAATGATTGGACCTCAGTTTAGTGAAACTCAAGCATTCCCACAGAATTTCCCACCCAGGGCCAAACAGTCTTGAGATCTGGGCACACTTGAGTCAGCTGGACCAATATACTTTCCCAACCTGCTTGGAGTGGGTTGGGGGGTGGGGGGCATCAGAGATGAATGGGATCAAGGAGACACCTGTGGCGTCTTATGGAGATGATTTCTGAAAAATCTTTCTTATAATAAAAAGGACCCAAACATCTTGTATCGATTGCCTCCCTTCCCCTGACCTGGTTGTGGTGGAACCACATGGCATTCTCACATCAGGAGCCTCAAGCTTGAGGACAAGATGAAAACCCAACAGCCAAACATGGCAGAACGGTGAGAGAGAGAGAGAGGACATGAGCTCCTGGAGGCATTGTGGAGTAGCTGAGTTACAAACCTCTCTCTCTGGTCTTCTTGTCAGTGGAAGAAGATACATCTTTTTGTTCTTTTTAACGTTCCCGGTTTGGACTTTTCCAGACGTGCTGCCAAATACTTCCTAACAACCACTGTGGTCTTTCATCCATGATAAGATTTTATGTGCTAACATAAAACTATCCAGGAAACACCAAGATGAATTAGGAAAGTGATTGAACCTCAGTTCAGTGGAACTCAAGCGTTCCAACAGGATTTCCAATGTTCCCAGGAAGCACTAAGAGACTGGACTTCAAAACATGGATCACAGAGACGACAAAATGCTCAAAAGCTACATGGATGAACCACCGATTATTGGGGATGTGAAAAAGGACATTTGTTTTCATTTTTCAGTGAAATAAATGGTGCCAAATCACAGTTTCTTCTCTGTTTTGCTTTGGAGAACACCAGAAGCCGGGAAAACAGGGGAGAAAGACTATCGCTGCAGTTTTAGTTTAAAGGATTGACTCCAATGTGAACACGTAGGCCATTTGTCTCCATCTGTTTTAGTTTTTTTTTGCAAACAGCATGAGGTTGAGACATTGGTGTGGGGGTAAAAATAATACTGTGATATGCAAGTTGTTCTAGATCCTAGATCATGCCCACCTAAAAGGAGTCAGGTCTGCGACATGTGGTCAGTGGTAAGAGGCATCACTAACCTAGCCAGGCAGGTCCCTGGAGATATGCCATGATCCCATATGAACACAAAACCCAGAAAGAGGATTCTACTCCAGTGAGCCCAACCTACGATATTGGAGTGAAGGAATATACAAAGTCAAAGCCTCTTTGTAAGAAAGAACACACACGTGTGTGTGTGTGTGTGTGTGTGTGTGTGTGTAAGTGTGTGTGTATCCCCTCCAGGGTCAAGGTGCTATGGTAATCCCATCAAATGAACATACTAACAGAGAAAGGGTAAGGTGAAAGAGAAGAAAAGTCCTAAACAAGACAAGAAGACGTCCAACAAAGGATAATGGGAAGGTGAGGGGGATCTCTGAAGGATGTGAGGGCCACAACATCACTCCACACAGGACACGGGAATGAAGGAAGCCCTGATTCCCCACAAAGTCAGCTCTGTCATGGATGAACACGGAATGACAGGGACCGGTTACTGAAGGGTGGCTATAAAACTCCATGCCTTTTGCGAGTTTCCTGAGTCAAAATTGCACGCATTTGCTGATTTATTTTCTTGACCACGATTTAATCAATGGAAAAAAGCCAAACAAACCTATGAAAAAGGCAAACCCATGTGGAAGCAAAAAAAATGAAATAAAATAAAATAATATAATGTAATAACAAAATAAAATAAAACAAAATAAAACAAAACCCACCACGACTAAATAGGGCATACAAAGAAGACAGGAGAGGGGCTAGTAGGTAGACTCTCAGACTGACATGAAAATTTGGGGCCAGAAAAAGGGCTGAGATCCTGGAAGAAAGAGAAGACACACAGATGACAGAATGATGGGACATTGAATGTCTAGTTTGTAGGTGACATTCATAAGCAAAGGAAATCACTGAGGAGGAAGAGAACACACAGGAAATGTTAAACCTCTGAGCAGGGCACCAGAATGTCAACATCAAAACACCACGAATAATTTAACACCATGGGAAAACATTTATACCTTACTAAACCCTCTTAAGATATGTCAGGATGCTAAATGTTAGACCTAGTATAGGGTCATTTTAAAAAAATGAATTATCCTACTTAATGATAAATTCTAAGATTATTATAATTTGCTAAGAACCACCTCTTTTAACCCTAGCTGAGCATATAATTGACTTGAATGTTAAAAATATTTGACATGTTTTATTATTACTTTTTACATTTTATTTTTTAATTTTTATTTTTTTTTAATTTTTACATTTTACATCAGAAATTTATAGACCTTAAAGGCTGTGTTAAAGACAAAAGAAATATTCTTACTTGTGTTAAGAATCTTTCCTGAACCATGTTACATGGTTTGCATAGAGAGAGTATTTAAAAGAAAGAATAGATTCTAGTTTTTGATGCACCAAAGCAAAATTTCCAGAGATTGAACATTGGATTGAGCTTTGAAGAGGGGACTCCAGCTGTAGACCGAGCTTCGTAATCAAATATCCAATCCGTTGATGTCCAAATCTTCCAACGTCCTCCCAAAAAACATGGAGGATAAGATAGGATAAAAGTGAGCCTTGGGACGCCTGGGTGGCTCAGTGGGTTAGGCCGCTGCCTTCGGCTCAGGTCATGATCTCGGGGTCCTGGGATTGAGCCCCACATCGGGCTCTCTGCTCAGCAGGGAGCCTGCTTCCCCCTCTCTCTCTCTGCATGCCTCTCTATCTACTTGTGATCTCTCTCTGTCAAATAAATAAATAAAATCTTTAAAAAAAAAAAAAAAGCCTTGAGGGTGGCTTAATTATCTATACTGGTTTCTCTCTCTCTCTCTCTCTCTTTTTGAACTTTTCTGTATTTCCGAAAGTTCTACAATGACATGTAAGAGTTTTTCATCAGAAGCAATGATAATGGTTCTCACTTCGGAAGCATGTACACTAAAATGAGAAGCAACGGTAATGTCTTTCTCTTTGCCCGTCCATTTGTGTTGTACAAAGAGCTTACCAAGAGTGTGTGTTCCTGCCTGCTTCTCATGGGCATCCCCTGTCTTCTACTCATTATGCCCTTGGTCCAAGTTTCCACGTGTATCTGTACAAACACACATACACACAGACCTCACCTAAGAGCCTTCTCTCTCTCCCCTGGGGTCTCTATCTTTAGCTTCCCTGCAGCCCCTCTCTCCTTGGCTTTACAACGAGATGACGACAAGTATGCTTCCTGGAATGGAATGGCTCCCAGGAAAAGAGTGCCTACCTCTCTTCTTGGAGACGATGAGACACAGCACAGGTCTGCGTGTTTCTAAGGCGGTGTGGCATTGGTCCTCCTGTGAAAGACAGATATTGGCTCTAAAAGTCTTGAAACACCTTTCCCAGGTGTGCAGCTCCTTTTCTAAGCTGCGGCAAAGCAGGAAAGGTGATGGCAAAATCTTGGCGAAGCCAAACCCAGCTTTTCAAGAACCTTCTCAGAATCTGAGATTTCTGTGTCTCTGTAAGGATGATGCTGGGGGGAAGGAGGCACAGAATGGTGTGGGATGACAGAAAAAAAGGAATGGTCCTCAGGAGACCAGAGAACACATGGCAGTTCAACAAGTTCAACAACTTGTTACTCGAAGGAATATAGATTCACCGAGCGTATCCCCAAAATAGGACAGAGATAAGAAATAAAAGCAAATATCGGTTCGCCTGTGACAGAAACAAAGAGCCAAATGAGCAAATCAAGGCAAAACCACCTGCATGACTGGAAATGACCGTCTGAATAATTATGCTTCAATAACCTTGGAAGGACATGTCAAGTATTTTTGTATTTGCGGACATGTTCTGTACATTTTCCTAACTTGTCCTTAAATGGTTCTCTCTGACCTCACCTGAAACTTAACTTTTCAAAGAATTTATTCTCTAAGATTTTTAAAGTTCTATTTTCATGCTTTACACAGGAGGAGAGCATTGTATATTTCCAGAAACAACATTTCCATTGTACTGCTTTTGAATATTTTATTTTTATTTTTGATTCTCTCTTTCACATCAGGTATTCTAAGGAATTCGTAGATACATCAAGGTACCCATTAGAAAAAAAAATTCCTGCCTAGTGCAATTTATATTCTGTGGGGACCCTGAGAAATAAATTTAAGAATTAAATAAGTTACATATTATTTTGAAGGTGAGGGGTGCTATTATAAAAATGGGAACAGGGGGAGGAGAATCAGGATTACCAAGGAGAATACACATGTAAGCACAGTGGCCAATCTGACTTCACTGAAAAGGAAAAGTGTGAGAAAATAATTGAAAGAGGTGAGGCAGGAAGCCTTGATAATATACCAGAAGGGTGTTCCAGGCAGGAGGAAGGTACCAGTGCAAAGGCCCTGGGGTGGAAGCATTCCCATTGTGTTGGGGAAGATTGCTAGATGGCAGTGAGTGACTGGGATCCAAGTGGGATGAGTCCATTAAGAACTTTGACTTTAATTCTGGGAATAAAAGGAGAAAAACTGGAGGCAGAGGGCCTGACTGACATGGTGAGATGTGTTTTAAAGAACTACTTTAGCTGCCTTGTGGAGATTAGCTTCTAGGGGCAAGAGCAGAAAGCAGGAGCCCAGTCAAAAGACTCATTTAAGAGTCACCATGAGAAATTATGACCCTACATCTAGGATGGGAGTAGTGAGGTGAGGAAAAGTGCTTAGATTTATTCTATTTTTGAAAAGAAGATTCTCAAATGATTTGCATGTAGAATGTGAGGAAAGGAAAAGAACCCAAATTTGTTGATCTAAGCATGGAAAAGGAAGGAGGTATTCATGGATGAAATTGGAGAAAGCCTTGGTGGAAAGAATCTTGAGGATGAGTTGAGGCTTGAGAGTTTGACTTTGAAATGCATGTAGGACATCAAAGACAAGATATTCCAAAGACAACTGGGTGTCTGGGTTTAGGGGAATTTCAGGAGACAGGTCTGTGCTGAGGAGGAACATGTTGGACCACTCCACATAGGTGGTATTTAGAGTCATGAAGAGTCTGAAGACAGAAAAAAGAAAGCAGAAAAGTCAGAGTCTGGAGCCCACCGACACAGCAGCCTGGAGGTCGCTGGCAAGTTTTACTAGAGTAGCAGTAATTTTGGTGGTGCATTCCGTGTATAGCCTGGTTGGAGTAACTTTAGTGGTGAGTGGGAGCCATGGGATTGAAGTCTGGGTGTATACACGACAATTCTGAAGAGATTTCCTGTAAAGGAGCAGAGAGCTATGGAACAGTTAGAAGGGTATATAAACCCAAGAGAAAGTTACTGTGTTTCTCATATGATGGAAGGTCTAACAGCACATCTGCATGCTGGAGGAATGATCTAGAGGCATATTGAATCTATCAGTTTAGCCTACCTTATGCTGCGTTAACAAATATCCCTAAAATGTCAAGGACATGCGGCTAGAGAGGTTTATTTCTCTCTAATGTTGTGTGTTCTTCACACATTGGCTTCGGCCCTTCTCCATCTCCTCTTCTTTCCAGGACACAACCTGAGGGTGCAGACACATTTCTGATGTTATGGCAAAGTGGAAGGAAAAACATGGCAGAGGCCACCTCACCGTTCTCAAGGTTTTTTCTTAGAAATGGCACTCTTAAATTCTTTCCATACGTCATTGGCTAAAACATGTCAAATGAGTATATCTCATGTCACTGAGGTGGGGCAATAAAATTCTTCCCAGCGATGGACGCTGTAAGTCTTATGGCCAAGCCTGCCATCAAACAGCTGCCAGGGTATATTTTTTCCTCACAGAGGGGACCGGAAACCTCTTTGAATAATAACACAATTGGTAGGTTGTATTTCCTCTGCAAGAACAAAGCAATTCAGGTCTAGCAAGAGAGGGCTATTTTGTTGTTGGATTGGTAAATCGATGAGATTGGATGGGTGATAGTCTTAGGTGGGAGCCCTAACATTTACCTACAGGGAAACGAGGGAACACATAAGATAGGGTAGTTATTGGTGTATGGGTAAATGAGTTCATGGGAAGTTATGGATGTTCCCTTTAGATGGTTCCTTCTTCCTACACTGAAAAAAAAAAAAAAAAAACAACTTGTGAGACTGTAAACCAGCAGTGAAGATGGGACAAGGGCCTTTGGGTATGACAGGAAGTTGTTTAGGGAATTTTCAAAGGAAATTTTTTGGAGAATTTGAGTATGACCTCCAGTTTGAACCTCCTGCACATTTATGATCATGAATTGAAAGTGAAACCAATCAGCATGGGTCCGTGTTTTCCTTCACCCATGTTCACAGGAAGGGGAGCAAGAGCATTGGATGAAACCTGGATTTCTCCAAGGTTAGCATTTTGCTGGGCAAGAATCAAAAATAAAGAATGATATATATGGGCACTAAGGCTGTCTGCAAGGTCATGAATCTCTAACTTCAAGGAAAAGCAGGTATCACTAGCTCTATCTTGGAAACCCAAAGAAAGAAACCTATCTATCAGGTCCCCCAGGATTCTGAGTGTCTGTGTGTCTATAGTCTTAGGGTTTGAAGAGAGTTAATAGGTCGCCTCTTTCCATGCAATTCTCCAAGTTTTGCCTTCATAGTTTGCCCCGAAATGTAAACAACACAGATTCTTCAAACAATGACAATGAGTAAGAGAAAGAAGTAAGTATATGATTTTGGATTCTCCGTCATTAAATCTGTGCCACCGTGAATGGTAGATGCAAATGGAAAACAGTGTATCAATTTCCGCCCAACAGTAGTAGGGTGAAGGCAGTTAGCTACATAATTACATATGCACCTGATAAAGTATTAGGTGTTCTGTTAAAGTTCCTTGGCTCAGGAAAGAGTCCTTGCGCCATATTGGAAAACAAAACAAAACAAAACTACTTAGTGTGATGAAAAAGTAAACAAGGTATGACATCAAAACCATAGTTTTTGAGATAAGAGGAGCAAAACCAAGTACTTTTTGTCCTTAAACAAGTGGCTGGCTTATGTTATCCTTTCTGGTCAAGGTCTTCTTGTGGTATCACAGCTCAAGTTTGGGTTGCCCTCTTCTCGACCCATTGAATGTTCTGACATTTGAGGATTCTCAGGCTGAGACTATTTGTTGGAAATATACCGTGCTGTACAGGTAGGGTGGTTAGCACAAAAGGATCTCAGGTTTTGATGTAGTTCATGAGATGCTTCAAGTCTTGTTGGGAAAACCAATAGGATTGTAATTACAGAATAAGAGAATGTATAATTAACTGCCAGCATGTGTGGGGTAGATAATTAGAGAATAAGGCAACAGATGTTTTAAGGTGATGATTGCAGATTTCAGACAATAGTGAGAAATGGAAGAAAACACCATCAGTGTGGGCTGAAAATTGTCAGGGGGTGCTTTGCGCCTCTTTTATCTTCTTACACTCTTAGTGGTGTTAGAGCTGAGTTTGATATCATTTCCATGAATGGTTGTTTCTTCCGGCTTCTCTTACTTTACCATAGAATTACCATTAACAGAAAGATTCATTTATAGATACTATGAATTTCCATTGCACTGGGAGGTGACATAGAGCTACCCAAAAATTCATATTTATTGCCTTTCTGGAAGTTGTCCAAATACACAACAGTGACTCCAGCCCACACGTTCAACTCTGCTGTGATCCACTGCATTTTTTTTTGTTTTAATTTCAATTACCAATGCGTATTTTTGACTTAATTCCAAAATCTAATAATTTTGACCAATAGGGATTCTCCTATGGGTTCCTGGTGTTTTCCTTGCTATAAAATATCTCTGGGATTAATTTTTTCAGGAGACCAAAAGTCAGGAATTTGGGGATGACATTTATACTACATCTTCAATGATTTAACCTTTAATGAAGGGAAGCACATGCATCGCATTGAATACATATACTCTGTTGTATAGTTTCCCTTAAGTCAGTACTTTCAAATGCACAGCACAGATGGTAAAGAATTTCAGATTGTCTGTGTAGACATAACATCTGATACAAACTGCAGTGCTCATAATTGATCTTGCTTATTTAAAACCATGTTTAATGATTTTAATTATAGGTAAGCTCAATGTACCAAATTTTTTTTTTAACATGTTAATCTCATAGACCTTTCCCTAAAAAACATGGAACTCCCTTTGCTTGTAATATGCTAGTAATAAAAATTCCTAACCACGAACTGGTCATTTTTAGAAACCCGCAAAATAATGCAGGTAGGGATGTGCATAACAGAAATTAAACGGAGTAACTCCTTTGTCTATATTGCATTGCTTTCGTTTTTCTACCAGATAATTATTTTTCATGCAGTCTTTAATGATGTATATATAGTAGGAACTTTTATTCGCTTTTCTCTAGCCACACAGCTGGATGTCTTGAACAGTGTCTACATCAAAATTGTATACATTAAGTGGTGACTATTAAAAATCAGTCTTAGGGGCACCTGGGTGGTTCAGTTCGTTAAGCTGTTGGCTGTGATTTCGGCTTAGGTCATGATCCCAGGGTCCTGGGATCCAACCCTGCACTGGGTTCCATGCTGAGTGGGGAGTCTGCTGGAAATTTTCTCACTCTGTCCCTCCCCCTGCTTGTGTGTACATGTTCTCTCTCTGAAATAAATGAATAAATCTTAAAAAAAAAAAAATTAGTCTGGGACACCTGGGTGGGTTGGTCGGTTAAGCGACTGCCTTTGGCTCAGATCATGATCTCAGGGTCCTGGGACTGAGCCACACATCAGGTCTTCTGCTCAATGGGGAGTCTCCTTTTCTCTCTGTCCCTTCCCCCGCTCATGTGCTCTCTCTCAAATAAATAAAATAAAATAAAGTAAAATAAAAAATAAACAAAATTAGTCTTAGAGGTGAAAACTGTCATTTTTTCTATATCCTAGCTACCATGTTTTAATGGTACACACACATTTTAACATCATTTACAGAAAACTTTTTGTCCCTTCAGTAGGATCGTGATGCCTGAAATTCCACCTCAAACCCTAAGATTCTGTGCCATGGTGATTAATTTCAGCGTGTCTTTAACATCTTTTTGTTGACCTTTCGAAATTGTGAGTGTTCATTATACCATATGTAAAAGTTTTATTTTGTTATGATGAATCAGTCAGACCTGTTCCATCAAGGACTTTCTAGGTGGGAACATGATATAGTCTGTACCCACAGTGAGTGTGAACGTAAGTTGGTTTTGGCTCATGGGGAAGCAAAGTCTTGTTGACTTACACTTCATTCTACCAGTTTGGAAATAAAAACGTTGTTGGTGGTGATGGTTCTTCTTCTTCCTCTTCTCCTTCTTCTTGTAATGGTTCAATTTATGTAACATTTTCCCTTACATCACACCATGGAATCAATTACCAGAAAAAAGTAGACTTTAGAAAACATGAGAACGTTGAGTCTACGTGGAGACGCGGTACGTTAAATCAGGAGGGTCTGCACTAATCACGTGTTCATGACACCTGTGAGCCTTACCTACAGACGTGATGTACGTGGTAATGGTTTTAAATATGAAAAAGAGACTTAAAGGCACTTTGTAACTTAATCTGCTTGATGAACTATGAGTAGAATAATCACTGATGCTTATTTTAAATGATTTCCAGGCTCTCAATGGTTTTCATACTGTAGAGCTTTTCCTCCGCGTGTCTGTCTGGTTGTCTCAGCCTTGGTGTGTGTGTGTGAAAATTGAGACCTCATAATCCCAATGCAGTTTCTGATTCTGCAGAATCAAACCACCTGTCGACTTCAGACAAAAACGTGTGGCCACGTTCCTAAATCCTTTTTCCCACAGCTGGCAAAGTAGTGCCTCTTCATTTAGGCAAAAACCAAGGACATAGGCACATGACTTCGTCAACGTTAGAAAACTGCATTTTGGCATACTTGGTGCTTTCGAATATAATCCTAGGACAGTATGAACTACCAATTCAATTCACCTTGACGTCTTGCATCAGCACTGTTGATAACGTCTCTCTTGGATGCTAAGTGTCTCACCTTGTTGTCTCTGTGTTCCTATGCTCCTTTACCTCATGAAATCTGTATCATTAAAAATATTCATAGCATCACTAACGTCCCACCCCAGGAGTGAAGAAATTGGTTCATCTTTGGGCTGATCTAATTACCACTGACATTTATTTGGGTATAAAGGCCATCCATCGCCTTCTGCTGATTTTTGTCAATAGCCTCCGTGTCTCGGTGACTTATGAACCGTTTTGTAACTCCGTATCCAGAGCCACGCATGTTGGATCATTAATAGAATTTATCTTCACAGGGAGCTGGTCCCAATCTGCTCAGCTTCACTCAGTCTGTCAACTCATAATATCTGGCTAAGAGATGGTAATGCGGTGTTGGCTGATTTTCTGTCAGCTCTCCCTAATTATTTGGTTTCAAAGCAATAGTGCATGTTACAAATATTCATCGAGCTGTCCAATTAGCACATGTTTCCAGGCAATTCTGATAGGGAGGTTGACTTCTCCCTTCAGCCCCGACAAAACAAAACAGAAAAGCGGTCACTTGCGTGGCACCGAGCTTGGCTTTATTTTTGAGTGGCCCCACTTATCCATCCCTCCGTGGCGTGAAATTGCCCAGTTCACAATGACAGCTCTGTACTGACAGTATTGACTCCTCATTTGGGTTCAATGAAATAGGAATACAGTATGAACAACAAAATGATGGTATCCATCATAGGTGATGGCATAGTGTTGACAACAGAGAAGCTTAATGTTGTCAATAGGCAGTTTTCTTCACGAGTGTCCCTCTCTTAGGAAACAGGACTGGAGTGGAGTAACGTAGGCAAATGGATTCTTCCACTTGGGTGTTGGACTTCCAAGATGGCGGGAGGAAAGGAGACAAGAACCAGATACCCTAGGCTTTGAGGCAGTGGGAGAGATTTTCCACTCAGTGCATTTAGCTCCTGGCCACCAGCGTCCCATCACTGTGGGCTGTGTTTGCTGAGACAGCAGAGGACCTGACCCTTCCTCAACCTGAATGATGTGGTTGGCTGCCACTGGGAAACCAAGGATTGTTCTGTGGATCCTAACGGAAAGCCACAGAAGCCTATGGAGGAAGGCAAGCCTGCAGCTCTCATTTGGTGTCAAGTCACTGTGAGGAATGCACAGTCAAAATGTAATCCCTCTTTCACTGCTATTTTAGATAATGTACCTTCATCCTCCTCCAAGAATTCCAAGCAAAGCATTGGAAGAAATGGGTCAAACAGAACACATGTTTTTTTGATCTGTGGTTAAACTCGATGAATTTTAGAACGTGGCTTGCCTTGTTCTTCCTCTTCCTCCAGAGAACGTGAATGGTTCTCGTGTGGGGACAAAAATACGAAAAATCCCTGTGTATCTTAATTCCCTCTTTGCTAAATGGCAGCCAAACAGATTTCACTGGGAAATAATTGTTAGTTCCTAACAAATGCTCAAAGGACATGCAACCTACTGATTTTTAGTAGATTCTGTGTTTGGATGATCATAGATCATTACTATTTTTGCAAATTACTGTGGAATACGGGTCCTCTTGTCCTGATAAAAGGAAGGACACTCTTCCAGGGGACCTGAAAAACATCACGTGATCATGCATGGAGACTAAAGCGATGGTTTCCAGACGCTCCTTTTCGATAGCAAGGACAGCAACTGAAATACAGTATCTCTGTTTCGAATGGCTTAGTTCGCTCACCATTTTTGAGAAGTTCCAAAGTAAAGCAGGTCCTGAAAGGTCCCTTTTTATTTATTTATTTATTTGAGGAGCCAGAGTCCATTTGGATTATGTGTAGGGAACGGTCTCAGAAAATGTGGTGGTGTTTTCTGAAGGATCTCCATGGCGATGAAAGGATGGTACAAATCCGGGAGCTTGCCACCTCCCTAGACTACCGGTAATGTGTTGTCCCATGCTTGTAAAGACAGGGAATTGACCTTCAAAAAAAAAAAAGAAAACAAAAATCCTCTTTGGCTCCTGATTTTTGTGATGATCATTTGCCATCCAAGCGGCAGGGAACCCGTTGGCTTGCCTCCCCATGTACGAAGCCCCCAGTCAGGGTGCTCATGGAGGTCCAGTCTGCTGCATGAACAAGTGAAGAAACACAGGCTTCCCCAGTTGCTCCCAGGCTGCTAAGGGAATGCTCTGTGCTCCCTCTGAACACATGCCCTACAGGGGAATCTTGCTCTGTACTGAGTTATTGCTCTGTGTACACGCCATTGGACGAGGCACATGATTGCAGCATCGTTACTCAAGCATCCCACCTTGGTCCACATTTCTGCTTTTACACACCAAAAGGGCATCATTGGGCTTGGCAGATGAGGCAGGCTCCAGCCTCCCAGGGAGTTCCTTTCCTTTATCTGCCTCAGTCTGGCGTCTTTCCAGCCTGTATCATTAATCTCATGTGTAGTATGATGGGCGTCCACCCCGGTGAGCATGCTGGCTCCATGGGGGCATGTGGAGCCAAGGCGGACAGAGGGACATAAATCAAAAGTGGAAACAGACCACGAAAAAGAGCCAAAGCCCACCAGAGAAAGGTTTACAAAGCACCCCGGGAAACTCGGATGCAGTCTCCGTATTGCTGTCTCTCCCCAGCGGTGCTACAATTTGAGATGTCAGTGGCTCACAAAGGAACGTTTGCCTACACTCAGAAATAACTTGAGGGCTGCCAGGCCCCTTGTCTTCTAGGCATTCAGAAGCTGTGGCTAAATCATGGTGTGTGCGTTGTTCTTTAATGCCAATGAAGGATGGATAGCCCAAATGCCCCTGGACGTGGCTAGACTCCAGATGGCCTGCTGGTCCTGCTTTCCTTCTGTCCCAACCAGAGTACACAATCTCTGGAATGGGAGGGAATGTGTGGGGCTCGCTGTGCAAATTCCTTCCCTAACTAGGGCTGGGCAGTCAGAGGGAGCAGATGACAGAGGATGCCATCCCCGTCCAAAGACTTTGGTGACCCACACGCTCTAGTCTTCTACTGCTGCTAACCAAATGACCACCAACTTGGTGGCTTAACACCATGCTCACGTATCACTCCACGCTTTCAGTGGGCCAGGAAATCAGGCCTATCTTAGCTGGGTTCCCTGCTCAGGTCCCTCAAAGACACAGGTATCAGCGACCCTCCTTTCCTGTCTGGGGCTCCTGCTTTTCCAAGTTCACTGCAGTGTGGACAGGTTTCTGTCCCTCGTGGTTGTCAGATCATGGCACCTTTCTCATCGGCGGCCAGTGAAGCCTGCCTTCAGCTCCTGCAGGCTGCCGGCAGCCCCTTTCCCACACTGACAAGCTCTTACTCAGGTCAGCTGAGCAAGAATCCTACATAGCAGCATGTTCTCATGAAGCCATTGGCATCTCATCTCGAGTCCATGGAATGCAACCGGATTCCAGGATGACGCTCCTGTCATCTAACAGGTGCCATTCATACCCAATTAGCTGGGATTCTAGAAGGGTTTGTCTCACTAAGCATGGCCTTAGGGTTTGCTCGCCACCCCATTCTTACATGCCCACTACAGGAGTTTCCTGAAACTCCCATAACAAATTACCATAAGTCTGGCAGCTTACAACCACAGGAATGTATTCCAGCACAACTCAGGTGCCCAGAACTCCAAGATCAAGGCGTCACCTGGGTTGGTTTCTTCTGGAGGCTCCAAGGAAGACCTACCAGTCCCGTGCTTCCCTCTTCTCTTGTGGGGCTCCCAGTAACCCCCAGTGTTCCTTGGCATCTCCCCCATGTGCACATCACTTCCTTCTCCCTGCGTCTCCACCTGTCTTCTCCTCTTGTAAAGACACCAGTCATTGGATTGAGGGGACACCATAAATCCAAGAAGACTTTGTCTCTAGATATTTTTAACTAATGATGTTGGCAGAGACTCTCTCTCTAAATAATGTCACACTCTGACTTCTCAGGGCACATGAGTTTTGGGGATGCTGTTCAGGGCACGACCGTCCACCAAGCTCTGCCCATGGTCTGATGATGCCTAACTCCCCAGTTTCATTTTTCATCAGACTCTCCTGGCCCTTTTCTGAACTATTTTCTCATGTCTTTTCATCTTTTGAACTCCTGGTTCACCAAGTCTCCTTTGCTTCTTCAGGAGAAATTCCTCGACTGCCATTTAGATTACTAATGGGTTGTCAATGTGTATATGCTTAGACAATATTTCACATGGTCACCTGCCCATGCATAATATTTTCACGGTAGGAATTTAGAAATTTGGTGTGATTATTAAATTAATCGTCACATAGTCCAGGAGACTATGGCATCGTAAGAACAAAGATGAGGTCTCCTTGTGGTCTGTCTGTTTGGTCCTAGAATTTTGGCACAGATGGACAGTAGGAAGCCGCCACTTGTCTTCCTATGAAAAGCATTCTGTAGTTCTGATGGGGAAGAAATGGAGATTTTGGACCTGGCTCTGTGCTGTGCTTCCCACATGGGCATTTCACATAGTCATGAAAGGAGAAACAGTGCATCCTATGAAATGAAGTCCTGCACATAAATATTGTCTAAACATCTGGTATGGTCTGAATGTGTTCTCCCAGATTTCATGGGTGGAATGGCTAACCCCCAAGGTGATGGTGTTAGGAGATGGGGGCTTTGGGAGGTGATCAGGTCAGCAGGTGGAGCCCCAATTGGTGGGATTAGTATTTTTATAAAGGAGACCCCAGAGATCTCCCTCACCCCTTCTATCATATGAGAATCCCGTGAGAAGACAGCCACATATGACCCAAGAGGCAGGTTTCAGCAGATTCCAACTCTGTGGACACATTGATCTCAGACTTTCAGCCTCTAGAATGCTTCAACAACAGATACTTCTTCATTTGGACAAGTAAGATCATTTACAACCTCCCATTCATCTTCAGTTTCTCCTGTTATAACTTGAAATTTTTATAAACTATTGGGTGTGGTTGCCATACAGAGTTTCTTTTTTTTAAATATTTTATTTATTTGACAGAGAGAAATCACAACTAGGCAGAGAGGCAGGCAGAGAGAGAGGAGGAAGCAGGCTCCCCGCTGAGCAGAGAGCCCAATGTGGGGCTCGATCCCAGGACCCTGGGATCATGACCTGAGCTGAAAGCAGAGGCGTTAACCCATTGAGCCACCCAGGTGGCCCTGTACAGGTTTCTTATTGCATTATTAAGTTAAAACATTCTTGTGGTTGTCATGCCTTATTAAATGAAAATATTCTTTTGGCAAAGGATGTTTACGTGGCCTTGTTCATACGATACCCTAAATGGTGATTTTTCTGTGTATAATTTTTAGTTCTTCTGGGCCATAATTTCCCTATTCTTAACGTTTATTCTGACTTCTTCCTCCTTGAATTCCTGAGCTTCATGGAGTTTAACTGTCCTTAATGTATAAGATGATGGGAGGGTTGCTTCCTAGCAACTCTACTAGGCATTAGGGAGGATGTAGTCTTGTGGTCCTTTCATCTCTGAAAATACCTTCTTAAAAGAATGGATTGGTAAAAGTTTTCTACCAGAACCTGATAGATCTTGCTTCATCATCATCTCCACTTGGCAGTGCAGAGACTTCTCAGGGGAGAGAGATTTTTGTGTGTGTGTTTGTCATCATCCTAAAGGTGTTTGAGGAGCTTATCACAAGCCCATGGGTGGACAGAACACAGGTTGTTCCAAGTGCACAGAAGTGGTTTGGAGCACCAGGAAAGGGCATGTGAAGAGCCTATCATGCTTCATGTCATCTCATCCTTCCTCCATGTACCTCCTGGAGCATTCTGGCTAGCCAGCCTTTCTGGCTTCATGGGGAAATCGAGCACCTGCCTAGCCGAGGCTGCCTGCATGCCTCAATCCCCAGCCAGGCTTGTGGGGCCTTGGGTGCAGTACGGACAGTCAGCAAAGCTTTTGATGCCTTTGATCTGGCTCACCTCCTTTTGCACTGGGCAACCATGTGAGGCACCATGGCCTCCAACGAGGTCTGCTGTGGCACAGAGACTGTGTGTTTTCTACTCAGATGCTCGGGATTCTATTTGTTTTTCATCGCTTCAGTAATTTTAAGCTAGGTTGCCAGCCTGTGCGCCTGGGTCTCACTCTCCCTGTGCATTATTCTGAAAATGATACTGTGGGTGACTCAGAAATACCATCTTCACGCTCAGCTCTGGTTCCCTTGGGTATTCACTTGTGTCCATCTTCCCCATCATCCTGCTTCTGTTCCTCACAACTTGTTTGCATTCCGTTTCTGTCGCTGATGTGCTAACCCTGCTGATGCCCACAGCATCACTTCTCCTTTGGTTTACCTTCAGATAGCTTCCTTTGTCCTTTTTTTACATAGACTTACATAATATAAATGTATTTTACATATGTATACACGAAATGCAAAGGTTTATATATTGTATTTAATTTATGACATTTCATTTATTTATTACATATTACTTAAATATTTATAATACATAAACATATAATACATAATAAATACTCATTAAATATTTGTAACATAACTTATAAATACCATGGATACTAAATATTTATATTTTATATATTTGTATAAGGTATATATACAAAATAAATATATACTATATAAATACAAAATAAATATACATACAAAATAAATATGTGTTATATATAAATTTAAATATATATACTTCCTTAGTTATTCTTTATTAAATATATATTTAATATATATACATATGTTTGTACAAAATATACATATATATTTCCTGCCTGATTCTAGTATTCATTATATGTATATATATATAAATTTTATATACATTTGCTTCTATTATTTACTGTTTTAAATCATATATTTATGTATATACATAAATGTATACTATTTAATAAATGATAAAAATATACATACACACACACGCACATACAGGTGTGTGTCTGTGTATACTCATGGCCATATGCAGAGCATGTCCCAATAACACCTGACTGTATAATCATGTATGTACGTGTGTATGTATCTATAATGCAAAAATGCCACCATCTGTATTAATAAATGATGTCTTTCTTTATAAATAAAGGTGTTATAGTTTATATGTTGACTCAAATATACGTTATGTTTATATATGTTAATATATATTTTATATATTATATATAATGTTAACTCAAAATCTCAACCCAAACATTATATAGTACTTTGACAAACATAGTCATTGTGCTGTAAGTATAAATATTTAATTAATCCAGAATTTATTTTGCCCAAGATGAACTTGTTATGCTTTCATCTTCTTCTAATATTTAGCTAATGGTACTTTCTAAAAAGAAAGACCTCATCATACAGAGGCTGAAATTATTGAAAATACAATAAATAATATAACAAGGCCAGAAGAACTGCCCTTACCTTCTTCAAGCCAAAATTGTTCACATGCATTTTTTTCAGAATTGATGCTAGAATGATTTTGCTGTTGCCAAAAAATCTTACTATTTCTAAAAAATATATTCATATTGTTACACACTAAATTTCTTCCACTGAAAGCTTCTGATTATAGACCAGACTTTTATGTATCTCGGATTTTATATTTTACTGTCTGTCTTACATGCTTCATAAGGTATGATTGGACCATTTATTGTTAATATAAAAAGGCTTTCTTTTTAGATATGTTACTATTCGTAGGTATGGAAATTGATTTTCTGTGTTGATTGCATACTACTGTCACTAATTCCTCATCTGCCCTAATTTATTTAGCTCATGTCCTAAATCACTTTCCCCTGCATAGATAAGCATATGCAGGAGTGACTTTATTGTGTCTCCTTTTGAATATTTTTAGTTCTCCTGACTTTTGTTTTTCACAAATTGAGTAGAACCTGCAGCTATATCTTGAACGATGATGATCATGACATCATTTCCTTGCTTACGCTTTTAGTGGAAACCCCATCATTCACCACTCCTCAGAGTGCGTTCCGTGTAAGGATATGTCTGACCTTCATTGGCAGGATTATAAAAAGGTTCCCTGTCAATGTAAATATTCCAAATACTCAAATCCCTTAACGAAACATATCAATTGTGCCAAACGCTATTTGCTGTCTTTTGAATCCTTTGCTTTTGATCTTGCGTCTGGTTTCCATTCAAATTTGCTCTTTCCATGGTTCGTGAGACCCACGAAGTACCACCCTTTCTTCCCAATGAACCATGTTCAGCATCCCTACTGTAAATGTAATTCCTCTCGGCTCATGGCATAGTCTTCCTTTAAAAGAAATGAACATTTTATTCAGTAGAGTGGTTACCAGAAGACGTATCAGAGTGTGCTTGGATTCCTTTTGGTAAATTTGTTTGGTATGTGATTGCCATTTGAAGTGTCCTTCTACTGTAGAATGCCCCATGATTTTCTGCATTGGGAAATTTGATGGTCTTTATACTGGAGGTGATGTTGGGGGTTGATCATGGAGTTTCTTTTTATTGAAGTTCCTCTCTCATCATGGTAGTTCTCTTCCAAAGTATCCTTACATGAAGATGTTCAAATGGATAGACATAGTGTGCACTTAGTTTCCCCCTGAAGATTTACTTCTGTGGTGGCGTTGTCTCTCTGTGTACATTTACCTATATTCAGATCTAACACACGCTTGGGTTTATGCATTTTCCTTACAACGAGTGTGCATTTTAGTTCTCTTTCTATATACTTCCTGTATCTCTCCATCTCCCTTGACCTGGTTGTCCTCTTCTTTTGGTCTCAGGCTATTCTCTTTTTATGTTTCTCCACTGGAGAAACTACATCCTATTTTTACTCCATGACAAAAGGCTAGAGGTTTATCTAAGTATTCCCTTAGACTCTTCTGAACGTTGTGGTGATCTTTTGTTCAATGCCACCACATTCTCCATAAAAAAAAATGCTGTTTTTCTTCTTTTCTCTTTCCTCATCTTTGGGCAAGTCAGGGTGTACCCACCAAAGATGTCTGCTGGCAGGTGGACCTGTGAGGGTTCCTTTCCTGTGCCAGTGGTCCCGCGAGTCCTTGTCACTCAACAAGGCTGCCCCAGACCACAAGCATACATGTCTGAGGGCTCCTTACCAATGCAGACCCTTTGTAGTTGTTGACCCTTTGAGCTGATCTTCAAATTCCATTTCCAACAAGGTACTCCTCCAGACTGTACTGTCCCTTCCTAAGACATGAAGCAAGTGTTAGCTGACTTTAAGTATTAATTTAGTAGGAGTTACTCTAAGCGTTCGTGGACACTTGAATACTTTGTACTAGCTGAGTGTATGGAAAGTGACATGGAGCTTCTAGAGCTTTTCCTGAATTGTCTACCTTTGCAGCAGTTACCTCCTGGCCATTTCCATGCACTAACCCACTCTCTCACCTGTATGTTTTGGCTGGTTTAAGTTTTGTCTAATTTGAATGCATACCTAACGATGTTGGAGGCAGGAGATTTTCTGAAATAACGCCCAGACAACATTGGAACGCATTTCCTAGGTTTTTTTGGTTTGCATAGACAGACACCTCCTTTTGTGATTACATGGCTACATTCAGGGTGGTCCCAAATGTTCCCTGATTCATTTCCTGTCATATTTATGGAACAATTCCCAATGTGGTAGTATCATAGGAGATCCTTGAGTAAGATGGAACTCTCTTTTTAGGCTCCTTAATAGGGTTAGTAGAAACCCACCAGATGTAGCCTTATGTATTCTGTTGTTCTTGGTTTCCTATGATGTCCACATCTTCTTCTTTGTTTTTATGGGTATTCCCATTGAGAACTTTGCATCAAGGGATGCTATCTAGACACTATAGTGGGAAGTTATTTCTGAGGGGAGGACCCTGCAAAAGAAGAAGAGGTTTTATCCAAATCTTGAATGCTGGTTGAGATATAGACCAGCAGGTACAGGAGACCTCGGCAGCAAGAATGGGTTTTGTTCATGAAGTTTTGGCATTTGAAGTTATGTTAATACTATTTACTACTTTCTTATTAACTCTTTTTATACCATTAAGTATTTTGAGCTGAATTTCATCCTTCCATGTTTCTAAAACTGCAAGTAATAATAATATAAATCAAAATGCATTACCTGGAAAGATTTTCATAAATACCTAAAATTGCATATAATTACCAAAGAAATGAAATCATTAAGCTGGGAGTGACTTTGTCTATGGATCTCAAAATAACATGCTTTTAAAAATGGAACTCGTTTAGCATAATCTGTAAACACCTAGAGAAATATTAAGCTTACATCTTGGCCTGAAGCAAATGCTTTATGGGTTTATAATAGAACGAATTGATTGGCTTAGAGTCATTAAGGGTATGAGATTAAAGAGTTGTATTAAAGAAAATCCCATTGAAATCCCATTGTACAATCACGGCAAGGTATTATTTTCTGAAGTCATATATTGAAATCAAGGTAAATTAGAGATTATCAAGATATGTTTAATAAAGCTAGGGAGTATTTTACATTTAGAGCATTACCTAAGTAATGGCCAATGCTTCAGCAATTTGAGAAACAAAATAAGGGCCAGATTATAACTCCAAGTGTAACATAAATATCCATAACCTCACATTGACATAAACGACCAAATGAATAAATAAAATAGGGTTTATGAGTTACCTATTTTGGCTATAATCAATCACCACATTGTTAGTGGCTTAAAACAACAGTTTGGGAGGTCAGACATACCAAATGGATCTCACTTGGTTAGAATCAAGGTTTTGATAAGACAACATTCCTTTTGGGGGATGGAAAGGAAAATGTCTTCCTTGCCTTTTTTGATTGTAGAGGACACCTGCGTTACTTGGTTGACGATCCCCTCTTCTAATGACTCTGAATCCACTTTTAATTACACTCTGCCCATCTCGATAATCCTGGATCATTCCCTTATTAAAAGGTCAGCTGATTATTACTCATAATTGGACCTACAAATTTCATTCCCTCTTGACATGTATCAGACCATGTCCTCAGTGGACGTAGATCGTCTCCTTCAACCTCTACTCTTGAGGTTTGGCTGTGCATGTTGACTTCCTTCCAAAGAGTATGGTACAGAGAGGGACAGAGATCATATAACTTTATAGTGGAGAAATCTGGCAAACACACCTCAGCCAGGTGTTCAAGACCGACATCAACATTGTTGAGGCATGGTGACAAGGGTGTACCCTTCATAGGATGTGATCACGAGGACACTTGACCTCTGTGGGTTCCTCCCCAAATTTCACTGCCTCATGGAATCACGAAAAACCAGACAACACCTGACTGTGGGATATTCTACGAAATTTCTGGAGAGGAGCCCTTTAACACTCTGAAGGTCATCAAAAACAAGGAAACTCTGAGAAACTCTCGGAGCTGAAAAGAGCTTAAGGAACCATGAGGACTGAAACAGAATGTGGACAAAAAAAGGACATGCAGCAAAAACTGAGAAAATCTGAATAAGTTACTGACTTTAGTGAGTTAGAACATGTAGGTATCGGCTCATTAATTATAACAAATGTACCAGACTCATGTTTGATGTTAATATTAGAGGAAATTGGGTGTGAGACATAGGACAACTCTCTATCTTTACAATTTTTTCTCTAAATTGAAAACTGTCTTAAAGTTCATTTTTTTAAAAAAAGTAGCAAAAAATACAGACGTCAACCATATTTCCCTTCTCTGATTCCTAAATGAAATACCCCCACTCTCTGCCTCTGCGGGATACATTAATAAAGAAAGAATTTCTGCTCTGAGGAGTGGAAGCTGGGGAACGTGTCCTTGAGTTGTTGGCCCTTGGTTGGTGTTCAAAAGCTGTTAAAGGGAAGGAGTAAGTTTGGGGAGGGGCAGTTAGATCAGTCATAGTCTCAGAAGCTAGGAAGAAACGGCTGCATGAGCAAAATCTGGGAAGTAGAAAAGTGCAGCAAGTGTATGGGGAACCATGAAAAATAATACTACGTCCAGTAACCGCATGAGCCAATGTTTATGGCTTTGTGCAAGACAACATTCATGAGTTACCCGAGAACCAGCTGATGTGAAGTTGTGTATGACTTTTCTGCATATTCTTTTAAGATCTTTCTTCAGGAAATCCCTGGTGATTGAAGTAAATAGTTTATTTTTTCTTCATCTTCGTTATTTTTTATGCATTTTTTAGAGAGAGAGCATGAGTGGGGGAAGGGTAGAGGGAGAGAGACAAAATCTCCAGCAGACCCCCTGCTGAGCACAAGCCAGACACAGGGCTGGGTCTCATGACTTCGAGATCATGACCTGAGCCAAAATCAAGAGTTGACCCTTAACCAACTTAAGCCACCTTAAGAGAAGGAAGGGGCCCCTTCCTTCTCTTAATTATTTTATGGTAAAATCATGATAGTGTTGGGCTTAATCACCATAAATATGTAGGTGTGAATTCTGTTGATGTTCCTTTTTTTTTTTTTTTTAAACTGCTGTATAGTCACATAGGAGTTGGTGCTAAGTACCAAAAAAAAGGTAATTTTCTGTAAAGGCAGACATGTACCCAAAGGGGAAACTATCATGTTGGCATTGACTTACCAATTTCAGGTACACTGGGGAGCCAGAGACATCTGTGGTCTCAAATCGTTTCTTGGATCGAGGTGTATGTTGGGGTGTTTAGGAGGCTGTGTGCCTCTCTGAGTATGTATGTGTGTAGTGTGTGTGTTAATGCGTACCTCATGGGAAAAAATCAGATGGCTGTAGCAGTCAACTTAGGCTCAGTTTTGCTGCTAAACAAAAGAGTCTTGCAACAACAACCCGAGCTTATTTCCCTTTTATGACATCTGTGTCCATCTGGGGATGACTGGTTGCTCTCTAGATCTTCTTCTTTCCAAAACTGAGACTTTGAAGGAGGTGATCTCCATCTGGGACATGCTGGTCTGGTTGGTAGAGGGAGGGGGAAGACTATGGCAGAAATGAGATGCCTCACAGTGTGTCAGCTTGTGAGTGTCGTACATCTCTTCCATTCACATTTTGTTGGCCCAAACTGGTGTGTTAGCAGCTGGGGATGCCACAATACTTTCCTGTAAGAGGAGCATGGGATATTTTGAGCAAATCACAAGGTCCTTCATCCAGAAGGTGTCGAGGGAACATAACACACTGAAAAACACATGAGAGACATTTCCCTTAAGTGTGACTCCTGCTTGACATTTCTGTTGTTTGGTTCATGACATCCCTGAGTTTCTCCCTGAAAAGAGAGACCAAGGAACAGTGGCCCATCAACTAAGCACTCTGAGATGTTCTCCATTTATTCCTCTATATTGACAGCAAAGGGACCAAAAGACAAAGGTTCTAGCTCCCTCTAATTCCTGGACCACAACCCAAATTTCCTGGCATAGAGATGCATCCCATCACTGACCTCTATGTTCTGACTACTGAAGGAAGCTTTTATTAGAGTTAAAGCCATGCCAAAGAACTCAAGATCTTCCAGAATCTCTTGACATGGAGAATGAGTACACATAATTATATATATACCCACATACCTACATACACACCTACCGAGGTTTATCATTTTTTAAACACAACATTGCTGGAGCTATCTCAGGAAAATAAAAGCCAATTTCATTTTCAACATGAGTTTTCTAAATGCAGGTGCAGAAAAAGCATGGCACATAATCCAATATTAAATTTGTTGTAGGTTTTAAATGCACTGTGATTTAATCTCAAGCTCTTGGAGATTGTGTGGGGAGGTAATATATCTATCAGCTGAACCTTGTAATAAAAAGGAGAGACTCAAATCTAATAGGACTTGTCTTTTATTCCCAAGAACAGAAACATTTCAATAACCAAATTCACAACAAAAAATGCTAAAGTAAGGCCATGCAGTGCCTTGAGATTTTAATAAAAAACACAAACATATATCACAGACCTATATATTTTTAGACTGACTTTGATTTTCTACTGGAGAAACTGTGAAAACAATCCTCCCTAATTCCGAATGAAAGAAAAAAAATATTATTGATATTCCTTTCAGTCTGTCTTCCCAAGCCAGTGAGACAAAAAGAAGAAAACATACCAAAAGAATTAAAAAAAAAACCCCAAAACAAAAATACCTCCTATTATTTCCATTATTGCAATGAGGCACTTTGAAACTGGTAGAAAATTAAGAAGAATTAGTCTTTGCCTTTACTGCAATCACAAACACATGACTTCAATTTTCCTTAAGTAACAACCCAAGATAATATTTTGCTGTAGTGAAATTCACAATGATTAGAACATCAAGAACATCTAAGTCACATAATAAATATCTGTGGGGTGAATGATAGGTTCTTGACCTCCAGACCACAGTCTGGTACTCACATTCCCATACCCCTTCATGTGTCCTGGAGCAGAAGTCTTCAGATTTGGGGATGCGTTTCCAAAAGTTTTTCGAAGTACAACTCTCATGATGACTTGAAAGAAATCCATTTCATGCTCTCCACTTCATGTGTTCTCTTTCCTAAGGCTTTCAGATCACCAGAAATCCTCCTTCCACATTAATAACGGATGCTCTTCACTTCCCAGGGTAGACCTTTCTGCCCAGTGTAGCCATGGCATGTAACAAGGAAGGATTCCAAAGGCTGGTTAGGGAAGCCTCTTTGTTGAAGGCTGCATCTCACAGGCTTCCCAGCCTTGTGCACATTTTCACGGAATGAAATCCCAAATCTTGTTCAGGTGTTCCGATTTCAGAAAAAATAAAAATTAAAAAAAAAGTGAAGCCTAGATCATGCATGGTGAATCCTTCAAATGCAGAAAGTGAATTTTCTGTGGGTAGCCCATTGTCTAAAGTCCACATGGCTTTTTATGAAACCCAAAGACTGTTTCATATTGTTTCAGACTCACTGAGCTAATCCCGTTCAAGTCAATGTTAGAACACATTAACGTTGATGTGTGGAGTGTTTATTTATTCTGGGTATAGCCCGTAGTGTTCAAGGCGACCATATTTAACATGCCAATACCTGTCTGTAGAAGAAATGGGTTGACCAGTGAATTAAGTCATGAGACATGGGCAGTTTGTTATGGGCGGGTCCTGTTCAGCTTACTGGTGAAATGAACCCATTATTAAATTAGAAGATTAAAAAAGTATTCCTCTGAGGGGGCTGAGTGACAAACTAATCAATCACACACCCATCTGTGATGGCCAGTAAAGCATTTATTTCCCCCATAACCCATTACACGGCTTCCTCTGTAATGAAAGTAATGCATTTAGCAAAGACGCACTCTTTCTGTATTTAGGAAAACAAGTCTCAGTTGCACTTGGAATTTGCACTCTTAAGAGACCAAAAAAAAAAAAAAAAAAAAAAGTGAACCTGTAAATACATTTTCAGGACAATATCTCAAGCTAGGAGTGATAATCCTAAAGGTTTTCTAGGTTCTATCCCTTCTTTCTATTCTTGCATAAATAATGTGACCGCCTCACAGTATCCGATGTCTGTGTTTGATGATTTGCCTACATAAGTGACATCAAAATTAATGGATTGTTAAAAAGAGGAAATGGGAAATTACTTTTTTGCCTCAAAATATTAACAGCAACATCTAGAGGATTTTCATCTTCCTCTTTACCATGGTCTGCCTTTTCTGAATTCTTTACAAAGTATTTCTGTTCCATTTAGGATAGAAAGTACTCCTTTCCGTAGTTTTACTTTAGAAAATGATGAAGTTACAGCACAAAAAACGAACATGAGAAGAACAGGTATAAAAAAATGATGGACATCCTTTAGGACCAGGGACATTGAGATATTTTATTTATAAAATCACACTTAAATTTTAATAATGGAACAGCTATGTATTTGTTTGAAGTCGCTTAAATATTCTTTTTAAAATTTAGAGCTACTTCCCCATGGAGGTTTGATGGAGAGGCTAATTATTAGATATAAAGGAACATTTTTCTGGCATTTGGGGGAAAGTGTACATGTGGAGAGGAAGGAAGAATCTCATGGTGTGTATGGGTTTTGAAATGTCTTTTTTGGTGTGCACAAGATGGGTTTACTCTGGAGTAAATTCCAGCAGAACCTTTTCCCCATAGTTCATGATTCTAACTAAATTTGATATTTAAGAAAACTCCGTTGGCTTTGAAGTCATTTAATTAGCCATATTTGTGAGGAAAAAATACAGCAACAGCTTATTAAAAAAGAACAAGAGGGTGAAAAATCAAATATACATAGTACATTAAAGGTGATGTGTAATTATGTTTCTGGGTCATACTCTGCTATCTACAATTAATTCAAAATTGCGGTTGAGCAAACAAGTTCTGTCAAAATCTCTGGGTGATTTTTTTTTTTTCTTCAGTTGACAAGCTCATTTGAAAATTCATGTGGAAAGGCAAAGGATCTACAATAAGGAAACTATCTTGAAAAAGCCAGAGAAAGTTGGAGTTTCTCCTTCCCCATTTTAAAGCATATTCGAAAGCTAAAGGCATCAAGAAATTTGGGGGGTTTTGTAGATAGAAATGCAGAGGGGATATCCTTAAAAGAGTCCAGAAATAAATTCAGTCCTGGCATTTATAGTCAGCTGGCTTCCAGCAATGGTATCTCAACAGTTTAATGAGGGAGACGTTAGTCTTGCAGTAAATGGTGCTGAAACAATGGGATATTCATACGCTAACAATGAATTTCCACCCTACCCTCATATCATACACTGGAAGTAACTCAAATAATTAAGAGGTGTAAGAACTACAACTCTTTTTTTTTTTTAAAGATTTTATGTATTTATTTGACAGAGAGAGATCACAAGTAGGCAGAGAGGCAGGCAGAGAGAATGAGAGAGGGAAGCAGGCTCCCCGCCGAGCAGAGAGCCCAATGTGGGACTCGATCCCAGGACCCTGAGATCATGACCTGAGCCGAAGGCAGCAGCTTAAACCACTGAGCCACCCAGGCGCCCCAAGAACTACGACTCTTAAACATGTAGGAAAGAATATATGAGAAAATCCTCAGGGTCTTTTGTTGAGGAAGGATTTCTTAGGTATGAAACGCACAAGCGTTGAAAGAAAATTGATAAAGTCAACCTCGTCAAAATTAAACTTTTGCACTTCAAAAGACGCCACTGAGAAAACCAAAGGAGAAGTCCCAGCGTGAGAGAAAAGATTTGTAAGTCTTATTTGTGGGGAAAGACTTGTATCTGAAAAATAGAAAGAACACTTATAATCTAATAATAAGGGACAGAGACCCCAATTTTAAAGATGGGCAAAATATTCGGGCAGACATCCCACCATAGAAGATGGTATGTGAAACAATGCTGGACATCGCTACCTCGTGAGCAAGCTGCAGATTAAAGCCACAAGGAGACCCCATTTCACAGCCTTTAAGATGACTATCACCAAAGCGATAATAACAGGGCTTGCCTCCGGAATGTAGAAACTGGAACCCCCTATACAGGCTTATGGAAATGCACCACAGTGCAGCTAATTTGGAACAGAGTTTGGCAGATTCTTAAAACCTTAAACATGAATTTGGCTATAAGATAGCAATCCCATGCCTAGATATTGACCCAGAAGCCAGGGAAACATACATCCCAACAAAAATACTCTCCCCAAGTGTTTAAAGCTGCATTATTCCTAATAGCTGCCAAGTGAAGACAGTCCAAATGCCCATCAACTGGTGGACAGAAAAACAAAATTTGGTGTGTCCATACAGTGGAGTACTACTTATCCATACAAAAGAATGACCCCTGCTATAGCATGCACAACTTTGGAAACATGATGCTCACTGAAAGAAAGCAGACACAAAAGGCGACATAGGATATTAATTCTTTTATACAAAACACCCAAAAAGGGCAAATCTAGAAAGCAAGTAGATTAACAAGACCGAGCATAGCAACATGGAACCTTCTGTTGGACACCATCTTTTTTGGGTTGATGGGAAGGTTCTAAAGTTGGATGGTGTCATTGGTTGTACAACTGCATAAAAAAGCTGTCGAATGTTATGCTTTGATGAGTTGGTTTTATGGTATGTAAACCATACATCAGTAAGGCTCTTAGAAGTCACACTTTGGCTAACAGAGAAATTCGGTAGGGAATCAAAGAGGCAGGAGGTTATCCCAGACGGCTACTTTATTCTTGATGGGACTACATCATGGAAATTGTGAAAGCATCACTAATCCTCAGAACTTGGCTCTTTTTGTTGGGGACGGTTCCCTGAGCACTGCTTCTCATCCCACCCGACATGGATTTCAGATCACTCCCATTTTGCACCCTGACAGTGAGCTTGAAGGCATGGAGAGGTGGGTCTTAGGAGAATGTTCTGGAATTTCACTTTCCTGAGAGCTGGCTTGCCGTAAGCCTTTGGGCACACAACATGGTAAGGAAAAGAGACTCCAAACAAGGATTATAAGAATGGGATCCTGGGGAGGGTGAAGTGTAGGTTTGGGATCTTCATTAAAGAACGCCTTCCCCATGTTGAGTGCAAGTGTTCTGGACACTGTGTTACAAGAGGGAGTCAAACTTGAAAGGAGCACATTTTGTTGGAAGGAATCTGCTGAATCAGCACATTCTCATTCCTGGGACTTTTGTGACAACAACTTAATTTTTTTCTAGCCATTTTTTTTTTAAGTGACATTAGTGACCTGTTTCTGTAGAAGCTTATAAAGTCTTCTTCCATGAATAAATGGAATTTTTAAAAAAAGATTTTATTTATTTATTTGACACAGAGAGAGAGAGAGCACAAGTAGGCAGAGTGGCAGGCAGAGGGAGAGGGAGAAGCAGGCTCTCCGCGAAGTTGGGAGCCTGATGCGGGACTCGATCCCAGGAATCGGGGATCATGACCTGAGCCGAAGGCAGCCACTGAACTGACTGAGCCACCCAGGTGCCCAGAATTTTTTTTTTTCCCCAGAAATGAGATGACTTGTTTGTAGAACAATTTTATGAATCATTCATGTAGTGTACTTTAGGAAACGCATCCCTTTTTAGGCTCACAATTTCATCATAAATTCAAGTCCATGAATTTGCTTTAAGATAGGTTCTGTACCGATGAACTCTGACAAAAACAACCCCAAAGACACTCAACCTCACTTGATTTTTTTAAAAAGATGTTTCTTTTAGATATTTCAATGCCGTCGGATTGTTGGGTATAAATAAATTTGATATCAAGCTAATGACTATAAGAAATTGACATATTGAAGTCATGATGCTTTCTAAGGGATTGGAAATGAATGTGCTGTAAGGAGAACAGGTGGGTTCCAACAAAAGTGTACTTCTAGGTAGATGAGGCTGAGTTACTGGTAGCTTGGAGTTCCAAGGGGTCCCAGGCACCTCTTTGTAGCTGTCTTCAATGACCTTCCATTAGATGCTTGAAATTATCAATAGTGGGAATAGTTGAGCCTCAAAAATCAGCAAATCAGATATTCCACCCTCCCACCAAGGTCTATGAGCTAAGAACTGTTGAACCACATAAAATGGAGAATAAGTAAGCCATAATTGACCTACAAAAACAACAACTTCAGATCTTGGTTTTGAAACATGATGAGTTTCTTTGAGTTAAGTAGAACGTCTAAAAGAATGTCATTCAGGCAATTTTGAAGTTACTGGATTTGGGATACACATTCCCCCAGGGCCATGTCTGTCTATAAAAAGAAGAGAATTGAGCTAATTTACCAAAAATTCAAGCAATATGAAATGTTTTAGCATGTTGTATCTTGAAAATAGGAAAACCCAAAATGGCACACTACGTACAGAATGTGTAAGAGAGTATTTTTTTTTTTTTTTGGAGTAGTTGAGGGATTTGGGGGTCCAACCGCCCAATATTTTGTTTCCCTGGAGATTCTTAGGGTAACTTATGTTCCAGGTCATCAAGGTAGGTGATTTTATTTATTTATCTTAAATTCAATGAGCATTGACACCAAAGTAATATTTAATAAGCGTTTCAAACACAGAGAACGTGATGTATAATGTTTTCTCTGAAAACTTTATTGAAAACGGTCGTTGTGTTGTTGTTTTCTTTTTCTACTAAATGGGAACCAGGACTGGGGAATAGCTCTGTAACCACTGGTGAGAGGTGACTGTCATGATTTAAATTAACTTAACAAACTGACATTTCTGATTTGTATTTGAAATGCTCTGTTTTAAGTTTTTCTGCATGAAATGAATGTCAATTTTCAGTATTTTATTGAAAGTCCTTCTGTGTTTATTACATAAATGTGTTTTCTCTTACATTATGGAATGTCCTAATGAAAGTGTACTGGTCACATTTCATGAATTTATGTAGATTGTCACGTATTAAAATTAGAGGAACATTGAATACTTCATATGCATTTCTTTTAAGAATGTGGGAAATCCTTTTTAATAATTTAATTTTCTTTTTTTTCAAACTCACATTAGCTCTTTTTTTTTTTTTTTGCAGTATTATCATTTTAACCCCCAAACTGCATTTTCACAGGATAGAGAACATTTTTTGCAAGTAACATTTTGAATTTGTTCTTCTTGACATCTTTATGTTTTTATGCATTTTGCATTGCCCTATCTCATTTTTTTTGAAATCCAAACGTAACAACTTTCAACTTTTTTTGTGACATATTTTTTTTTTCTTTTACTGGGTAGTATCTCTCTCTCTTCTGATTTTTTTGCAAACCTGTTGTTTTTGAATTCTCTTTTTTCCCTTTATTTTCCTTCTCAATATGACCCAGGAGCCAACACAAAGAAAAACGCAGATGATATAACCAGTAATGACCGTGGTGAAGATGAAGGTATTTTTTGTTTTTTCAAAGCTCGACCCTGATGCATGGTTTTATATCTCTCTCTCCATTTTTTTTTTTTTTTAATTTCAGTCCCTTTTTCCTCCCCTTCTCTGAAATAAGTACACTTCTGTGTGCTTCTTTATTTTCTTCTTGTTTGGAAACCACTGTCCCTTTTAGTCCCAAGGACCCTGTACATGAATGCAAACCACCAGTGAGAAGTAGAAATGTTTCTAAATATGAAGTGAGTAAAAAAAAAAAAAAAAAGTTATTTACAAGGAAGCCCATCTTTTTCTTTTTCTTTTTTTTTTTCTTTTTTTTTTTTTCCCCTTGGCTTGGTCATAAGAAGAGAAAATGAAATTTTAGAACATGCATGTATGTGTTCTTTTCTTCCTTCCAAAGGTTATTTTGTAAGTTACATTGTATTTTGGACCTTTGGTCTTCTTAATTATTTCTACAAGCTGCCAAACTCTGAAAGACACCATTGTACAACTTTTTGGGTGTTTGGCATTTGAGCTTTTGTTTGTTTCTTTTTTTTTTTTTCTTATTTTTTAAATATATAGATTTAAAAATAGGCTTCAAAGAATCTTCTCTGGCTCACAGTGAAATACATGAAAAAGTATTTTAACGAGATGTTTCTCTGAGGGCTGCTGTTTAGCAGCTCTTATAAGGGAAGAAAAACAGGGATAGCGTAGATCTGAAAACAAACAAATGAAAAGGTCAAAAACTCTAAATCTATCCCTTTTCCTTTTTCCACCCTGGCTCGTTTGAAAGCTTTTTTCACCACCCATCCACCCCCCCCCCCCCCCATGTTTGGTTGCTATGGAAAGTTGCGTTGTGAAGGATCCCACGTTACATGACAGGCTAGCCACCAGAAGTAAATTCAAGTTTTTGACCATATGGAAGGTAGTGGTCTCTAAGCGAGAAGGAACACAAGGTATTTATTTCTATGCCTTCAGCAGAATCAGTGGTTTCAAAGAAACAAAAAGGCCCAAGTATGTTCCTGTGCAGGCTCCGTGTGATGGGTAAGAAGTATATAACTCCCATCCAAGGAGCAAAATGCTCGGACCTCCATTTGTTTTCTTTAGAGGACAAAGGCCCTTGAAGAACTTTCAGGTTTGGGGCTGACAGGCAACGGAAAGCAGGGAAGAGGCTGGTGAGTTCTCCCCGCCAAGCAGCAACAGCAACCTCCCAGACCTCTTTTCTAAATCACCTGTGGTCCAAGAAGTTTGGCCGGTGTTGCTTTCCTGCCTGCTTCTGTTCACATTGTTACTATTTTACTGCTGTTGTCATTCCCCGGTGTGCACAGGGCTGTCCATACGTCAGATGTCTGTCGGCGGCATCTTTTGGGATCCTGCCCTGACTCTGCCAGCCTCCGTCTCCTTTGCAGAGGGCCTCGGAATGCCTGTGGTTTTAACAGAATTCACAAATGTATTAAAACAACAAAAAAAATCAATTTAAAAAATATTCTATCAGAGCCCATAAAAAGAAGAAAAAAAATGCATTAACTAAACCCCAAGCCTTTTCTCTGTTCTGTTGCACCCGCCAGGGAGATAATTTGCCTCTTGTTTCGTATTTCTTTTTAGTGCATTTCCGATACTTAGGACCTGTTTTCCCAATGCTCGAAATGCAACTTCCTTACCATAAAATTCCCCCTAATTTTCACTGAAAGCAATCACTTGTGATTTCTTTTTCTTTTTCTTTTTCCTTTCTTTCTTTCTTTCTTTCTTTCTTCTTTTTTTTTTTTTTAATTTGTAGTAAGAGGACATCTTGTTTTTGCTCCCTCAAGTTCATGAAAATCTGTGCTATGTGTTTGGAAAGTTCAGAGATATTAGCTTAGCATTTTTTCCAAGGAAACCCTTTCAGACAGTCCTCAAAATCTCTACTTATTCCTTTTCCACAGTCGAGGAGCCAACAGCATGTACTGGGGAAAGAAATGAGGGCAAATCCACTAAATCAGGATCCAGAGACAGAGAAGAATAAGTCATGCAAAACAGCACACCTTTCCAGAAAGCTGTGTCTTTCAAAATTCCACATAGCTCAGGATGCACAGATGATGAATAAGGGACTTTTATTCTATATTTGAATTTTTTTTAAAGATTTTATTTATTTATTTGACAGAGATGACAAGCAGGCAGAGGGGCAGGCAGAGATAGAGGGGGGAAGCAGGCTTCCTGCTGAGCAGAGAGCCCGATGTGGGGCTCAATCCCAGGACCCTGAGATCATGACCTGAGCCGAAGGCAGAGGCTTTAACCCACTGAGCCACCCAGGCACCCCTCTATATTTGAATTTTATGTGAGACAATAAGTATCTACAGAAACACGGGGCCATGATACTCTTTCCTGTACTTGACTGTGAGCCTTCTGCATGCCCTTAGTGAGGCAGCCAATGAACTCATTTTGACATTGGGATCATAATTCATTTTATTAGCAGCCACCATCTAAAATGATAGTGGTTCATTTCCTTAAAACTCCTTTCTGATATTTCAAAAGTGTGTTGGTGGATTAGGAGAGAGGGGAAAAAAAACCCACAAATCTTGATCGATAAAAAGGTGAAAATAAATGCACACGGGTACATTTGGGTTTCTTTGGATAACATACAGGTATTTAAATAATGACACACAGCTATGTGTATATATCTCTTTATATACATAGAGAGAGATTCAGAAATAAATATCATTGAGGTCAGTCTTCCAAACCATTCAATATAAGCATAAGGACTGATTAAACAGATGATGTGATCAACCTTTTTAGAAAGCCGTTTCCACAAATGGACACATGGTCTCTGAATTTCTGTGCTCACAGACCATTGCAAAACGTAGCTTTTACGTCACTGCTCAGTAAAGGAACAAAGGGATGACCAAGGGTACCACGGGTTGCACATCACAATGGGAGTTTCTAGTCTTCCGTGAAAATACGTAACATTTCACGAATTCCATCTTGAGGCAGAAGTCTTGTGTTGTTTTTATTACGTGGCTTTCATGTTCAATGTGTTGAGCTGTGCCTGCAGCCGGTAAATGAGAACAACCACATTTGCCTGGGCATCTCGTTTTGCTTTGTTTTCAGGGGTACTCATTTCTGTTCTGTTGATGATTTTTCGCCCTTTCTTTGGTTTTCATCATCTTCTGTCCTGTCTTGAGCATTGAAGTCTTGTGTTTGAAGCTAGTCTTGTGTGCTCATTGTGAAGCTGAAAATGAACCTGTAAGCTCACCTTTGAGTGAAGAGGGCCGTCATCGTAAAGATCAATGATCATTTCGAAGTTGATTTCACACTTACTTCGCGGCTGAAAACATCATGCCATGTGCTTCCTCGATAAGTCAGCTTTTAGGACGCGAGCCCTGTTCAGGAAGGAAGTATTTCATCTAAGTTCTCTATATTTCAGTGTTTTAGAGAAATGTACAAATGCACTCATATGACTTCAAATGTCTGTGTGCTTCTCAAAGTACCATTTCTAGGACTAGAAAATGTCATCCCGTTGACCCCTTGTCTTAGGCAGTCTTACGAATGTGCCTATAACTCAAAAACACACACCTGGTTGATTCCGGCCAAAATAGGGAAAAGTAGTCCATGTCCCTTGTCCTGAGCCTCCATTAATCAGTGTGATTTTTTATTGTGTTTCCTTACTTGGCTTTTTTTCCAGACATCCATGATCAGAACAGTAAGAAGCCGGTCATGGTCTATATCCACGGCGGGTCTTACATGGAGGGCACTGGCAATATGATAGACGGGAGCGTTCTGGCAAGCTACGGCAATGTCATCGTGATAACCATTAACTACCGGCTGGGCATTCTAGGTAAGTGATTGCGTCGTGCCAAGGCCGCACCAGACGCGGTGACAGACGGGCCCTGCTTTCCGTTGCGTGGGGACTGACCGGTTTGAGCCATGGTTTGAACTGGTTTGAACCCATTGGAATGGGTATGAAGGTCTACTTCTCTGTGCTTCCTGGACGGTGCAAGAAATGTTTGTAGCTCGGTCTGCCTTCTTAGCTTGGTGCTGTTGAACTCTTAAATTATATTTCAGGGAACCTCTGTTCTTCCTCAAACAATGGCAGGCTCCAAGGTCGCCAAAGTAAAAGGAAACTTTATTTAACGTGCTCTTCTTTCGTTGGGTTGTGAGAATACCATGGGAGGCCACGCAGCTCTGTAGAGTGGACACCTTTGCCGAGGGGTGATCCTTTGGTAACAGGTGATGATGGCCATAGACATGGGCTTTCTTCTGTGGTTAAGTAGGTATGTTATTTAGCTTCTCCGGTGTTGGAAAACTTGTCACCTAATTCCTTAACTGATTATCTTCTGTGTGTGTTGGGCCCCTGCTGTGGGGTCACAAGGACTGTTGTATTTGCACACAATGGACCTCAGCTCTTGGTTGAATTTTTGCCAACAGTTTATGATTTACCATAAAAGGACACTGGCTAAGTTCATGGAAATTCAGCAGGGTAGCTCTCCATTGTTCTGATGTTTCCTTCATTTTTTTCCCAGTGGAGAGCTTAGAAAAAATATATATCTAGTCGGGGGCAATATTTTCAGATTTACCGTCTTTGGCAGTTTTGTCTTCTTGTTGTATGCTTTATGACTGATATTCCTAGGTGCGGGTAAAAATGTTTTCAGGACAACAATGCATAAACATGGTGCTGGAAATTGAGTCTTTCACAGTGTGACTCTACAGAAGGAAACATGGATATTGTAGTGTGGTTTACAGTAAAATAAAAAGATAAGGACACAGTGAAGCTTTTTGAAATAAAACTTATGGCTGAGAACGTTCTCTCCAAATGGGCAAAATTAGCAAGAATATTTTGTTTTCACCTTGATGTTTTCATTTTATTTTGAACATTTTTATTTTCATTTACATGTGGAACATTCAGCAGTTGGAGACCCCTGGAGCGGGGGTGACTGGTGGAATTGCATTTCTAATATAGAAATAGAAATCACCCACAGATGTTCTGCAACGTGGTGCCTTTTGGAGCATTGAGAAAGCCTTCTAAATTCCTCCTTGTTTTTTTTTTTTTTCTTTGTCTGTTTTGTTTTTTTACTTTAAAGGAAATAAAAAGCATTAGCTTCAAGAGCCCACTCATTTTGTGATTTTATTTCTTCTCTTTTTGCAGAGGTCTTATGAGCCAGATCTTGGTAGAATCATTTTAGTTAATTTCATATGGCACTGATTGTGTGTGTGTGTGTGTGTGTGTGTGTGTGTGTGTATTTTCCAGCAGCTTTTGGCTAGCCCCTCTGGCTACCAGTGCTTGCGACAGGAAGTCGTGTTTCTTGATCTTTAACAAAAGGTCCATTCTAACAAAGAGGTGGAGAGAGGAAACAACAGCTTTGGAGCCATGAGCAGAGCCTTTTCAAAGAGGGCAGTGTGTGGGGCCCCGTGTAACATCCTCCCACCAAGGAGGAGCTCCGGGGTCTGTTTTCTGAATGAAGCAACGGACGTTGCGCAAGTTCTTGCTACTTGCAGTAGCAAAATGTTCTCTTGCATGCGTGATGTGTTGATGTTCCCTTAAAAGGTTAGATTTCAAGGCAAATTGATTTTCCCCATGTCAAGCCACGCTGTAGTATGCATCTTGACGTGAAGATCTCCGATGAGTTGGGCCAGTTTGTAAAATAATGTGCAGATCTGGAAAATGCTATGAGGGCGAGTCACGCAAACACACACACACACACACACACACACACACATATATAAATATATGTACATGTATACATATATATAATTAAGAAAATGCTGTAGGGATTATGCATGTGAAGTTTTTTTGAATTTGAAATGTTTTGACATTTTTTTCTAATTTGAAATCTTTCGAAATTTGAATCTTTCCCATTGAAAAATTTGGCAACAGAGGGTTAAAAAAAAAAAAAAGGAATGTAATCCCGATACATAACAGAGCTGTAATGGGTGACCGAGAAATCAAAGAATCAATTTAGAATTTCTATGCCAGTCTATTTACATTCCACGAATGAGCTACTGTGGAGGCCCTAAGAACACCACAGACCCCCTTTTATTTGCTGGGGTGAAATGTGCCAACTTTGCTGATTATACACGGGCAGTAGAGATTCTTAAATGTGACTTATTTGATCTCCATTACGGATCCTGCTACTGCTCCGATCGTCTTGAAAACTCTCCCTGGCACACACTTTAGCTTTAAGGAAGTCCCTATTTTCAGTCTTGAGAATTATTTTTAAACTACAGGGATCCAGATATTTAAAACGATGATCCAATAAGACGGCTCAACCCGTGTGGCGACGAACGTCCTAATTAGTGCTTTTGAGACAAGTCGATATGTTTTGAGCAGAATGATGAAATATTGAGTTTCTTCTTCAAAACGTCGTTAGCGCATAAATGCTCTTTTCCTGTTGAAGAAATGGAAAGACGCTGTTGGATATCATTATTTTTTATGGCATAATTCATGCTGTTTTCCCACCCAAAAGAGAGGGTTAAAACAAGAGGAGTTATGGGGTACAAGCAGGAGCCTGGTGCATGGAGTGAACGTAGATTTCAGAATGAGGCAGGAGAGAACTACCTTCTTCCCCATGTCGGAGGTCTGAGCTGTGATCTGCAGAAACGCAGCAAATTTCATCCGAGTCTCTGTTGAACGTTGTCGTGTTCTCTGCCTTGCAAGGTGATTGTGGGAAGTTTCACAGCCTACAACCGGCATCCAGGAGACTGCATTCCTTTGTAATTTCCGTTCTTATTAACATGGCTGGACAACCTATTAATATCATTGTTCATCCCCAGAAGCAGAGGCAACGGGCCAGATTTGTCATTGCTAATAAATGCAAAATACCGTCCTCTAAACTGAACCTTAATCAAAAAAATAATAATTATTATGATTATAAGACCCTTGTCCTAGAAATGGGAGGCTCTTCACACTTGCTTTTTGAAATAGCAATGCTTTCTTTCATCAGAACCATGTGACACAATCCTGCTGGCCATCAACCCTATAACTGACCAGCTAGTCTGGGATGGTTGAGAGCTGTTAACATGCTGTTAATAAACCAGGATCATCCTGGGCTAGCTGTGATGTATGCTTATACCTATAAAGTAATTAATTATGCCTACATCAAGGCTAGGGATCAAATGGATGTTCCATTTATTTTCTTTGTTCTGGTCTACACCTTGGTCATTGAGAAGGTATATGTATCCAATTCTTGAGTTCTATCCAATTGACCTCTTATTTATTTATTTATTTTTCATGACAAGTGCCCAAAGATCTTCGGTAGAAAAGAGAAATCTCCTCTCTCATGCTTTGTGATAGAAATATCTGGAATTTATCTATGGATGCCTCTTGCTTCTCCTTTCCCTCATTAATTGTCTTCCATTTGCCTTTACATCTTGAGTTGGTTAATTCTCCCTCCATTCAAAGATTTGATTCCATTTACCTCCCACGGACTTACAACCTTGTTGGTTACCCTGCCGTGTCATGCCTCTTGCGTGCTTTCAATTATTTTTGCTTCAGAACGTTCCGACCACTCTGCATCGGCAGCAAACTCAGGGAGAGCCTCCGGTGTGGCCGGCTATGGATGGCTGGAGCCATTCCCTTACTGCTTGCAAACCTCCTTGCAGGGGTTTGCTTACTGTACGTACATAGAAACAAAAGCCGGGAGGTGAAAGGGACGCCTCCCAGTGGGTTACCGTTCACTCATTCATTATCAGGGTGTTCCAGCGATAGCAATAGGAAATGTTGCCCATGGGTTTATAGAACTGACTTTTTCCAGAATTCAAAAAGAAAGTACCAGAGACACTTGCCTGTTGTTTCAGGTGCCGGTAGCTATTCTGAAATTTCTGTCTCAGGACAAGTATGTAGGCTTGTGCTGAAGTTGTCTTTAGGGCCAGTAATTGCATACGTTCGCTTAGGTGCGGTGATGCCATGACTTCGACTAGAACACACAGATGGTTGGAAATAAAGGCGGTCTATTGGCAGAGGAAAAAACGACACAGGGATTAAAATTCATACGGCGATGGGAGCCATATGCTTGTTGCAATGGTGTGTTCGCCTTTGCAGTTCTGGTCTCCTTGGTGGGGTCTTGATTTCCATCTGACATCGAGGATGGGTGGCGGCATTTGGAGACGGCTCTTTGACGTCGGTGGGAGAAGTCTTACTCTTATGCACTTGGTATGTTGGTGTTCCATGTCAGATTCCATAAAAGGAGTCTGGGAATCATTGGGATACAGGACTCACCAATTCCTATAAACAGCTATGATGTGAATTGCATATTGTGTACACCATGCGTGAACATTTCGCCTCCACAAAAGTTTGGTGGGTCCCTAGAATAACTTTATGCACACAACCCATCCTAGGTGCTCTGCAGAACATCTGTGTCCCTCTTTCTTTGGGAGCTAAACATGTTGCTGGTTATTTGCCAATGGCCGTGCTTTATTGTTTTCTTAGACTCTTTGTTGTCTTTTCATTGTTTCTATGTCTTATTAAGGATTTTGTTTAATTGCAAATGGAACCCATCTTATTTATCAAGACAAGAGTTTCATGTAAGTGCATAGATAAAAGGAAAAACACAATTTCCTCCTTCAAGGATCTGCCCGTATTGACACTACCCTCCTAACTCCCATTATGTTTCCTCTCCTGGCAGATTTGCCCTAACGTTATTTCCCACGGGAAGAGTTGCCCTGGTTTTATTTTTTTTTATTTTAAAGATTTTATTTTATTTTGCTCTTGTTTTATTGATTTTTTATTTTAAAGATTTTATTTATGTATTTCAACCTAGATGGAGAGAGCATGAGCAGAGGGAGAGGCAGAGGCAGAGGGAGAAGCAGGGAGCCCTAGCAGGGAGCCCAACCTGGGGCTCCATCCCGGGACCCTGAGATCATAACCTGAGCCAAAGGCAGACTCTTAACCCACTGAGTCATCCAGGCACCCCAAGAGTTGCATTTAAAATGCAGTTAAAAGTTCAATGGCTAGAGTGGAGAGGTGATGTGTTGCCTTTAGGGAAAAGTAAACAATAGTAGAGATGTCAAGGGCTATGGGAGAAATGGCAGGAAAGGGGATCCAGAGACAAGAGGAATTGTGCAGGATCATGCGAAACCAGGATTTTGGAAGTCGGGGGTGGAAAGTATGGGAACCATCGGTGTAATATCATCTGTGGTGGGCAGCAGAAGGGATTAGCCCCTTCTGAAAACAGGGTCTGGGTCTCCCCTGCTGCACTGGTCTCTAAGATAGGCTGGAAGGTGGCACGGGGGGGATACTCTCCAGATATCAGTCATAACACACATACATTGTGCAAGGTAGCATGGGCCTTGCAAAAACGAAAAAAAAAATGTTTCTGCCCAAAATATGTTAAATATATTGCAGTCACCATCTTCTTCATCTGTAGGTTTCTATGCATTTAATAATCACTTGGAAACACCTAATCTGGTCTTTGTTGTTGCTGGTGTGGAACGTGAGCTCCAAGAATGGAGAAGTTCATGGTCTAGCTCTGTCCTTGGTGGCCTTTGGCTTGGGCTTTCCTGTTCTGCCTCCTGGTGGCTGAAATGCCCACTGCATTGATTGGGTTTATTCAGCAAGTTAAGAGGCATCGTTCAGGATTAAAATCCTGTGTTTGGGACTTTAGAGGAGCCTGGGAACAAACATGGAAACCAATGCATTGGGGTGCCGACTCTGTAATGAGGAGGGTGCCCTCATGGAAACGTGTACATAAACAGCAAAGCAAAGAGGCTCTCTCCTGTTTAGAGGTGACAGACATCCATGTCTGTAGCAAGTGGAGACCCCCAGGAATATGAAATGATGTTTTGGGGTAAAGAAAGTCACGATGGGGAGAAGTTAGAATCCAAGACTTTTCTTTTCATCTCAAGTGCACGAAACCATTGACGAACCTATGCCACACTGTGGAGAATCTCCTTGATCCCTTATGAATGATTCAGAATTTCCTAAAGGAAGGTGACATTTTCTTCGTATGGGCATCGCCATTTTTGGAAATCATAATGTTGGGACAGGCCTGATAGGAGAATCGATTAATACATAATTTCCCGTTAACTGGTTGAAGAGCATCATGTAAGCTTGAGTTAGTAATCACAGGGGATATACCTTAAAAACTGTCCTTTTCTGGGAATGTTTGCATTCGGATCAGAGTGTCTTCAGATTATTAATACGAAGACAAGCCCCCTTTTTTCTTTTGCAAGTTTTCTTCATTTCTCTTCTCACCAAGTGTATGAACAGCTGATCGTCTTGAGTTGTTGGAGGTCACGTGGTTGCACAGTGCAAATTCATAGGGAATTTCTTAGGGAGAATAAAACAAAATAAAATAAAATGTAACTGGGATATGGCAGCTACCTTGTGCACTTAGGAATATAAATGCATTTCTCAAATAAAATTACATTTTTACATGTACAACAATGTTACATTGTGACATTGATTGGGCATGTTGCATCTAACAAAGTAGTGTATTCTTTATTTAGAAATAGAGCAGCTTTGGGGCACCTGGGTGGCTCAGTGGATTAAGCCTCTGCCTTCAGCTCGGGTCATGATCTCAGGGTCTCTGGGATCGAGCCCCGTATCGGGCTCTCTGCTTGGCAGGGAGCCTGCTTCCTCCCCTCTCTGGCTGCTGCTCTGCCTACTTGTAATCTCTCTCTCTCTCTCTCTCTATCTGTAAAAAAGAAAAAAAAAATTAAAAAAAAAAAGAAATAGAGCAGCTTTTTGGAATGAAATGTGCAATGCCCACTATAAAAAAAAAAATGGGTATATTTTAGAACTTCCCGTGCAACCATCCTTTGGTGTTGGATGTGCAGGAGCTAAAGTCTTTTGTAGGTGAATCAATTGTAAGGCTCTGGTGGTTCTGTTATTGAATCAAGATTATATGCACTGAATTTCACTGCATTCAGTACAGTGGCTTTTATTATAGGCTCCGATGTTATGGAGGGAAAGCTGTGTCCCATGAAATGGGTACAGTCATAAACAGGTGGGTAGTGTAAATGCATTATAAAAACACATTTTGTTGTAGGCGTATGTATGACCTGATCTCCCGGAGGAACAGCCATCAGTTCTACCCAATATAACTAAGACTTGTACCAGAATCGAGAGAACAGTTTTTGCAATAAGGAAATATTTCCAGTTTGGACAGAGGAATGAATTCCATCTTTCAAAGTGACCCTCTGTCTTTTTACCGAAATATCCTGATAACAGTTTCGATGACCCCACTGCTCTCTTTTTTGTTCTGGACCTATGAATACCTTTCCCCCTCATTGCTCTGTCTGTGCCCCTCCTAAGCATCAAATGACCTCATTTAGGAATATCACTCGTGCTTTTCTGCAGTACTTCTTCATGAAAAGGATGTGCATTGGTCCCATCTTCCCAAGAAAGCATCCTGAGCAAATGGTACCTACTTTATCACTCCTCCTTCTCATTTTTCCATGCTCCTTTTAAGTTCTACTGTGTGTTTCATCCCCCGATCTTGTCGTTAGCCCACTTCCTCCTTTTCAATCATATTTCTTCCAAACTGTGCTGTGGAGAACCACTCAGATGTCATAAGAATTTCTGATGGCCCTCCAAACACTTCTCATGGCTTTCACACATCCTTGTCTTCTTAATCTTCTTATAAATGAGCCACTGGGCTTGTCTGCCCTTGTACCGTCTCTGTGTCCTTTCTTTAAAGTACTTTCTATGCCACGTGCAGCTTTGAAGCATACAATTCAGTGGCCTTATGTATGTTCAGAGAGAGGCATCACTACCAACCCCACCTAAGTTTTGAACATTATCATCAGCACCTATCCCTCCCAACCCCCAAAGACTTAGACCACCCCTAATATCCCATCTCTATGCCTTCGCCTGTTCTGGACATTTTCCTGTTAAATGGAATCACACACCGTGTGGTCTCCGCATCTGACTCCTTCCCTGGGGCAGAATGTCTATAGTGTTCATGCATGTCATAGCTTGTAACATGTCAGGACTTTGTCATGTTTTAATGCCAAACAATAAATCACTGTATGGCTGTGATGCGTTTGGTGTATCCATCCATCTTTTTTTTTTTTTTTAAAACATATTATTTATTTATTTGACAGACAGAGATCTCAAGTAGGTGGAGAGGCAGACAGCAAGAGAGAGGAAGAAGCAGGCTCCCCACTGAGCAGAGAGCCTGATGCGGGGCTCGATCCCAGGACCCTGAGATCATGACCTGAACTGAAGGCAGAGGTTTAACCCACTGAGCCATCCAGGTGCCCCTCCATCCATCTTTTGATGGGCATTTGGGTTCTCCCAACTTTTTTGGATATTAGGTGTTACGGTGCCTTGTATATTCACGTACAAGTTTTCACCTGACTGTACATCTGTGTCTCTCTTGTGTACATGCCTAAGGGTTATTGGATAATTCTAACTATTTGAATAACTTCCAATTTCTTTTTGAAAGTGGCTGCATTTGTACCAACATAAAGGTCCAGTCTCTCCACATCCTCATCAACATGCTTGTTTACATCTGTCTTTTTGACTGTAGTCATATATAAATGTATATTTGTATATATGTAGTCAGTATAAAGTGGTATCATATTTGATGTGCATTTATCCCCAAACCTAAAGATACCGAGCATCCTTTCACGTGCTCACAGGCCATGTATCTTCCTTGGAGAAATGTCTGTTCAGATCCTTTGCCCATTTTTGTTTAGCTTTTATTGAATTGCTAAAGGTCACATTTTAAAGTAACATTTTAGATACATGTTTCTTATCAGATATAGGGTTTGCAAATAACGTGTTTCCATTTTGTGTTTTCCCCCACTTTTGTGTTGGTACCTTTTGAAATACAAATGTGTTATAATTACGAGGCACTTCCATTTATGTGTTTTTTCTGTTTGTTTGCTTTTGCTCTTTGTCTTCTGTATAAAGAGTCTGCCTGAGCCAAGAGGATGCCAAGTTACTTCTGTATTTTTGCCTAAGAGTTGTATCTCTTACGTCTTATTTTCAACCTGCTCCATTTTGACTCAATGTTTTAAATGATCCACATGTGTTTCTTGTCCTGTTTTTTATCAGCACACTACATCACATGAAGCCGTTTTTGAATATTAAATGAAGCGAGCCTCTTGGGATAAATCTCGCTTGGCCCCAGTGAATAATTCTTTGTGTATGTTGCTGGATTTGGTTTGCTAGTATTTTTTTCTCGAGGACTTCACATCTCTATTCATAAAAAAAGACGAATCCATAGATCTGTGTTCTGCTGATGCATTCGTCAGCTTCTGGTAACGGGACTAGTTTCCCCACAGAATGAGTGGGAAGTGTCCCCTTCGCTTCCATGGTTTCCAAGCGAGTGTGAAGGGTTGGTGTTAATGCTCCTTTAAACAATTGCTAGGATTCTCCAGTGAAGCCATCTGGGCCTGGGATTTTCTTGGAGGAACATTTTTTTCCCCCATTACTAATTCACTTTCTTGGCTCGTTCTGTTCAGATTTTTGTCAACCATCTTTGGAGCTCATTTGCCGTCAGACATCCACATGGAAGGTACCCACTGGGAGGGTGATGGCTCTTCCAACTGTATCTCACATGACATTTTCCCTTCACGTTTCACTCCCATCTTCCTACGCACCCACACCATAGTTCTACCAAAAATTGCAAAACCAGCACTTTCAGCGGAAACGTTTCCATGTTACTGGAAACGTTGACCACAAAGAGGGAAATTTTCACTCACCTTTGTGAGCGAACCCCTTACAGATCTGAAAACTTGGTTGCTCACCTTCACATAGGCACAGCTTTGGAAAATGACTCTTTGTCGTTGCCCAAACAGCATGGCCCCTTTCCATCCCTTCCTCGTGCAATCCCAGTGCTGTCTCGTCAGCCCACCCAGGGCAGAACCCCTATGGTGCCCCATGTCAGCCTTGTCTAATCATTTCCCTCCCCTGGTGTACAGATGCAAGAAATAGGGGAAGTGTGTTAGCATAGACCACTCTCCAAAGGTCTACAGATACACGCTCCTTTCAACAAGTGTTCCCATGATTGGCGATTTGATCCTGATTTTGGAGGCTCTAAATTTGTGAACAAGGCAGAGGTTGATACATCTATCAGGGGAAGACCAGCATTAACCAAATTGCAGTGAGGATTTATTCACTGACCATGAGGCATAAAACTCTCTGTAACTATCAAGAAAAATTGACAAGTCATCCTTCAGCTGGGAATTGGCATGCAAAATTCACAAGGTGTTATAGGGACAGCCCTGAATTTAAATTAAAAAAAAAAAATGAGAGAGGGTGAAAGTGATAACATACTCATGTCCTATTCTTACAAAGATAGCTTTGCCAAGAAAAAGACATTAGTGGATTTCATTCATTCATTTTTCATTCCTTAAATACATACTGAGGTCCTGCTGTTTTCCACATGGTGACTTCCACCGGGAATGGTGCAGTCCACAGAAAAGACAACAAAAATCCCGGAGCACGTAACATTTTTATTGCCTTGAGGAAAAAATAAAGACCAGACATATCTCATGAAATGCACAGTGTCATACAGTATGGTCGAGTGCCACGCATGAAAGGCTGCTGGGTTGGCTTCTGTTTCCCGATGTTCATACCGGTGCTCAAGTTCGTTATGTTTTGTTTCCATTTATCCATAGAGTAGACCTATTTCTCTTAATCTCGCGTCCTGGGGAAGGACGTGACCTCTTCCACTGGCCTATCAGGGATGTCCTGTTTCTGAGTTCTTGGATCAGCACCGTTGATGTTTTGGACCGATGTCCTTTTGTGTGGGGGTCTGTACTGGACCCTGTAGGGTGTGAGCTGTGCACTTGGCCTCTGCCGGTCCCTGCTCAGTGTCCCCTCGTGAGGAAGATCACAGAGGCAGACATCCACAAGAGGGAGAACCACCTGCTTTGGGACACTTCCCCTCTCTGGGAACAGAGGGTCACCGTGGCGTCCTGTTCCCTGTCCCTCAATTAATTTTGAACCGTGAAATTCACACTCTGGGGTATGTGGCTTTGTTTCTTCCTGTGACTAATGTTTACTTCCTGTAACTGATTTCTAAGCTCCTGGAGGGCTGGGGTCATAGTTCACATTGCCTTTTGTCTTCGGAGTGTCTACCAGATAATCAACACCTTCTGGATGATTAGCAGCCGTGTGTTTGACTCTACATTGCAAAGTTGAAGCTAATTAATGAAAGAGAGAATGTATTTGCTTGAACTTTTTTTTTTTTTTTTTTTAAATTGCGGTACAGGTGAACTCCTGGTTGTCAGAATCTGTGAATGCCGAATTTTATGTAAACTGGATTTATTTCCACTTCTGACTTTGGCAGCTGTTTCTTTTCAACAGATACTGAAAGGTTCCATTTTCCTCGAAACATCTACTTACGCTGGTGTCATGAGTTCAGGATTTATCTTCATAACATGTGGCTTAGCTTGAAGAGAGGCAATTTATACTTGTGGCCTGCACATGATCTTGAATTGAAATCTAAAGTTTAAAAAAAAAAAAACATTTTAGAGGCGCCTGGGTGGCTCAGTCATTAAGGGTCTGCCTTCAGCTCAGGTCATGATCCCAGGGTCCTGGGATCGAGTCTCCCATCAGGTTCCCTCCTCGGTGGGCAGCCAGCTTCTCCCTCTCCCACTCCCCCTGCTTGTATTCACTCTCTCACCATGTTTCTCTCTTTCAAATAAATAAATAAAATTTTAAAAAAAATAAAAATTAAAAAAAATTTAAAATCTGCATATCTTTATATTTTTATCAGATTTTAATAGTTATAAAAACAAACTGAAACAGGAGAGCTCTGTTATATTTTCTTTCTTTGGCTCTTTCTGATGGTATTTTAAACAACGATGGTAAGGAAGATAATAATTGTGATTTTTCCAAAGGCTGTCTCAATTTATTGCAAATGGCTGACAAGTTTCTTAGGTGATCCTAATTTCAATGTATTAGATTTCTAGTGCTGCCTTGACAAATTACCACAAACTTGGTGGCTTGAAACAACAGAATTCTATTCTCTCCCTGTCCTGGAGACCAGAGTTCTGAGATCCAGGCGGGGCAAGGCTGCTGAGATCCAGGTGGGGCAGGACTGGACTCCTGCCTGGAGGGTCCTTCCTGCCTCTTCCAGCTTCCAGGAACTCTGGGCATCCCTGGGCTTGTGGCTGCCTCCCTCCCATCTCGACCTCTGTCTTCACGTGGCTTCTCCTGTGTCTCCTCTTCTTATCAAGAAACCAGTCATTGGACTCAGGGCCCACCTAAATCTGTAATAACCATTTCCAAATAAGGTGGCATTCTAAGGCTCCAAGTAGGCATGAATTTTTGGAGGACACTATGCAATGCATGTACGTAAATTTGTCAGATAGGTCATTATTGTGCTTTCCGTGTGTGCGGATACAAAGAGTGTCCAGTGTTTCCATCCATGTGTTGGGGTGTTATTGGGCTCAGGATGAAGCCTGGTCCTTCACTCACTAGACCACATTCACTGAAGAACCTAGAACTTTCTGTGACTTCACTTCCTTCTTGTGTCCTCTTGGCTTTCAAATAATGAAGTCATTCAGTATCAAGTTTGTTTTCTGAAACTTCAAAGCCTCCCCCCTAGTTTTAAAAGCGTTCTGCCCCATATTAGCTAGAAAACTCATGCCTTTGTTCTGGCGATGGGTAGGACTCTATCTCACATTTTCATCCAAAATTCCAAAGCTATGAATATAAAGTGAAACTATCACTTTGCGGTATTCTTTCCACCTTTTCTCTATGATAAAATCCAATTACTAATTCTCCTTAATGCCCTGTCTGGGAATTGCAAGTTGGCCACTTACCATTTCCAAATGCAGGTCCTAAAAATTAACATACCAGGTTAATACTGGTTTTTTAAAAAGGCACTTATTCGAATTCACCTGAAGTTTTGAAGTGACTCGCGGACTTTTAACGAAATCAATGGCCTTCTTATAATGCCTCCTGATTTCTTTTCAAATCAATCACTTTACACATCGCCCTTGGAAGCAGCTCTGGTGTGCCTGAACCCAGGATTGGTGAGGTGATGTTCTTTATTTCATATTTTCACTCTTGTCTCAGGTTGCTGTTAGTTAACACTTTTGTCTGGTTTTAAACACAGATGAGTGGTGATGGTGTTCCTTACATGCAAGTGTAGGCAAGTCTTGTGGCAGGAGCTGGTGCCCTGTGCCTGATTCACGCATGACACGTGGCCTTTACAAGTGGACAGATTCTACTCTGATGTCTTCTGATATAGGTGGTGGGTGGGATGCAGGATAGCATGAACAGAGATGCCTAAACCCCGTGAGATCTGAGCCCACTGCTCACAGAGAGGTGATTTTTTTCCCTGGAAAAATGTTATCTTCTTATTGCCTCACCAGCTGAGCATTTGGCCAGTGAAAATAAAATAAAAAATAAGTAATTAAATAGGATTCCTAGTTATTGGGAATGCTTAGGCTTTATTTTTTATTTCCTAGAAAGTAAAAGCAGAGCATTGTGGTTTACATTCTAGTAGCTTCTGATACTACTAGCCCGGTTCATTAGGCTTCTTTCTTCCTTTATTAGTTTACACAGAGAACCTCTTTACTCTGAGAGATTTTTTTTCCCACTTTTATTGGGATATAATTGACCTGGACATTGTAACATCTTCGGGTTTGTAACACGATACACGGTAACACATCTAGGCACAAGTCACAACTCATTCTAACAGGTTTGGGTGCACAACGTGATACATTGTATCAATAGTGGGAACACAAACATGATACATTGTAACAGCTTTACGTGTACAGCATGATGGTTTGATGTGTGTCTATATTATGAAATGATCACCTCATGGGTTCATTTAACATCTGTTACCTCATACACTTACAATTTCTCTTTTCTTGTGATCAGAAAATGTTAAAAAATATTTTATTTATTTGAGAGAGAAAGAACGACTAAGGGGAGGGGCAGAGGGAGAAGCAGGCTTTCCGCTGCGCAGGGAGCCCGATGTGGGGCTCCATCCCAGGAACCTGAGATCCTGACCTGAGCTGAAGGCAGATGCTTAACTGACTGAGCCACCCAGGCACCCCTTGTGATGAGAATTTTTAAGATCCACTGTTGGGGGGGGGGGGGGGGATGTTAGCCTCAGTGAAAGTATAAATTTCAAGACTGTTCCACACTTTCACATAAAGATGAACAGTACAAATATGATTTAGAATTAATGATTAGAATTTATGAGTTCTTAAAAAAAAGAATTTATGAGTTCTTGAATTTGCAGTGGGATTTCTGTTTATTTTAACTGGTAATCATAATCTCTGGCCTGTGAAGCGGGGAGTGCTCGCCTTTTACAATTCATCCCGAGGCCAGCCTTTGAAGTCCACATTTGGGAACCTTCCTATCCTTCCTTGAGAAATGGAGATTTTAGCAACTCAGAATGACTAATCGCTTACATTGACAACAACGAGATCTGTGATGTTCATAGTCTACAAACGCTATAATCAGAAGTCGGTAGACGCCCTAACCCACCACCCCCTCATCCAAAATTCTTTCATTTGGTAGGTAGCATGTTGGAGTCCTGGAAGCTTACTGAGCTGTGGGGTAACATGTTGGGTTGCCGGATCATGGAGGGGACCCTGGAAGGGTCTTAGGGGATGGGACAGCAAGCAGGACAGCAGCTCGGGCTGCTGGCAGCAGCAATGGCTAGCCAGCAGAGAAGCATTTACCTGATGTGAGCAACCTGCACAGCAGCAGTGGGGCTCTCCAGTCACTTACCTGTACGTCACAGGTAAGATTACACCTACCTGCCCATCTTCCACCTGCCCTGTGTGCTCCTGGATGCCTCTTACTGACCCAGCACGTAACTGGCCCCTCCTTCTCCACACTTAGCACTATCACTGAGGCTTCCCACCTTCATTCTCCACCCCATGTGAATAACCAGGCATGGGATCCATTTGGGATTGCCCCTCCAGGGCTAATCCCCACGGAACTTCAAATGGGAGAAGAAACGTGATGGAAGAAAAACTCAGGTGTAGAGCTAAAGGACCGTCTTCGGATAACAGAGGGCAGGTGAAGGTACCTTAGCTCAGGGATGACTCCAGCTGAAATGGGGACCGCGAGCGTGCCACTGAGTTGGACATTTTATTTTATTATTTTACTTTTTATTGTTTTTAAAGATTTTATTTATTTATTTGACAGAGAGGGAGATTACAAGTAGGCAGAAATGCAGGCAGAGAAAGAGGGGAAACAGGCTCCCTGCTGAGCAGAGAGCCCAATGTGGGGCTTGATCCCAGGACCCTGAGATCATGACCTGAGCTGCAGGCAGAGGCTTAACCCACTGAGCCACCCAGGCGCCCTGAGTTGGATATTTTAATGTGGTTAATTTTATGCTATGTGAATTTGAGCACAATACAAGAAAATGAAGTCTGAAGCTGGCTAAGGTCCTCCCTGAGCTCCCCTCTTTATGCTTTCCTAAAAGGAGCCCAGTTTGAGAGCAGCTCTTTTTTTTTTTTTTTTTTATTTGACAGAGAGAAATCACAACTAGGCAGAGAGGCAGGCAGAGAGAGAGGAGGAAGCAGGCTCCCCGCGGAGTAGAGAGCCCGATGCGGGGCTTGATCCCAGGACCCTGGGATCATGATCTGAGCCGAAGGCAGAGATTTTAACCCATGAGCCACCCAGGCACCCCGAGAGCAGCTCTTAAAAGGAACATATAAGCAAACCAAACAGAAAGCAGACACAACAATAATAATAATATAAAATAAGGAAAGAAACTGACCCCAAGGACCTCTTTTTCCCTTTCTGCTACATCCAGAGGCATTTTATCATGAGGTCAAACATGGCCTTTTCCAATTTGAGGTGCTAATGGAATCCCTATGCTTTTGACTAGGTAAATACCTAATTTACACAAATTCCTTTAAAACTGGTACAAATGAGAGATGTGGGATGCCTGGGTGACTCAGTTGGTTAAGCATCTGCCTTTGGCTCATGTCATGATCCCAGGGTCCTGGGATCGAGTCCTGCATCAGGCTCTCTGCTCAGCGGGGAGCCTGCTTCTCCCTCTCCCTCTGCCTGCCGCTCCCCCTGCTTGCAGTATCTCTCTCAAATAAATAAAGAAAATCTTAAAAACTAATGAAAGGAACGAGAGACTTTTATCTATATGCACTTCTCTGTTCCTACCCATCCCTTTAGGTATGTATCCAACAATCACTTGTTGCAAGCATGCCATTTACAAGGCCCTGGGTTCACACATGCATATTTTATTTTGTATTTACACCCACTGCTTTGTTAGCAAGTGTGGCTTTACTTTGTGGAATCATGACATTGACATTTAAATGGAAACCACTCTGAGTTTGAAGAAAAGGAAAAAAAAAGGAACAAATTGTTATGTGAATTTAACATTGTTCATCTCCTACCCTAACTTCTCCAGAATCACCAAGACCAACTCGTCAACCTTGCTGGTATACATCGTTGGCTTTTTACACTTGCTAAAGTTATGATTTTCTTGTATTTTTTTAAAGATTTGTTTTATTTATTTTAGAGAGCAGGGGGAGGAGCAGAGGGAGAGAAAATGTCAAGCAGACTCGGTGCTGAGCAGGGAACCCACATGGGGCTCGATCTCATGACCCTGAGATCATGACCTGAGCCAAAATCAAGAGTCAGATGCTCAACTGACTCAGTTGAGATGACTCAACTGACTCAGATGACTCAACCCAGGCACCCTTAAAGTAATGATTTTAAATATTTACAGATATGCATTAACTGAATGCATATTGGTATCTCAAGTGATTGTTTTATTGTTGTGTATATATTTATTTAAAATATTTTTATTTATTAATTTGACAGAGAGATGCAGAAGATACAGAGATACAGAGAGATCACAAGTAGGCAGAGAGGCAGGCAGAGAGAGAGGAGGAAGCAGGCTCCCCGTGGAGCAGAGAGCCCGAGGTGGGGCTCAGTTCCCGGACCCTGAGATCATGACCTGAGCAGAAGGCATTGGCCCGACCAACTGAGCCATCCAAGTGCCCCTTGAGTGATTATTTTAAAAGTGGACGAGACCGCACGGGATTCAAATAAAATCCCTTTGTGCACAGAACTTGTTTTCAGAATGATGAACGTCATCTAAGAATCAGTTTTGGCCTGGGTTTTCTACTTTCTTAGTGTGGTTCTTCATAAACCCTGAAGTATTCTGTCCATCCAAATGCCAAAATGTTATTTTTCCTTTTCCCAAGGTTGCCATGCAGTTTGGGATTCTAGATGAGTGGGCGGTTTTCAGTAGCGACATTCTACTAGGACTTATCCTCATGGATTCGGTTGCTTCTCAAACTATCAGGAATTTTTGCCTCTGACTTTTTCTTTCCCCACACAACAGTGAGACAAGAAGGTAGCCCTGTTCCCATCCCACTTATTTTCTCATCATTATCAACCTATGGGCTTGAGAACCATGCAAGGGCCCTTCCCCACCTACTGTTCCTGGTGCTGTGGACCTCTGAGAGCTGAATGCCAGAGGGTAAATGTAGCTTGTTTAGGAGGACAGAGAACACCTAAGCTCTCTGATGGGGAGATGGACATGGTTCACCATCTCAAAAGTCTTTATATCTGGGACTCTCTTTTTTAAGTAAACTCCATACCCAGTATGGGGCTTGAACTCATGACCCCAAGATCAAGAGCTGTGTGCTCTACTGACTGAACCAGCCAGGCGCCTCTCTATATCTAGGACGCTTGTCACAACATTGTGCGCCTATGACTTCAGGCACTTGTTGACAACACGTTAGAGGCCCAAGACATGCACTTATGACCGCATTTCTTGGAAGAATGCACATTCCCAGCACACCATACACTGAGAGCATCTTTATAGGCCCTCTGTCAGAACTTTGTCTTGGAGTTTTCTATAAAGCCCTTGCCAAGTATTTATTTTTTAAAGAAAATGAAAAAAAATTACAGGTAGCCTGAAGGGAAAATAAAATGTAAAAAGAGAGCTATATGGTTATATTGGGCTATGTGAACCTGAATGGTCTAAAACATCTCACCCTAGGTTCACATGTCTTTTTTTTTTTTTTTTTTGCTGAATTGGAATCCTAGCTTGACACATCCATGTGAAAGTCTGTAATTTAAATCCCCAAACATCTAGTTAAATTTTGACACCTCATCTTGGTGGGTTACATTTATTGCTAAAGTCCTGTATTCATCTGACTCAAGAGTTTCCTGGTTTTTAAAACCAACACAGGCTGAGGAAGGAGGAAACTGCACAACTTTATGTTAAGTGGTCAAAAAAGAAAAGCATACCTTTGCCTACTTTTACTTTCTTGAATTTGTGGCTCTACCCTTCATATCGAATGCAACATTGTTTCCATGTCCTCGGGATAATTTGTAGTTCTGACAACAGGAGCCCTCTGTGTGTGAAACATTGCTTTTGCTTTCATCTACTTGGATACATAGTATCCATTTTGAGAAGTACCTAGTACATGGTATCAAGTTTTGTCTTCATTTTCCATCCTGTTCAATTATAATTTAAATGTTATCTGTGTCATCCTCACACCTGAGTCTGCAAAGAAAGGTTGCAGTCATTATCATTATGAACAAATGTGATTTCATCTTTACTCATGGTGTGCAAGCAAACATCTGCGTGCGGTTTTAAAAGGTTTCATTTCCAAATCCCCTTTCACACATGGCGCACACATTCCTGTTGAGTTCATAGTGTGCATCTGGCTTGTTCCACATGGTCCCTCATTTAGGGAAGCTCCCAGCGCAGTGTAGCAAATGAACACAGATCTTATTAGTTCCTTCCAAGCTAATTAATTAATTTTATATGTTCCGCATCCTTTAAGAGAAGTGAGTGGCTGAAATCCAACAGCTTCTACTATAAGAGAATAGAATCGAGTGCATTTCATCATGGATTTGCCTTTTGTTTTTTCATAGAATTTTGGTTCATACGACGTATTATTAGTAACTGGTTTGCCTTCCCAGTGTGCTGGGAGGACTTGGTTTTCTTGTTTGAAAGCCACGACTCTGAGAACATTTTTCAGGATCTTGACTTATTCTCCTTGTTTCTGAAATGCTCCATAAGAGAGGCAGGATTTTCTCAATCCTCAGACAAAATGCCTTTTGCTTCAGTGTCTCCGATCTAAGACGAGAGCACATTACTTATGAGGCCACTCATTCTGCAAGTGGAAAGTTTCTCATCACCGTCTGTGACCTGGATCTTGGCCACTTGCTGTAAGAAATTCAGGACTTTCCTGTCCTGGCCACAGCCTGCCCCTTCCAGCCGTAATGAAAAGTCATTTCAAATGGTGCCATTTCTTGGTGACGTAAGTTCAGTGAACCACACAGTCTTTCCTCTGATTCTGTCTATACAGCAAGGCTGAATTTTCTTTTCATGCGGTTTGGTTTGCTTCGTACGATTCACACAGGCACTTCCGAATGGTTCACGACTCCTGGCTGGTGTCAACTCCATAGTGTTGTACACAGGAATATTCTAGGGGTTCCTGGGCAAGGTTGAGAACGTTTTTTTCATTCGGAAATAAAGGGGTTGGGTTCGTCAGGATGTCATGTCATAGATACTATGCAGACCTGCTGTGGCAGGAAATTTCCCTGGATCAGGCTTCCTTGTAGGTGTATTTCAATGTTATTGGAGTCAGCATTCAATAACCAATGTTCCGTGCGTACCAAGTGTCACAGGCCAGCGCCTCACACACATTCCGTGTGTCGGACTCGTCACAGAAAGTTGAAGAATGTGTGTCGAATAGCACAATCTTTGCTCTTAGTTTTGAAATGTCCATCTGACCTAAAGAGAAGTAAAGACCAGACTGAAGAAATTTGGCCAACCTTCTCATTTGTTGGCCCAAATCAGACACATGTCAGAGAGACACTGAGTTACAGATGAGAATAAAAAAACCGTATTTACTGAATTTTCACTCAAAATGCTAGAATTTTCCAAATAATATTTTTCTAGACTTGTTCTACAGAGAATGATTCTAACAGATTGCAAAAAGTTTAAAACAGAGACAGCAAAATGCAAAAAACTTCCACTCCTCAATAGCTATGATCTAGCCATATTCTTGCTATGAAAACTTATAATGATTTTTTCAAGTTTAAATATTTTTAACTTTTGCAAATCAATACATTAAAGCATTAATATTTATATTTTATGTAGGCCAAACTGACCAGTCTCCCTGAGGTAATTGTTGCTTTTATTACGGAAAAAATTTCTCTTTTTACTTTTTTATTTTTTGCCTTTTTTTTTTTAAAGGCTATGATATATGGTTAAATCTTAATCAGAAAAATCTATTTTTCTTTTAAGATCACTAGGAAACCCTCAGGGTTTCCTAGTGATCTTAAGAGCACTAAGTATAATGGTGACTTACTGTCTTTCATCAAGTCACCTTGTCTTTCTGATTAATTTTAATTAATTAATTTTTTTAAAGATTTTATTTATTTATTTGACAGAGAGAGAGAGAGATGACAAGTAGGCAGAGAGGCAGGCAGAGAGAGGTGGGGGTCGGGGAAGCAGGCTCCCTGCTGAGCCTGATGTGGGGCTCGATCCCAGGACCCTGAGGTCATGACCTGAGCCGAAGGCAGAGGCTTAACCCACTGAGCCACCCAGGTGCCCCAATTTTAATTTATTTTTAAAATTTCTTTTCAGTGTACCAGGATTCATTGTTTATGCACCACACCCAGTGCTCCATGCAGTACGTGCCCTCCCTATGACCCACCACCTGGTTCCCCAACCTCCCACCCCCGCCCCTTCAAAACCCTCAGGTTGTTTCTCAGAGTCCATAGTCTCTCATGGTTCATCTCCCCTTCCAATTTCCCTCAACTCCCTTCTCCTCTCCATCTCCCCATGTCCTCCATGTTATTTGTTATGCTCCACAAATAAGTGAGACCATATGATACTTGACTCTCTCTGCTTGACTTATTTCGCTCAGCATAATCTCTTCCAGTCCCGTCCATGTTGCTACAAAAGTTGGGTATTCATCCTTTCTGATGGAGGCATAATACTCCATCGTGTATATGGACCACATCTTCCTTTTCCATTCATCCGTTGAAGGGCATCTTGGTTCTTTCCACAGTTTGGCGACCGTGGCCATTGCTGCTATGAATATTGGGGTACAGATGGCCCTTCTTTTCGCTACATCTGTATCTTTGGGGTAATGCCATCAGGGAGAGTCAAATCAAAACCACATTGAGATACCACCACTTTTCACCAAGTCATAGTGTAAAGATTTTTGCTTGTGGTGTTTTATTCAACCCCACCTAAAGGGAAGACACTATTTGCTTTCCTTTACTAGGTGTTACTGCAAGGCTCAGAGGGGTTGTGTGCACTCCCACCGACAGCCTGGGTGATCATCTTTGGAGATATGATCAGAATACACATGGTTTAACTGTAGAGATGAGAGGATAGCCGTGAGTAGGACTTGCTGCTTTAGGAGATTATATATATAGATCAAACCTTATTATATAACCTTAGAGCTCTTACACCACTTTTCTAATTAGTCATTTGCCTTAGTCTCACAATTCCAGAAGATGCGTGAGCTGCCCAGCATCGGTCCATATTACCTGGGTATGGTGTCAACAACACCGTATTGATGTTTCCTAAAACCCAAGCTTTGGGCTCGGCATGCTACATGTTCTGATTAATTGGAACGTCAACATTTAAGAGAAGGTTTGATTGTCCGAAAATGTTGAGTGAGCTGCCCTTGGCAGGTCAAATCATTCTGGGTGAGCTTTCAGCCATCCCTGAAACTCCACTGACTCTGCAGGCAGAGACGCGTTTTCCCACGCACAGTACGAAGCCCGTGCTGGCTAACACATTCCCCCTGAGGACAGTCTATTAAGAAAAACGTCATCATCATCATCTACTTGGTGACTTCCTACTGCCTCGTTATTTTCCCAGGTAACTTATTAGCACTGTTCCAACAGAGGTTGCCAGATAATGACCCGCTACTTGAATCAAGTTAGCTCTGTTGACGCTTTCCAACAGGGGAGAACGCACAGGGAATGGGGTGCTCGGTAAGAGGGACCCGGAACAACTTACAGGTTGTGGGCTTGTTTGAAGTGAGTTCATGGAGAATCCGGGAAGCTAGGCACGGCTTTGGAGTCAAACTCTTAGGAAGTGGGGTAATTTTATGATGGCTTATCCGAAAGGAGGAAAAATGAGATGAAAGCGGTTCCTGTCGTTGGCAAGGGATCGCTGAGTGTCCCTTGGTGTTTTGGCCCGATGCTGCTGTTAAGAAGGATTTACATTCCGCAGGACGGCTCCACAGCCTGGCTGTGTGGGCTGAGCCAGCTCCCACCTGTGTTTACGTGGTAACCCCTGGCCAGCAGCCAGGTCCCAAGGGCTGCTGCTTCTCCTTCTCAGGTGACCGAGGATGGAATAAACCAACATACATATGCCAAATTACACAGAGGGCAGCAAGTCAGTCTATACCAACTTCTTTCCCTTTTGCATTTTCCTGCTGTACTTTCCATGGTTGGTGAAGACCTGTCCATGCAGAACGATGTGTTCTCTGAGTTTGATCATTGTGGGCAAGAGTCTTCCTGGGGCAAAGACATCGGGATGATTGTAGACCACTGACACCCAATTCCACAGACCAACCTGTCACTCCTGTGTCTTGTTCCCTTCCAGTGACGGCTGCCATGGGCAAGCCATGCTGGGAAGGGTCTCCAATCCACCCGGCCCGGAACATAATAGTGCGTCCTACACAGACACGTGTGTGAAAAGCCAAGGCGTATGTTCACGTGCATTTCTTTTAACAGATTGTATTTATTTATTTGACAGACAGAGATCACAAGTAGGCAGAGAGGCAGGCAGAGAGAGAGGAGGAAGCAGGCTCCCTGCTGAGCAGAGAGCCTGATGCGGGACTCGATCCCAGGACCCTGAGATCATGACCTGAGCCAAAGGCAGAGGCTTTAACCCACTGAGCCTCCCAGGCCCCCCATGTGCATTTCTTCTTAGATTTGAAGAGCTCAGTGATGGGGAAAAACCATGAGAGACTCTTACATATAGGAAACAGATGGGGCCTTGCTGCAGGGGAGGTGGTAGAGGGAGGGAAGAAACAAAGTGATGGGCATTAAGGAGAGCACGTGATGGGATGAGCACTGGGTGTGATACCCAGCTGGTAAAAGTATTGAACACTCCATCTGAAACTAATGATACTCTATCCTTTGCCTAATTGAATTTAAATTAGGAAGAAGAAAGGAAGAAAGAAAGAAAGATTAAAAAGACTTCCAAGGTGCAAAAAGCAAAAGAAATTTTTAAAACTATGCTCACACGCTGTATGTTAACTAAGCAAAAAAAAAAAAAAATATGAAATATACCAGAATGGAAAAATATGTTTATCATTCATAAAGATGAAGTTTTATGATGAAATAAAAAAAAAAATAAAGGAGCGCCTGGGGGCCTCAGTTGGTGAAGTAGTGTCTGCCTTCGGCTCAGGTCATGATCCCGGGGTCTTGGGATTGAGTCCCGTATGGGGCTCCCTGCTCAGCGGGCAGCCAGCGTCTCCCTCTCCCTGTGCTGCTCCCCCTTGCTTGTGCGTGTGCTCTCTCTCTCTCTAAAATAAATAAATAAAATCCTTATTTTTTATTATTTTTTTAAAGATTTTATTTGTTTATTTGACAGAGATCACAAGTAGGTAGAGAGGCAGGCCGAGAGAGAGAAGGAAGCAGGCTCCCTGCTGCAGAGAGCCTGGTGGGGGGCTCGATCCCAGGACCTGGGATCATGAGTTGAGCTGAAGGCAGAGGCTTAACCCACTGAGTCACCCAGGCGCCCCAATAAATAAAATCCTTAAAAAAAAATATGCTTACAGATTTTAAAAAGTCAGAATAATGAAGTTTAAACTCCATAATTCCAATTTTATCATATAAATAATATATATGTATGAGAAAAGGCTGTCCTCTGTATATCCCTAAATTCACAGGTGGTCTGGATGAGAGGAAAGGTATTGCTTTTATCCTTGCAAATTCTCTATAATTAGAAAAATACAATCTTTTTTTTTTTTTTTAAACTTCTGGGCACCTTATGGGAGAGAACGCCCATGTGCAGACTTCTCACTTGTGTGTTCCAGCAGTCCCTTCTTCTCCCTGCCTTGCTTACCCGTCTCTCAGTCCAAGACCCTAGGCCTTCTTCCCACATGGGGTCTAATACCAGCTTCCTCCTACCTGGGGTCCTTTTCTTCTCCAGAGGCATCTTTCTGCTGCCTGTTCTCTGCAGGACCAGGGGAGCGATGCCTCCACTCCTCACACCGCTGTCTGACTTCCAAGCCTTCCTTGTTCTTCTGGTTCCCGCGCAGTGACTTCTCTCCTCCCCATTCTGTAAGAGAATTTCCAAGGTCTGGCTGCAGGCAAAAGAAGATCCCCTTTTGTGCAGGGACATCCTATGGGGTCGTAAAGAAAGACCAGGTGGCAGATGGTAGGGGATGTTGGGAGATGGTGGAGGAAATCGTCGCTCAGGCAGGAGACTTGGAAAAGTGTGTACGTATACTACACTATATATTAACACATACACATATGCGTGTATACTGTATACACTTATATACAAGTCCATGTGCTACTATAAATGTAAGTTCATAGACATGAAGTTATATAGCATACTGCACTACAATATAGTATATAGAATGTAGTATACTACGTGTTAGTGTATAGATGATACAGTATAGTATACAGTATACTAGAATTTACTGTGTATATAGTATGTGTATACACTAATACTGTACTATGGTGTATACAATAATGCTATAGAATAACACTATACAATAATAACAGTACTATACAACAATGCTATACAATAACAGTACTATACAATAATACTATACGACAATACTATACAATAATAACAGTACTATACAACAATGCTGTACAATAACAGTACTATACAATAAGTCTATACAATAATACTATACAACAATACTATACAATAATAACAGTACTATACAATAATGCTATACAATAACAATACAATACAATAATACTATACAATCATAACAATACTATACAATACTATATAATAATAGCAATATTATACAATACAATAATAACAATATTATACAATAACAGTACTATACAATAATGCTATACAATAACACTATACAATAATAATACTATACAGCAATACTATACAATAATAATAGTACTATACAGTACTATACAATAATACTATACAATAACAGTACTATACAATAATGCTATACAATAACAATACTATACAATACTATACAATAATAATAATACTACACAATAATAATACTATACAACAATACTATACAATAATAGCAATACTATACAATAATAACAATAGTATACAATAATTCTATACAATAATAACAATACTATACCATAATACTATACAATTATAACAGTACTATATAATACTATACAATAATAATAATATATAATAATGCTACACAATAATAATACTATACAGTAATACTATACAATAATAATGATGCTATACAATAATAACAATGCTATACAATAATAATACTATGCATACTATAGTGTATACAATAATAATAGAATAGTACATAAATAATACTATATATTATACAGTATGAACTTACAAGTGTATCTGTGCATATCTGTATATATGTAAAATATGTGTTATCTGTTATACATACTATCTATACTGAATATACATACACGTATACAGATGTATGAATATATATTCTATATACACGCATATATGTATATACCTATTTCCACATAATATATATAATATATAAACATATATAAACACAAAAAATAAATACATAAAACTTTCCCAACCTTTGTTATAGATGCACGTATATATAATTTATATGTATAACATTTGATATTGCACATAATGTTTATATATGTGTTGTTATTATATATTACATTTATATTATATATTATATACCATGTATCATATATAATATATTCTATATAATATATATATTTATTATAATGCATCTCTACATGGTTTCAGAGTCTGACTCTGTGCAACCAGTCCTCTCCCCCGCTCCCCCAGAAAGAAATAGACACTAAAATAAAAGGAATTTCAAGTCCCACGTGATTTATGCAGAAGCAACAAAGTATACTGACCATAACCACACTATGTATCACACAGTATTTCCTTTGCTGCTTTCACAGAAACACACATTATACATTACTGCCATTCTAGATCACCTTTAGACATCTGATGAGCTTCCCTGTTTGGGTTTTGATCTTTTCTTTATAGCGATGGAGACATTGTCTGGAATGACAAAATTGGGTCTGAGTTTGGACCCTTCCCAGAGGTATGTCTGGCATCATGTGGGTGCTGTGGTGGTCTTTGCTTGTGATACGCTGTGTTTGGGTATCTGTCCAGGTGACATGAGCAAGAAACATGCACTCCGGGCTTCTAAGAAGTCTGAATACAAGAGCAAGGTCTCATTCACAGAAATCCAGTCTTACAGATGATTGGCAGGTGTGGATCTGTGTATATGGCAGGTGTCCCCTGACTTCCTCTTGAGAGATGAGTTAGGATTTAAGGTCTCCAAAGAGGAATGGCATGGACATTGATATCCACTGTCAGGGAATAAGAGAGGCTCTTGCTAGTCAAAATAACGTGATGTGTTAATTTCCTTCCAGAGACACCCTGATATTTTATTTTTTTTTTAAGATTTTATTTATTTACTTGACAGAGAGAGAGAGAGATCACAAGTAGGCAGGGAGAGAGGGAAGCAGGCTCCCTGCCGAGCAGAGAGCCCGATGCGGGGCTCGATCCCAGGACCCTGAGATCAGGACCTGAGCTGAAGGCAGAGGCTTAACCCACTGAGCCACCCAGGCGCCCCAGAGACACCCTGATATTTTAGACCTCCCTGATCCCAGCCCCTGTAGAGTCAAGCACATTCTTTTCTTTTTTTTTAATTTATTTTTATTAAAAAATTTTTTTCTTAGTTTTAGAGGTAGATATTATGATTCATTTGCTGCATACAACACCCAGTGCTCACAATGGTCCATCACCCCGGGCTCATGGTGGTCCTCAAAAATGACCTTTTTGACTCTTAGAAAAAAGCATTATAGGAACTTGATTGGAAAGCAAGGACATTCAGTGAATGTACTAACCTCTTCCTCTGGACTTCTCAGCCGTCTCCTTTACTACAAGCCCTCTGCTTGACCTACAACCTCCATCCAGTCGGGTCTCTGACCTCCAGCCCAACCATCCCTGCTGTAGACATCCCTGCCATCCTGGCCATTTGTCCCACCTAATTGGCATGCTATGCAATGCAGTAGCTTTTGTAAACTATTTGTATAGTCCCTCGTCAAGGAGATGTTTGTAGGAAGACGTTATTGGAAACAAGGAGCTTGTAGTAAGAAACCAAGGACCTCCCCAAGGTTTTGCCCTGCAGTTCAAACCCAAAGTTGTACATTGCCTTCCTCTCCCTGGTTTACTACATACTAAATCTATGTATGACAAGAGTATGACAGTTATCACCTTTCATAATCCGCATCCATTTTAGATATACATTTCAGTAATAGTGACATGTAGATCTGTTCAATAAAGCATGGAATTACTTAAAAAATGGCCTCTTTGATGTTGAGCCTCCTTGGCATTTTGGACGGAGCTCCACAGACGTCTGCTGCCCTGTCTGCTACAATGTATGTCCCTGCTCTGGCTTTGGCACTGGTTCATTTGCTGGCTGTTCCCAGGGCTGTATCTCACCATCAGGTAAAGGCCAGGATGCAACGAGTTCCAGTTCTGACCAGCTTTGGCTGGTGTTGGTCGACATCCCGCCTGGATGAGGTCAGAACTCCAGCTGTTCACTACAGAACTCGCTTTGCACTTTGCAAAATGCATTGGCCTTCCTGCGACATCTTGTGTTTGCTTTTGCCCCATCGGTGAAGACTAAGTCCGCCGCAACCAGCAGGCTCAGACGGAAGTTGAGCTGGAGTTTTCATATCTTCTACCTCCGCAGTGTCTCCCTGACTCACCTTTGCATTCCTTTGCCCTCCCCCGCTTCGGGTGAAGCTTTTGATAGCATGGGAGATGCCTTCTGCGTAGTGCTCCCGGAAGCACTATGGTACATAAGGTTCCCCAAGGGAAGAAGACACCAATGCCTTCATCGGACATTATTTTCTATTAAATAGGATTCATTTACTTAACCAAGGGAGTTCCTTCAGTTCACCAGGTGAGGGTGGAGAGTCTTGTAAAAATATGGGCAAATTGGAGGGGCGCCTGGGTGGCTCAGTGGATTAAGCCTCTGCCTTCAGCTCAGGTCCTGGGATTGAACCCCACAGCGAGGAGCCTGCTTCCCCCTCTCTCTCTGCTTGCCTCTCTGCCTGCTTTTGATCTCTCTCTCTCTCTCTGTCAAATAAATAAAATCTTTTAAAAAAAAAGTATGGTAAAAAAATGGTCCCTCGGTGGCTCAGTCCATGAAGCATCTGGCTTCGGCTCAGGTCATGATCCCAGAGTCCTAGGATGGAGTCCCGAGTTGGATTCCCTGCTCACTGGGGATCCTGTTTCTCCCCCTCCCTCTACCACTTCCTCTGCTCATACTCTCTCTCTCGCTAACTCTCAAATAAATAAATAAGAACTTTTTAAAAAAATAGCTAAATTGAGAGTGATTACTTATTCATTGGAGGAGCAGTTACAAAGTTATAGAAGCAGAAATAGTATCAAACAGGATTATCAAAAGTATTATGAAATATCAAAATATTGGGGAAGACCAATGTCCAAGAACATATAATTTCTGGCATTATGGATGTACTCACTTCTCATTGGTGATCGAACATACATCTTCAAACATCATCGGTATTAAGACAGCGGTGAGTATGTTTAACCCACAAGGATTGCCACAATACAGTGACTGTGTCATCTGTCTGCTGTACAGCCATGCCAGGCTTCTTCATTGTGATTTCCATGTTGCAAACAAATGACAATCGTCTACAAGTCCTACTGGGGTCATTGTATTCTACTGGGCATGACCAGGAGGTCAGAGACTCTCCCCGTCAAGCTGACACCCTCCCTATCCCCCTTTGGATCTTCTAAGCACATCTGAGAAGGGCCAGCATGAATGCATCCTTATCGATAGCTCCAAAGTCCAGTGGGTAGGCCTGGTGACAAGGTTCTCCATGGCAAAATGCAGAATGCATCCACTGATTTGGGTTTTGGCTGAGGATGCGTAATCCTTATTTATGTTAAAAAGAGAGTTAAAATCAGAATGCGATTCTGGGGACCTCATGTGTTGTCTTATTCCCACCTCAACACTCGTTGAGCATCTGGTGTAAAATATTAGAAGTCCCGTAGTGGCCCAGTGTCCTGGAGGGGGAGACCCACACATGGGTTCCAGTAAGGTACAGACCAACATCATTCAGCATCGCATACATGAGATGTGGAATGATTCTTTCTGTGGTTTTCATTTTCAATGCACTCTGTAGACTTCTCCCTCACCTTTGGCTGAAATACAAGGCATGAGGCATAGCGGTTCTGGCCACTCCCAGATCCTAACAATCCAGTTTGGTCTATGGCGATGTCTCCTCCAGTGTATGGCTTTGTCACTCTCTGGGCTGACCACAGTCAAGGCAGCTATTCAGTAACAAAGGAGGGTGATGTTGGCTTCATCTCTTACCAAGAGGAAGGGGGGGCAGAATTTGAGGAAACAACAAAACCTTCACAGAGCTGGCGGAGTTAAAATCTGACGCTGCTGCTTTCTGGGAGTGATGGGTGTCTACGGCTGAATTTTCCTTTGGAGGCATCTATAATTTCCAGGGTCCTGTGGTGGGTCCCACCCACTCCCGTTTGCTGGAGTTAACTCTCTTCAGTTGAATGTTCTCACCCATGGCAATCTTCAGGTGGATCAAGTGTCTTAATACCCACCTGATCCTAGTGGTGATGCTCTTAGGCAAGGACTCATTCTAGATGACCAAAGAATGATTCTTTCTAGGAGGTTCATTGTTGGCTCCAGGTCATCATGGTTCACAGCGCCCTTTTTTCAGAAGCCCTCCAGTATCTTCAACCTCTACCATGTTCTTTTCTCTGTCTGACAAAACCTGAATGAGCCCGATGGCCCAGTGATGGCAGAGCGAGCCCCAAGTTTCTTAGCAGGTCTTGCATGGATGATTGATTGAGTCCCTTGATTGAGATCCTTGGCTCTCTCCCATGGGTGACTATGCTTCCCACAGGACAGGAGGCATTTCTGGTTATCACCGTGAGGGCAAGGAATGCTACAACATCTTGGGTGCAGGACAGGTATACTGCTAAGCCCATGCAATGCACAGGACAGCCCCTACAGAGGACGGTCTGATTCCAAAGGCCAGCAATGCCAACATGCTCTAAGTCAAAGCATTGTCTTATGCTTTATGAGATAATTTATGAGATAAATTATGGAATTTATGAGATAATTATGGAATAATTGTCAGTTGGGGACAAGTTTGCTTCCAAGGGCACCTTTGGATCTGTTGGGAAATACTCAGCAGAGTAGAGAGACCAAGGATGTGGCTACATATCCCTCAGTTGACAGAACAGCCCCCGACAGTAGTGACATCGGTTCCATAATGTCACTCCTGTTGAAGCTTAGAGACCTTAGGTTAGAATATAGGGGATGCTCACTGGTGCCCATCAAGCTGCTACCAGATAGCAACTTTGAAGACGAGCAAAGAGCCCAGAATCTGAACTTTGTAGACAGGAATGAACTCCTGGATATGAGTCCCAGCTTGGGTCCCTCTAACTCTGTGATCTTAGCTCGTGGACACGTTATTTCATCTTTCTGCCTCTCTAAAACGTCAGTTTGTTTGCTTCTCTGCGTTTCATAAGGTCCGGTGCTGAAGATAATTATGTTGTACATGTTGATGAGGTTTATAGGAGCGCTTGGCCAAGAGTGGATATTTCGGAAGTGTTGGGCTGTTAATAGCTTTGGGAGGTCCCGGGAGCAAAGGCGGGCATCAGCATCGCTTACACACAAAACCCTATCTCTCGGGAGATAGACCCTCCCTTGCCAGATAATCCTACTGGTCCACATGTATTAAATTTCTCTTTTCCTGCCTCTTCCCTCATTCATTAAATGGCATCAGATCGTGCCACTCTCCGGGTATTAAAGTGCAGGTAAAATGAAGCAAACAGAGAGAAGGCTGTCTGCATATCAGACACGTGACTATTAGCATCTTCATCATCCCTATCAGTTACAACTCATTGGCATTATCAGCCACGGCGGATGCTACGTGTCTCCTCCCGGGTTTTAATCAGAGGCTGGCATCATTCAAGCTTGTTTACTGTTATGAGCGTGGAGGGGCAGATAATCATCACGTCTTCCTCGGAATACCACATCCCGAAGCGAGGCCTTATTTCCTTGTGGCTTTCTGCACCTGGGAATTCTGAAACTTCGCCCCATCAATTTCCATCTTGCCCGGGAGAGGACGCACCAGCTTGTGGAAGCTCCAAGTACGGCCGTCAGCTGCAGGCACTGTGGGGAGGCAGGTCTGCCTTGCCTTCCAGGACGGAGGAGGAAATCAGAGGTAGGGAGGAAGGTTTCCATTCACCCATGATTCGTCTAACCCAAGACAAGGGAGATGGGTGGTTCCACCATGTTTGAGAGAAATATGAGAGAAGCAAACAAGAAAGCAGTCTCCAAGACAAACCTCATCTCCTCTGATTCTGTTCTCTTGCAAAACAAGCAATTAAGCACAGGACCATTTTCTTCTAACTTTCCACCCTAGAATCCATGTCACCCTGAATCAGGTGCCAGTCTCTCCGGGAGAAGAGGACTATGCAAAGGCAGGAGGCTAAGGGAACTTGTCGACCCTGGCGTTCAGCCGTGGATGTGTTCGGCCGGCCCTATACTTTTAGGGCTGCGTTACCTGTCCAGAGGTGATCCTTTCTCCACCTCAACTGATAGCAGGTGCCTTCTTGGAGAAAGGCTCCCCCAACGCTCCCCTCCCTCACCCTATTCCTCCCATGCGTTCTGTATTTCCTTGTTAATATATTTATTGTCTGTTTGACCCAACGTGATTGGTTTGCCTGCTGTCTTACCCTCAGGGGCTAAATCATTCCTTGGAAACTGAAAGGCCTCCTTCAAAAATGTGTTGAATTGAGCTCAATGTTTAAAATAGCAAATGCACAAAAGTCAGAATGAATATGTCCATTGCCTTGTCTTGCTTTTTTGTAGAATTCTAATTCTACTTGTCTTATTGTTCATTTAATTTCCAGGTAGTTTTTTTCTTTTCTGAAACACAGGATTGTTGGCTTGACCTTCTGGTATTCAGAAATTTCAGCGTGGTGTGTATAGGTATGAGTCTTGTTTTTATGCCAGACAGGTCTCCCTTTCAAGATTTATTTCCTATGGTATTAGGAAATATTCTAATTTCTTATTTCTTTTTTCTTGGCAATTTCCTCCCATCTGGTCTTTATACTCTTATCTTTGAAAATGCACCCAAATTCCAGAAGTCATATGTTTAAACTATTCCTTTTTTTTAACTTTCTTGCAAACTTTTACCTCCTTTATTTTTTGTTATTACCTTCGAGGAAATTAATTTTCTGTTTAGGTTTTAATTCCAGCTAGTGGTGTTTTTTTTTTTTTTAATTAAAAAAATCTTATAAGGGGTGCCTGGGTGGCTCAGTGGGTTAAAGCCTCTGCCTTTCACTCAGGTCATGATCCCAGGGTCCTGGGATCGAGCCCTGCATCGGGCTCTCTGCTTGGCAGGGAGCCTGCTTCCTCCTCTCTCTCTCTCTCTCTGCCTGCCTCTCTCCCTACTTGTGATCTCTCTCTGTCAAATAAATAAATAAAAAATCTAAAAAAAAAATCTTATAAAGTGATAACATAACATTTTATTTTTCATGTCTAAAAACATCTAAGAGCTTTCCCAGGTCTTTTTTCATATCTTTGACTTTCATATATTTGAACATATATATGAACTTTCATATATTTGAGTGTATATACATATATATATACATTTGAGTATATAATGTACATATAAATTATATACTCAAATGAGCGTGATTATATACAAATCAACCACTGTGTTAGCAATGCACCAATTGCAATAAAGAAGGTTGCTTGAACCTTTTGTGTCTCTGCTCATTCAGATCCCTTCGGAGCCCATAGTAAGTTATTTTTCTAGATCTTGCTATGAGGCAACTTTTAATCCTGAAAGAGGGAATTATGTTCGGACACAGTCAAGGTTCCATTGAGTCAAGACAGTGGCCCCATTACCTAATGCATTTTTACTTCAAAAACAAGGTACGGCTGTCCATAAATGAAAGCTTGATTGAAATCCCCATGAAGGCACATTGAAAAGAGAAAATCAAAATGCTTCGCGGAGCCCACGTGTCGCACGCACAGCGTCCAAAATTGGCTATCCTAAGGGCTGGAACTCATGGAGGACTCTGATTTCCACCCTGCTGATTATCACAACGCTCAATTTGCATTCCCACCTTTTAAAAGTCTATTAAACGAAGTGGTTCTTGACTACTTCATGCATCTTCAACATAATTTCGCCCGGTCACGCCGTCGCCAGTAGCCGATTGCAGGTATCTGCTCAGTATTAAAATCTGGCTAATCTGCTTTCCATTGAACGGAGCCCTTTTCTCCCCAAAATGTCTTGAATAATTAAAAATTGTATAACACCATCTGTGTTGCGATAACTCTGAATATTTCATGTGGCTGGATACATTGCTAAGGATACAGTAGCCACTGCTGGAAACCTGTAGAGAGTTCTGGAACATTACTGTCGGTGTAGATGTGCAATCAGAAACAAGCGACTTGCAGGCAAGCCTCCGACGATTCTGTGGACGTGAGTAGAGACAGGGCTCGTGTGCCTGGACAGCTCCATGGCACCTTAACATCTGGGAATGAGTGGGTTCGGGACTCTCAACTGCTGATTTTGTAAGAACGTGTGTAGTTGTAGGGCAAGGAGTACAATAGATCTAGAAAGCAAATTGGTCAACATTCACGCTGCAATTAGGTTGATGCTGATGGGACAAGAAAACACCTGTGTTTGACATATCACATGCAGAAATTAAAGGTCATAGGGCATCGATAGTCAGTGCAAGGTGGAAACATAAACAGATATTCCTGTTCCCGCCATCATGTCCAGAAATAGGAGGTCTCCAACCTCACAGAAGCACCTGTTCTTTTCTGAGCTTTTCTTCCCCACCCAGATGATAACCAGTATTCTGACTTTGATGCAAATCACTTCCCTGCTTTTTCCTTCTGTTTTTCCCACAGTCGTATAGGCATCGCCGAATCCCATTTAAATTTTATACATTTGGGGGCTTTAAATACATGGAGCTTTATATTTTCTTCTGACGTGTTGTTTTCAGACATGTGGCGTTTCAAGTCCGTGTATGTTCCTCGATGTAGATCTTTCCCACTCATTTCCATTCCTGCATGTACCATGGTATGACTAAATTACCGTGCATTCCCCCATTTTATCATTAATAGATTTGTGTGTTATTTCCAGCCCTGACTGTTACAAACTTCAGCATTGCAACCATTCTTGGAAATACACCCTCGTTTCTAAAGAGCGTGGGTCTCCTGAGGCATATGCCTATTCTAGAATTGCTGCTTTAAATCTACCTTAAATTAAGACTGAGCCGTTTCCCGATAACAGAAATCACTGTTTATACCTGCAGCTTTGAGTTTGCACCAGTATTTGGCGGCATGAGAATTTCGATTTTATTTTCCTATCTAGTGGGTGTGTACACAGAAACTCACCGAGTTTATCATGGTTGTTTCCTGAGGTTGATGCATGTCTGTTCATCTCTTGGCTCTTTGTATTTTCTGTTTGATAAGCTTTCTGTCGTCAGTTTTTGTATTAAGTCATTCATCTTTTTCTTATTGATTTATTTTGGTTAGAGGGCTTCCACAGTTCAACATGCTGCAGAAAAATCTTCTATCCTCTGGCAAGCCATTCCCTGTGTTCAAGGGTGTCTTTTCATGAGCTACTGTTCCTAAAGTTAGTTTATTGATTTTAAAATATTTTCTGGAGCTTTAGGATTTCTTTTGAAAGAAAGAAAGAGAGAGAAAGAGAGATGAATAAATACAAAGAGAGAGAAAGAAAGGAAAGAGAGAGAGAAAGAAAGAGAAAGAGAGAAAGAAAGAATAGAAAAAGAGAAAGAAAGAAAGGGAGAGAAAGAAAGAAAGAAAGAGAGAGAAAGAGAGAAAGAAAGGATAGAAAAAGAGAGAAAGAAAGAAAGGGAGAGAAAGAAAGAAAGAGAGAAAGAGAAAGAGAGAAAGAGAGAGAAAGAAAGAAAGAGAGAGAGAAAGAAAGAAAGAGAAAGAGAGAAAGAAAGAAAGAAAGAGAAAGAGAGAGAAAGAAAAAGAGAAAAAAAGAAAGAATAGAAAGAGAGAAAGAAAGAAAGAGAGAGAAAGAAAAAAGAAAGAGAGAAAGAAAGAAAGGAGAGAGAGAAAGAGAAAGAAAGAAAAAGAAGGGGAGAGGGACAAAGAAAGACAGATGTTTTCTTTTTCTCCTCAAAGATAAGAGCATATCTTTCCTGAATATTTTCAAAATACTTGTTTTTTAAAAATTTTTATATTAAAATTCACATGGACTCGACATTTTTATGTTGTGTGGATAATGGGCACAATTTATTTTTCCAAATACACAATTCAACATCACAAGATCATTTACTGAAAAAAAAATGTATACTGTATTGTATATTGTATATATTGTATAATGTATACAATTCTACTGGTTCCTTTGTGTATATGGATGCCAATATATTTTGTCACATATTAAATTTTATAATAATTTACAATATATAGTATAATGATTTTTTTCTTGTTCTTTTTAAAGAGTATCTTAGCTGGTTTTCAAACTTTGCATTTTCATGTACACCTTAGAGTCTCCCCTTGGGACAACAAACATCTGATTGTTAATTAAGAATTTAATCTTGTGGACCAGTCATGCTTACTGGTCATCTTTCGGTATTTAATAAACCCCTTCACAAAAAAGTCAAATACCTATAACGTATTTAGGTGTTTTTTTTTTTTTCCCTCAGTAATATTTTCTAATATTTCAAATCAATGTTTTGTACACATTTTGTATCACTGATTTGTAGGGATAGTATTCAGAACTGTAATGTTTCTCTTTTTTGCATTTTTTTTTTCACACAGAAACCGCTGTAGCTGGTGTAATTAGCAGTGAATTATTAGGGGCTTGGGAAGTTATTAGCCAATTACTCAAGCATCAGGTTGGGAAGAGTAAATCCATCGTATCACAGCTGGGAACCAGAGCTCATGATGTGTCCGCCTTTGGGTTTCGGCAAACCTGGCGATCTCTATTGCTCGTTATTGCTGGAATATAAAATACACTTTTTGTTTAGTATCAATTTTGTAGCCAGGAGGTTTATTAAATTATGTTACCTGAGATTGTCCACATACACACTACTATTGTCTATGAGTAAAAACAATTTTGAGACTTTGTTTTCCATCTTTATATGTTTGTTTTTCTCACCTTGGCACAGAAACTGCCAAAAAGACACAAAGATTTGAGCTTTTTTTTTTTTTTTTTTTTTTTTTTTGCTTCTGGCTGTAAAGACAATGTTGCCAACATTTAAACAATATCTCTTTGTATCTTCTAATATAAATACAAGTTTGTGGTTTGGGGTAAACACGACTTGGTGATGGTATATACTTGAACTTTTCGATGTTGCTGAACATTGTTCATGGGTGGCTTGTTGGCTTATCGTTTTCTTGCTGGGTTTAGGGTGCATGGTATATTAGCATATGACACATGGAAGGTTATGTCCTTTTCTTACATGAGGGTGAAGAGTTCAAGGTTGAGAATATCTCTTCCTAATGTTTTCCAGAAGATAAGAACTGCCATTTTTGCTTTGAGTTTTCTTTGTGGTATGAGTTCTGACACCTAATTTAGTATCTTAAATGGTTATGGGATCATTCTGGTTTTCTTTATTTTTTAAAAGATTTTATTTATTTATTTGACAGAGAGAAACACTGTGAGAGAGGGAACACACACAGTAATGTAGAGACGTAGAGAGAGAAGTAGGCTTCCTGCTGAGCAGGGAGTCCAGTTTGGGACTTGATCCCTGGACCCTGGGATCATGACCTGAGCCAAAGGCAGACGCTTCACGACTGAGCCACGCATGCATCTTCATTCTGGTTCCCTGTTTATTTCTGAGTTTGTTATGCTCTATGTTTCTCGAACTCTTTCCATTTCTTATAAATGTTCTGTTATCAGAACCTCTCTTATCTTTTTACTTCTGCAAGTGTGTGGTGGGGTTCTATTTTGAAAGCCTGAATATCTATGTTTTTTTACTTTATCCATAAAACTCCTCGGTTTATATCTTTGATTACACTTTTCAAGGTTTTCTTCTTCACTCTATGTTGACTTAATTTTCGTCAATGACTGTTCTTTTATTGTTTTAAAGATTCTTAATTATTTTTTATTTATTTTTAAATTTATTTTAGACAGACAGAGAGAGAGCACGAGTAGGGGAAGAGGCAAAGGGAGCCAGACAGTTTCAAGCCGATTCTGTGTTGAGCATAGAGCCTGATGCAGGGCTCCATCCCACAGCCCAGAGATCATGCCCTGAGCCAAACCCGAGAGTCACTGGCTTACCCGACTAAACCACCCAGGTGCCCCTCATTAATTACTGTTCTTATCTTTATTACTTCCTTCTCATTAATTTTACTGTTGTTTTACTTATTGTCTTCTTGAAATAGAAGCCTATTTTATTAATGTTCCAATACCCTCATTTTGTTAAGATGTTAATATGTTCCTGTAAATTTTGCTCAAGGGATGCATTAGCTGCATTCCAGAAACTGGGTGATACTTTTACTGTTCCTAGGAAATGTTATGTGATTTCCATCACGAGTTTTTCTTTGACTTCTGAATTTTATCAGAGGCAGTTTGCATCTTCTATCATTCAAGTAAGTCTCTTAAATTCTCCCATGATGGTTATGGAGTTTTCGCCTCTTTGTTTATATTTTTGTATACATCCATTTTGCACGTTTTATGTGCTTATCAACTTAGGGGATAATTTCTAGGATTTTTATACATTGTGGCAAATTGAAATTCTTATTATGATGGGGTCCTTTATTTCTGGTGGTGTTTCATGCCTGAGTGTCTATCTAGCCTGATATTAATATTGCTACATTTTTAGTAATTCGGTCACATACCATTTCCGTGTTTTTGCTTCTGGCCTTTCTGCTGACTCATTTTTTAAATGGTATGTTTTGCATATCAGGATGTGATGGTCTTTGCTTTTGTAACTATAGATCTACTTTTATTTACCTTTCCATTTAGATATATTTGGGTTTAAATCTTCCATTCTAAATTGTGCTTTTATTAACCCACTTTTTCTATATTTTCCTCTTCGTTCTTCCTTTCTTGCTTTCCTGTGAAATGCTGATTTTAAAATCATCTTGTTGCTTTCTTCCCCCCACCGTGTTAGAAGTTAAAACATTTTGACTGTAATCTTTTAATAGAGAATGCTAGAAGTTACAACAGGGGCCCTTAATATAATCACTAATTTTAATTAATACAATTTCCATTCTCTGGAAATACTACCTAATTAGTATATTATACCTCTGTATTCATCCCTCTAATGTATCTGCTCTTACTGGCATTTGATTGTGTGTGTGTGTGTGTGTGTGTGTGTGTGTGTGTGTGTGTGTGTGTTTAGGAATCTCATAGGAAACTGTCTATTTGATTTAGTCTACATTAATTTTTATTTCCCCACAGCTGCCCAGACACCCCTCCCCTGATGTTTTTAAAGATTGTTTGCCTTAGACTTTCTGCAATCTAACTCTGATGCAGTGAGATGGTGCATTCTTTTCATTTATCTGATTGGAATAACTTAATCACCTTTGACTTTTGCAAGGCTGTTTTTCTTCAGTTCTGAGAAAGCTTCATCATGACCTCTTCCAACCCTGCTGTTGTATTTTCTGCCGTCTTTTCTATTGGCGGTCAACTTGCATGTAACTTAGACTTGATCCTTGTGACCCCGGGTTCACACTTTTTGTTTGTATTTTCACCTAATTTCATATTCAAGCTTCCTTCTGAACAGTTTTCCCCCAGACCTACATTCTCTTCCAGGAAGTCTCCTTTCTTCTGTATCTAATGAGTGGTTAATATGCACCCAACTCATTACTTTGTTACAGAGTTTCTTTACACTTTGGGAATTATTTTTGGACCCTCCCTATAATTTCCAGATTTTGGAGGTTCTCAATTTTGTCTTTTCTTGCATATATTCTTCTCCATGGCCCTAAGTGCTAGCTTTCGTATTTCCATTATCTCAAACGCCCCTGGTTCTCTTTCTCTTCCTTGCTCGTTCATCTCATTGTCCAGTACCTTCATGTTCCAAGCATTGAGATGATGCACATTTAAAAAATTCTTATCTGGCTTTCCCTATTTCTGACTCTGTTTTTATATTTTCTTTTGATACCTTTCCATGACAATTTCTGTGCAGTTTCTTCTCACCTGTGCTCATGTGCGATCCTTTTCCCTTCAGCTTTTTCTGTCTTTTAGCTTGACTCATCTGTTCTTAATTTTTTTTTTCATTCCTATGATCCTCTGATCTAAAATTTCTCTTTGGTCTTTTATGATGTCTCTTTTCTGCCCCCGTTTTAACAGTTTCTCACTCTCTGCAGAAATTTTCAATGTCTTTTTTTTGTAGTTCTTTGTGCATTCTTCCAAAATGGTTGGATTATCATCTATGTCTCATCATGACACTATCTCAATCTTTGCAAGGTCTCTTTCTCATGACTGTTACTTCTGCTTGGTCCTACCAGTGGCTTCTTATGTCTTTCTTTATGCATTTGGTCATCTTTATGAACTGGTCATTGTAGTTGAAAAGAAACTACTTATAGTAATAAATTGATGCTGGGGTTAATGACCTCTTTCTCTAGGACAGATGCTTAAGGACATTAGAATTTTGTATTATTTCATTGGCCAAGACCTGCTGTTCTTTGAATTGTTTAGATGTTGTGGAGGTGGGCTGCATGGTCTTGCAAGTCTGAATTTCCTTTTGTTTGGTGCCTCACCTGAGAGTGAAACCCATGGAGGGAGGGAGATATTAGGGACAATCTGTCAAATTGTACACTGGGGTTTGACATTTGCCTCCTTACACCATGGTGCTGGGCAAGCCACAGCAATTCCCTCCACATTGGAAACTGTCCTGGGCAGAAGCTCCCTTGTATGCTAGGTACCCTACTGGTCTACCTACCTGAATCATCACTTTCTCATTGGTTTTGGTACTGTAATCTCTAAGTATGATTTTAGACTTGAAGTATTTTTAAGACATTTTATTTAATCATGCAAATTTTAACTTGTTCTCGGTAAGGGGGCTGGCTTGAATTACCTAGCCTGTTACTACAAGATGTAGATGTCTGATTTATTCTAATTTTAGCACAAATGAGAAGGTAGGTGATACCAGTTTATAGAGATAATGCAAAATATTTTATTAGAGCTATATTCTCTTAAGAGCAGTTCAGAATTCAGAGAATTCCTGCTTTATTTTCCAGGCATTAAATAGGCAATCTTGTTCCTAACAACCCGAACTTCACAGAAATTTCAGACACTTAATCATCATTTAACAAGACAGCAAATGCAACTTGGATTTTAATTAGGATTTATGTTAGAGTTATGGATGAGAAGATATTTTCATTAACATTTCTCTGGGAAACACTGAGTCATACTCTTGGTTTTTCACAGATTTCTTTACACTTTCAATCACTATTTGAGTGTTTTCTGGGAAATGGAAGCTTGGTTATTTTGGTTTATTCGAAAGTGTTTGATCTTTTAAAGTGCATGATTAAAAGCCATTTTAGAAATACATTCACGAGTGGGTTTTTTTTTTGATTTTTTTTTTAAAGATTTTATTTATTTATTTGACAGAGAGAGATCACAAGTAAACAGAGAGGCAGGCAGAGAGAGAGAGAGGGAAGCAGGCTCGCCGCTGAGCAGAGAGCCCGATGCGGGACTCGATCCCAGGACCCTGAGATCATGACCTGAGCCAAAGGCAGCGGCTTAACCCACTGAGCCACCCAGGCGCCCGATTTTTAAAGATTTTATTTATTTATTTGAGAGGGAGAGAGAATGACAGAGATTGAGAGCATGAGAAGGGAGCGGTCAGAGGGAGAAGAAGACCCCCCCCCAATGAGCAGGGAGCCCAATGTGGGACTCAATCCAGGGACTCCAGGATCATGACCCGCACAGTTAACCAACTGAACCACCCAGGCACGCCCTCATGAGTGTTTTAAATAGAAAATTACCAAAGCTAGTGTTTCATCGAAAATTCAGATATTTAAATTTTCCCAATCAGAATAGTCTCCTTTATATCTGCATAATGTGACATGAGATCATCGACCTGAAAGGTGAATGACAGTTATTGCCAGCTGTTTGTGCGTATATCTGATTTAAATCTATCACATGACAATAATGGTAGCTACTTCGCAGAGTTACTATGACAAATAAATGAGACAATGCCTGTATGGAACCTGGCTAGCTTCTTTGTACGTAATAATTACTCAATAAATAACAGCCCTGTGATTATAGAGCTGCTGATCAGCCCTGCCGCATGAATTTATGTTTCAAATCCAGGCATAACATGAAAGAATGATGGTATATTTTATACCAGAATTAAAATTTCCCAGGATAGTCACAGTAATATATTTTTCTAGGAATGCAAATGAGGCTTTTATGTTGATAATTTTGAATATTTGACTCTGCTTGGACTCCTTTCAAGGCTTAGTTGCTTTACTCTTCGTGCAAACCAACTTTGCAGATCTGCAGTCTTGAGTGTGCGTGAATAGCAATGGATTTCAATTCAGTAGAAGGGACACGTGTACATCAAGGGTACCCATGCAAATAACATTTGTAAACCAGCTCGGTAAAGTTTAGACAACACTTTTACCAATTGCCCAGTGAAAAGCAGAAAGAAGAGCAAACTAAAATGTTATCGAGGTATTCATACTCTAGAAATGGGAGCATTTCAAAATGACCCTATTTCTCAAGAATATCTCATATTCAACTATGGAATGAACTATCCATTCAACTATCCATGGATAACTAGGTTTTTTGGTCGCTTGTTTTCTATTTCTAGTTCATCACAGAATGGGACTCTGGTGTATGAATATGTACATTATGTAGTAACAAATCTGAGAAAATACAAAGTCTCTGCATTGAAAGCTATCACAAAGGGGCATTAATACAAGACCCCAGCAAATGGCAGGAAGACGTATGGATATGTACAAGTATATATATTTTGAAAGATTTTATTTCATTAAAAAAAAGATTTTATTTATTTGAGAAAGAGAGAGTGAGAGAGAACTTGGGAGGGGAGAAGGTCAGAGGGAGAAGCAGACTCCCCATGGAGCTGGAGCCCGATGTGGGATTCCGGGATCATGACCTGAGCCGAAGGCAGTCACTTAACCAACTTAACCACCCAAGTGCCCCAAGATTTTATTTTTTAAGTAATGTCCTCATCCAGCATGGGGCTCAAACTCACAACCCTGAGATCGAGTTGCATTTTCCACTGACCAAACCAACGAGGCACCACCACATATATCTTTAAAAAAATATATTTACATATTAAATACATTTCACGAATTACATATTAAATATATACCATTCTATATACACATTATACATGTTATTATGTTACATATTTAATGTATATGCAATGTGTGCATATACATATATATGTATATGTTACATATGTATTAAATATATGTGCGTATAACGTACATATATTTACATAAACACGTAAATGTAAATATTTGCATAGTTACTTACATAAAGTAAATATACATATTAACATAAAGTAAATATATGTATTTACACATACTTACATGTATCTATATATTTATAAATATACATATCTACATATTTGCATAATGTAAATATATGTAAATATACATAGTATATGTATCCTACTCTATATATTATATGTATGCATTTCCTATTCATAGGAAGACTCATGGAATCATGATTCGATATTTTTGAGATGTTCCCTTGTCCCGAACAGTAATAAAGGACTCACATTTCTTCACATAAAATTAATTGATTGGATTTTGTGAAAAGCCGGAAAATAATTCTTTTTCACCTGACATATATTTATCGAAATTCACTTAGTTTCTGTGTATACATCCTTAAGACATCTGGAGAACATCTGCTTCATGTAAAGCGACTTGCCGGGTATGATCGACGGAATGTGTGCCCCCCCACCCCCAATTCAGGTGTTCAAATCTTGACCCCCAGTCAGATGCTATTAGGCAGTGAGGTGTGGGTCCCCCCCAGATGGGACCTCATTAGGTCATGAGGGAAGAGCCTTATGAGTAGGATTGATGCCCTTATCAAAGAGATCTCAAGTAGCTCCCTTCTGGCCTCCTTCCTGTAAGGACCCAGCAAGAATATGGCTGTCTGTGAACTGGGAAAGACACTGCCCCAGACTCTGAATCTACTAGCACCTTGATCTGGGACTTCCAGCCTCCAGAACTGTGAGAATTCAAGGTCTGTTGCTTGTAAGCTCCCCCCACCCTCCAGTCCTTGGTACTCCATTAGAGCAGTTAATCGGACTGACACACCAAGTGTGTGCCTACAGACTGGTTCAAGAGAAGGCACTCGGGACCCATGAGGAGGGAGCAAGACTAACTTTGAGCATCTGGTGGATCTCCAGTGCACCTCATTGAGTCCAACCGTCCATGAGCTGTCAAACGATGAATTGATTTTTGAAACAAATTCCTTTCTGCAGTGATGAAAAGATGGTGCCCTGTGTTCCAGTTTTTTGAACCACATGTCCATAAATCTGTAGTAGGTTTTCTTTACCTTGGGCTGGACCATTGTCTGTGGGGGGAGCTGTCCTGTGCACTGTAGGGTAATGAAAAGCACCCTTGACCCACTAGAGTCAGTAACACCATCACCCCACTTCCTCCTTCAGTTGAAAAACCAAAGAAACAAAAACGAATTCTCCAGACAATGTTACATGTCCTGGGAGAGATACAGAACTACACAGTATTAGTGAAATGATTTATACTATATTTTATGTGGACGAGAATTACATGGAATGACTGGTTGTCTGTAGCCTAAAACTGTATAATGTGAACTGTTAAAGCAACAGAATCTGTACAAAGAGAGAGAAATATTATCCAGTACCAAATCTGGTTTCCACCCCAAACACGTGATTAATTTTCCCCATCATATCTTTTATTGTATTAGCATTCTCTAAAAAAATGGAAACAATTAAAATATAGCATACTGTTGACAGTATGCCTGCCTATATGATTTGTATATTGAGTTTGGTTGTGAAAACTAGTAAGATGTATTCATCAAAAACTATTTAAGTGACATGGATTCAGAAGTTTGTTTCAATAGTTTGAAATCCTTGAAGGGTAAAAAAACATATGGCACAAAGTGGATGATTATCAGGAATCTCTTACACGATGTGGTTTTCTTTCTTTTTGTAATTACTATTTTTTAATTTTAAAATTAAAATTTTAATTTTTTTAATTTTAAATTTTTAACATTTTTTTAACATTTTAAAATTAAAAAAAATTAAACTAAATGTTACTTCAGTTTCAGGTGTACAACTTAGTGATTTCACAAGTTTATACATTGTATTATGCTCCCCACAGTATAGCTACCATCTCTTTCCTTATAGCTATTATAATATCATTGACTGTGTTCTTTACGCTGTGTTTTCTGTTTCTATGACTTCCTCCTTCCATAACTGGAAGCCTGTATCTCCCTCTCCCCTTCACCCATTTTGGCCACCTGCCAACTCTCTCCCCTCTGGCAACCATCACTTTGTCCTCCATATTTATAGTTCTCATTCTGCTTTTTTGTTTACTGATTCATTCTTTATATTCCATTTATGAGTGAAATCATATGGTGCTTCTCTGTCTCAGTCTGACTTATTTCACTTAGTATAATATCCTCTTGGTCCACCCACATTGTCTCAAATGGCAAGATGTCATCCCTTTCATGGCCGTGTCGTATTTCATTATATATACACCACATTTTCCTGTTCCATTCATCTATCGATGGACACTTGGTTATTTCCATGTCTTAGCTATTATAAATAATGCTGCAACAAACATAAGACAGCATATATCTTTCTGAGCTAGTGTTTTCATTTTCCCTGAGTAAATACCCAAGAGGGAGATTATTGGATCATAGGATATGTCTATGTTTAACTTTCGGAGACACCTTCATACTGTTGTCCACAGTGACTACACCAGTTTGCATTCCCACCAACAGTGCATGGGCGTTTCTTTCTCTTTACATCCTTGCCAAGAGTTGTTCCCTATCTTCTTCACGTCAGCCATTCTGACAGGTGTGAGGTGTGAGCTCATTGTAGTTCTGATTTTCATTTCCCTGATGATGAGTGATGTTGAGCTTCCTTTCATGTGTCTGTTGGCCATCTGCATGTCTTGTTTGGAAAAATGTCTATTCAGGTTCTCTGCCAATGTTAATCACATTGTATGTTTTTTGGTGTTGAGTTGTATAAGTTCTTCATGTATTTGGGATATTAATCCCTTATCAGAGGCATCATTTGCAAATATCTTTTCCCCTTTGGTAAGTTATCTTTTTGTTTTCTTGATGTCTTTCTTTGCTGTACAAAAGCTTTTTATTTTGATGTAGAGTGTCATTTTTAATTCAAAAGCATCTGACTTATTTTATAATTATAATTATATTAATTATAATAATAAATCTAGGCATATTGCTTAAATTTCTGAGTAAAAATAAATTCTACCTCATAGGCAATGGATATGTATTTGTATTTCTACTAGAGTTTCTTTTTTTTTCTCTCTCTCTTCTTTTTTCAGCTTCAATAAGGTTTAAAATTGGTACATGTCTTCCTGACCCTTAGTCTCCCTATGAGGTTTGGCATATCTAGAAACTAATGAATAGTGAAACATTTCTACTTTCCTTCCATTCTCTTCTTTATGATCTATGTAATTAAACAGAAAAGAAATTAAGTTCCATAATCACTTACCTTATAAAAGATAATTTTATTTCACTACTCATGTTGGATATTGGAACAGAAATGGATATACAGAAAAATGCTGGACCTTTCTCTTCAACTCAGTTCTGTTAATATGAATGTAATGCTCCGCTATGTGAGACCAGTTAATGAGAAAAAAAAAAGTGTAGATCTATTTTAAAGTGTATTTATTAATATTATTTATATTCTTGAGCAAGATAGGCAACATTACTGAGCACATTTTAACAAAATATTTGAATATCATAATAAAGTAGGAAAAAATCATAGTTTTATGAAATTGTTCATCTCTCTCTATCATCATGAGGAAAACACACAATTGGAACATGGTATCATGAGGCATGTTTCCATATAAGCAGAGGGCTAGGAAGCTGGACGGATTGAACTACTGTTTTCTGTCTTTCTTAAAAGACTATGGAGAGTTAGGAGAACACACCTTAAACATACTGATGCCAAGACCTTGACCAACAAAATTACTTGTGTAGTCTCAAGCAAAGGGTGTTGATATGGGAGAGACTCTGTTCAATTTCAAAAGCTGTAATATAAGCATACCTGCTATGAAAGGGGCCCATTTGTTTTCTTTTTTGAGAGCAATAATAGAAAAACACATTAACAAAAGGGTAAGCCTCTTCAGTGTATATTATCCCTTCTTGAAAAATGAGTTAAGTGATTTCACAGCAGGAGAGAAGCATATTTGGAAGAAGTTCCATTAGTTACCAAACGAGTTTTCTCTGTACTATGTTTTCGCAGAATGAGAAACATGGAAAACTTTAGTCTTTGTATTTCTCTGGTGTATACTCATTTCACTGTAAGATCTCTACCTCAGCCTACCTCTAACTCTACCTTTGAAGGTCCAGTCTCCAGGGGGTGGCTTTTGGTAACTAGGCAAGACGTGATCAGTTTGTGTCTACCCAAAGGATACTTTGCTGTGTCTGCCATTTAGCATGTAGAACCACGCAGAGAGACTGTGTGTTGGTTGGAAACTTTGTAATTATTAACATCAAGGAAGGTACGGATGAGAGGGTGCTCTTGGTTGGAAATTACATGACACTCTGTGGATGTTGCTTTGTGTTTACTGGAGTTCTCAGTCGCCTATGTCTTTTTCCTTTGCCAACAGACCTTCGCAGAAGGGACATGTGAGTTATGGGCTCCCTGAAGAGTGGTTGAGTTGGCTTTATTCTTGGGTGGTGTGGCATTAAGGGGGAGGCAAGGGGAAAGAGAGGCTCTGCAGCTGGAGGTCCTTGTTGCTTCTGTTGTCTCGTCTTAATATTAAAACATTTAAAATAAAAAGGCTCTGCTAAGATACAGAAAGTAGCTTTTTCCTTTAACACACAATATTCTTTATCTTTTGTCAAGCTACTTATGGTCTTATTAAACAATTGTGTAACATTATTTTTACCCAAAATGGCTTCTATAGAATGATAATCTAGTCTACACATTTTGTTAAATTATAATAAATTCATTTCGCACAACATTTTTGCAGTATTTCCAGGGATTTAGATCCATTGTTTATCTTTTCTCCTTTGGTGTGTTTGAACTGCTACCCCCTCAGTTTAGTCATTTTAGCTGTTGATCCACTATATCCTGCAGAAGAATTTTAAATTTATTATGATGTCAGTCAATGTAACTCAGGGAAGGAAAAACTCAGGAGTTTATTTTCTCTTTGAATTTCTGGTTTCTCTTTCTTCCTTTTCTTACTTTCCCTTGATCCTCTCCCACTACAGTTCCTCCTCACTTGACTTATTTTATGACTTTGGATTGGAATTGAACTTGTCTTTCTTTTATGGACTGTCTCTCAAGCCTGTCCCTTTCACTGCATCCATAAATGTGTTTCAAATATCCATATCTGAGCCATTTTTCATTTAAGCAGGCCAGGTATTTGTTCTTATTTCTGAAAAATTAATTGTATCTGTTGTTGAAACTTCACTATAATGAAAGGTCTATAGGGAATTATCTTTTTATACTCTACCACACCTTGTACTCAGGTCTCCCAGAAAACACCCCCGTTCCTCCTGTCTACAGAATTCTTCCAGAGGTATTTGTAACTAATCAGTCTTTAAATGCCAGTTCGCAATATACTCTCCCTAACAGTTTGCTTTTCTCCACTTAATAACATAAAATTGAGATGCCCTATTTTGACACATATGAATCTACCCTGTTTTCACAAAAGTTCTATGACAGCTGGGCGGTTCTGGACATGATCATAATTCTTGGCCAGCTTGGATTGTTTCTAAACACTGGCTGCTATAGACCATGGTGCAATAGAAACAGTGTCTTGGAGTGAGGGTTGGATTTCATAAATATTTTAAATGTATGTCGATGTTGGAATATTTGCAGATTTTAGGAAGTTTAACCAATTTAGCTTCTAACCATAATCTATGAACATCTTGGCCACATTCTTGACAATACAATGTATTATAAAATGTGTAATTACTGCATATCCCAGCAGAAGTCAGTAAACTTCTAAAATTGAGCAGACAGTAAATATTTTAGACCTATGGACCATATGGTTCCTGTCCTAACTGTTCTTATCTGTCATTAGAGTTGTGTAACTCCATAGATGATGGTAAATGAACAGGTGTGGCTTTGTTCCAGTCTCGGTTTGCAAAGGCATGTAACATGTTGGATTTGGCTTATGAATCATAGTTTGCTGACTGTTCTAATAGCTCAAGAATAATTTTTAATTTGTTTCTTTGTATGAGTTAGGTTGGGAATCTGTGTTTAAAATCCAGTTAGGTATCAGTCTCTGTTAACCTTTAAACCCTTTGCTCATATTTCATAATACAATTGACCTTTCTTTTATTGGTTTGTGAGAGCTTTTTATATGTTTAAAACCTAATCACTTTCATATATGTTGAAAATTTAATGGTCCCTTGCTCAGCTGTTGCAACAGCTGAATTTCTTATAAATTCCTGTTTTTACATAGAACTAAGTAAAAATAATTTTATATCCCTCTGGTTTGTGACATTTACACCTAAAAGCAATTGACGCTTTATATTGGTGTTCACTTAAATAGTTTTCTGAGTATTTTCAAGCAACAGAATTGTAGTGATCTTTACAACCGTACTTTGAGATGCTTTCTAATTTTACAGATGAAGAAACTGAGCTCAGATGAAGCCTGAGCCAGATCATAGGTTATAAGCAAGGTGGTGAGACTATAATTCAACTTTGGACTTTAGTACTAGGGTTGTCTCTTCCCTCCTAGCTGTGGCTGCCACTTGACATAGGGAATAAAATCATACCTCAAAAATCAGGCATCCTGAATTCTTTGTGTTATAGCTTAACTCCTGTCTGGGGAAGTGTGGTCATGCACCAACACAGTCTTCTTCCCATCTGGTTCCCCAGCAACCCTGTTCTCCTCAAAGTCCTTCCCTTCCGCCAAAGTTGACTTTTGCTTACCTTTCCTACCATGGGATGTCATCATGGGTCAGGGAAGTGTTGTGGATGGGATACTCAGTCAGTGACAACAATTTTAGTGCACCTGTTGACATGGCTACCTCATCAGAGAGGTTATAGAGTAGTCTCTCATAGAGAAGTGAGATTTCCAAGGATTCTCACTGTTAACGAGGACAGCCAACCATGGATATTAACCATCCCCACACACGGAAGGTATCTTTTAGTGTTTCCATTTCTCTTTGGTACATCCTTTTAAATAGACAAGACTCACGTCTTCAAGTTTTCCCAGAGTGCGCAGTACAGTTGACTAGCTTTTATATTAACTATGTTCATTTTGCAGTAATTCTAATACTTTGCCAAGTTTTTTTTTTTTTCCTTTTCTGTTACATGCTTAGTAGAGAGTTAGTGTTAAAAATGTGGCACGTGGATTTCTTTGGACTTTTAGTGACCAATCACTTGTTTCTTAGTATAGGAAAGACAACAGTATAGAATTAGTCTCAAAATACCAGGTTCCATGAGTCCATGCAGAAGATGAAAAGAATTTGAGAAGCCATGGAGAGACAGGATGTGGGGGATTATTTTCTTTAGTTAAATTGTTACTAAAAGTTACGATCACAGGGGCACCTGGGTGGCTCAGTGGGTTAAAGCCTCTACCCTCGGCTCAGGTCATGATCTCAGGATCCTGGGATCGAGCCCCGCGTTGGGCTCTCTGCTTGGCAAGGAGCCTGCCTCCCCCTCTCTCTCTGCCTGCCTCTCTGCCTACTTGTGATCTTTATCTGTCAAATACATAAATGAAATCTTTAAAACAATTACAATCACACATTCCAAATTATTGATTCCTAGTTTGGTACTTTCTGTTTGTGTCTCTTAAGTCTAAAGACACAGTAGTTAATCAAATAAAGAGGATGAGGCTATATGGATACACAGTGTGGGTTTAGGGGTTTACCTTTCACATTCCTTCTGTGTATTGAACACTTCCATCATTCCTTATAGAATGTTTATCGAGATAGTGCAATGGCCTAGATGACCATTATCTTTTTAAAGATTTTATTTATGTATTTGACAGAGAGAGAGATCACAAGTAGGCAGAGAGGCAGGCAGAGAGAGAGGAAGGGAAGCAGGCTCCCTGCTGAGCAGAAAGCCCAATGTGGGACTCGATCCCAGGACCCTGGGATCATGACCTGAGCTGAAGGGGCAGAGGCTTTAACCCACTGAGCCATCCAGGTGTCCGTGTGATCATAATTTTTAGGGAGCCTGATGTGGGGCTCGATCCCAGGACCCTGAGACCATAACCTGAGCTGAAGGCAGAGGCTCAACCCACTGAGCCACCCAGGCACCCCTAGATGACCATTATCTTAAAAAATGTTTCAGATTTCTCTCAGAGCAGAAAGCAAGTAATTGCCATTAAGTGTGTTCTTGCATCTGGCACAGGGAAAAATGTTAAAAAAAAATAAAAGTTCTTGAAGTAATGTCCGACTTTGCTCTCTCCACCTACCAAGTGTGGTCTTTGCTTTCAGGACACACATTATGATTCAATTAATATTTTCACTCCTCTGACCCAGAACTGAACACACTGTGGGAACACAGCAGGGTGGCTGGGTTTGAAGCCCAATTCTGTCTAATATAATTTCCCCAAAGCCTGTTATGTCATTTATTGTGCAAATCATGCCCAAATGAGGATATGGGCAGTTGAGATGAAATTGATTAAAGAAATGTGTCATCTCCTTGCAAAAAAAGGAAAGTGTCACGGAGGAAATTGTGCCTGATGGGACCCAAGCATTGACATCACTCTTGTTCCCTTCCTATTTGTTAAATTGACATCTACCTGCTGAAAGCATTTCTCAGAAGTGAAAGTCAGGGTGCATTATCTCGGCTCTTGGGACTTGCTCCTTCTATTAGGGGCAGTTTTAAAGTCCAGGAGGAAGCAATGATTCATGTCATGACTGCAGGGTTCTTGTAGCCAGTGTGTAAAGGAATAGTTGAAAATCATTGCAAATCACGGCAGATGTGACTTCACAGTTTTCATTAAGGCTCATCGGACAGGATTTGTTATGATTCTCCCAGGCTCCAGAAACAGGGGCCAGAGCTCAGAAGCTGATTCACAAAGCATGGAGCTAGGTGCAGATGGGGTCTGAGTTAGACTTGTCCCAAAGCTCGTCCCATGGAGGATTCCGAGGAAGAAGATGTCATGGTCCAGTCGTGGTATTATTCACCTGAGAAGGGGTGACATTCCTCTGCTGACATGCTCTGATCTGGCAAATGACAAGTCTAAATATCTAGGCAGCCATGGTTTTAGGAACTAGGTGAGAGAGGCAGAATTAGGGATGGTTTTCCCATTATTTGAGAGCACTTAAGGCCAGATTCTGCCTGACCTATGGGATCTCCCATAACAATTTCCAATAATAGAAATTTTACTTATATGAATTATTTATAATAGCTATCAGTATTATAATTGAGCTCTCCAGCCATGAGATGGGCTTCCTTGAGACACTGTGAATGCCCCATCATGGAAGGTGTTTAAACTTCCGCTAGAAAAGCAGTCATCACAACGGTGTGAAGAACATTCCCGTTTTGGAAGGACATTTGAGTTGAACCAGATCTGGGGTTCTTTGCCGTTCAGCGATTCTCTAAGTCCAGGTCCTTAATATCAAAACCTTCCCCGTTGTCATTGTTCTAATCATTGTCAACTGTATTGATTGATCGTTGAGTTAAGGTTTGCCTCCCCCCAGCCTTCCACAGCTTAGAAATCACAGTTGAAAGCAGAGGCTGGTAGCCAGATAAGAGAGTCACACACCCTTAGATGCCAATATGTCTCAGCAGCTGGGGTGTAAAGGGTCCAGAACAACTTAGCAATAAAAATCACACCTTTTTTAAAAAAAAATCCACAAACTGCTGTTTATTGGATGTTTCTGGGACCTAGATTTCATAAACTCGGGGAATACTGTGATTACTCAGATGTATGAATTCATTCATAAGAGTTAGTTTTCTTTTCAAATGTGTTGGGATTTTACATCAACTGTGTAAACATACCAAAGCTCACAGCTGTAGGGGAGGAAAAAGTTTCCCTTGACTCCTGCGGCTCCTGGATAGGTCTGAGAATTAAACCAACAAAGACACACAAACATAAGAAAAGCATAGACATTTATTGGTATAAGTTTTGCATGAGATGGAAACCTTATAAAGAAGCAGAGATTGAATAAAATAGACCTCAGTTTTTATGCTGGGTTTGATGACCTGTAGGCAGCCATGGAGAATATGGTAGGGCAGTTAGATGTGAGTATAGCTACGCGGTGGAAACTAGCCTGTTTATGGGGATTCTTGTTGGAGTCCCTTTGGCTTTAGAGATAAGGATGCCCTTTTGATGGAGGAAGTGGAGAGACAGATCAGTGTCCCATGAAGCACAGTTTCTGTCCTCTTTAGAAAAGAATGAAACCTTTAGAACCGGAGAGTTCAATGGGATGAGTTCTGAAGGGTCCTTTCAGTAGGACTCATTGATTCCTTCATTGAAAAAAATGTATCGATCAGCTGCTTAGCTTGTAGCTTCTCTTCTTCCAAAGACTGAGGTCACACTCTGCTGGGGAGGGGGATTCTGCCATCTGGAGGTAAGTACAGGATAAAATCTTCCTTGATGCCCAACCTAGATTGGAAATGAGATCCCAGGACTCTAAACTGGAGGACTTTGGGGAGTGACACAGAGAACGAGGGGCAGATATTTTATGCTGGGTTTAGTGGAGAAATACAATAAGGCAGAGTTTGGGATAAGTGTAGTTAACCAGGCCATAATGTGTCATAGAAGCAGGGTGGAGTCCTTAGCAAACATCCCCCCAGTCAGTATCAGGACAGCAAGTAAGCAAGGCTCTGTACTTCATGGCTAACACTTCCAGATCTTACGGGCAATAATGTTTCCTGCCTGTCCTCTGAGATCATTTGTGTGTGTGTGTGTTTCTGTGGTCTGAAGGACAGGCAGCCAATCTGTATCTGCTTCGCTTCCATGGACCCAAGGAGACCCAAGCATGGTGGTGCTGGTGCTGCAAATCTAACATATAAACTTTTGGGGGACCGCTCTGCCACCAACCAGATTCAATTCCCCTGAGCAAGACTGAGTGACAGGGAAGCTTAATGCCCACCAAAGGAAGGGGATTGGAATGGCTCAGTTTTTTTTTCTGAATTTCTTCTGCCTTCCTTACCTTTTGAGGCTTTAGAGGGGAGTTCCCCTGTGCTGTTCCAGAAGCATCCACAAGGGAAAAAAAAAATAACAAAACAGACAGGGACCAGGATGCAGAAGGGAAGGAAGCACATTTTCTCAACCACCCCCTCCCTATTGTTTCTACCATAAAGCATGTCAGCATTCTTATATGGTTGATTAAAATAAATAAATAAACTGAATTTGTCGGTGAAGATTATTCTGTTATCTGAATTATCTGAAGATAATTCTGTGAAAAGCACCCTTTTAAAAATATTTTAGCAGGGTCCACAATACAATTTGCTGTAAAAATTGGTATTTGGCCCTAATCTGGGCACTAGAAAGTAAGAAACATGAGACCCCAGTGGCATCCAGTGAGCTCTGTATCACCGGTGTGGAATGTCTTTCCCCATCATAAAAATGGCCTCATTCTGTCTACTGAAGTCCTTTCTCTCTCCATCTCAGATGACAGACTGAACTTGTCCCCAGTTTCGAGCTCGTTTGCCACCTGCTATATTAAGGGGTATGAGGAGAAATGTAGAGGGACGCTGTGTTTCATGGAAATAGTAAAATTGGACACGTTGCCTCCAATGTGAGGAGTAGACATCTGCGAGTCTGCGTCTTCCCTCCCCATTTCAAGTTACCGAGTTTCACAACAATCCATCCTAATACCCAGTTTGGACCCTAGCCAGGTTCTCAGATGACTTCATCGCATCCTGGCAATGCATCTGAACCTTGACATTTCCTTAAAAGATGTATCTTCTACCTTGGCCATTGAAACTGTCTTGAAGGTGTCATTTCAAAATTAAAATTTTATATATGGTCGCCTCGCTCTTATCTCTGATATCACACGGAAGCTTCTCTGAAGAGTGTATTAAAATGTGACATGAAAGCATGTCGACATTTGTCTGTATTTATTTGGCTTTAAATCCCTTGAATTATTAATGACAGACCAATGTGGTATGCGGTGAGTCACCACTCTTCAGCGTTTTAAAGTACAATATATCCGTTGGCTTTTCCACTTTTGTGCTGTAATATCAACATACTGTTACACAAGTTGCACTTTCTCTATGAATTTTCATGTTCTGTGAGGTATAGCGACAGATCAGCTTTGTAAAGAAGCAGAAAATTTAAGCTGTGTGAGTGCAAAATAAAAAAGATTAATTTACTAAGTGTTTATTAATGTTTACATTAAGCTGTGTGTGACTCAGCATCTTACCCACACTCAAAGTCTGTTGCTTTACCAACTGTCGGTATTATTTTGTGACAGCATATTAAAAACAGCAATAGAATGAAGGAATATACCATCTTTTACTCTTTGGAGAGCTCCGATGAACAAATGTTGCTGGGTGCTATTTTTTTTTTTAAACATCATTAAGAATATTTCAAAGCTGTACCTTTTCAGTTTCTGAGAAGTTGATCAATGATCAATAACATTGGCAGAGATCTTGGCATATGGCTTGTTATTCTTTATATGGTGACACTTCCTGCCCAAGGCTCCTTGTAAATAATGAGGCATTAAATTTTATTAACAACAACAAAAAAAGTTAAAACTAAAGTCTAAGAAAAAATGTCCTAAGAGCTGTTTTTGGTTTTTTTTTTAATGGGGTTTGGACAACACATACAGAATTTTCCCTGTCATTCAAACTGAATGACACTATTCAAAATTCTGAGATACCTAAGACACATTTGCCTAGCAGGGAGTCATTGCCTCCATGAGCCGTAGAACATTTACCTGGAAATGAGGTTTTCTTACTTACAAAAAGTTTGAATGTGGGTCCATGACTCACCTTTTCCCAGTTCTGCCTTATCATTGACCTAATATAAGTATGCTTTGGAGGGAAGGGTTGTAGCACACAAGCATGGCGTTGGGCTCATCACTTTGTGCCTGATTTCAGCACCTCCCTGGTGGACAGTACCAAATGGTTGCTGTCAATGGCTTCTGTTGTCCCATGGGTAAAAAATTGTATTCCATGATGGTCTCTCTTTGCTGTGCTCACTTCAAAGCTGCTGAGGACTATACCCTATATGCAGGCACAACCCAAAAGAGCATGGAAATAACACCAGCAGAGTCCAGGTTTGGTTCTCAACTGAATGTGGTGGTGGAAAAATGTCTCATTCAGCCTCCTTTCTGTCAGACAGTGGAACAGGTCTGAAAGGCATTCTGCAGAGTCCCTCAGAGAATTCCCCAGAAGACTAATTCCACTTGCCCACATGGGAAACCCAGTCTGGCAAGCTCTATGTATTCACTGTTTCCCCCTATCCAAAGAAGCTGTCTGCGCCCCAGTCCTTCTCTCAGGTGGGGTCTTTAGGGTCACCCCCCAAATAAGGCAGTGGTTGTAGAGATTAGTAGTTGATGTGTGATGCTTGCCTTGGCTGGCCATGTGGTGAGTGATAATCCTCAGATGCCCTGCACCCCGCTTTAGGCACTCACCGTATGTATATCAGAAGTCATGGGACTGTTCTTGGACTCACGCTGGTAACCCATTCAATTAGTGTCTTGGACTATAGCAGCTGCTATAACAGACTACCGTAGATTGAGGGGCTTATCAACAACTGACATCAATTTCTCACAATTCCACAAGCTAGAAGTCCCAGACCAAGGCACATCTAGATTCAGTGTGCAGACCCTCTTCCTGGTTCACAGATGGCCATCTTCCTTCCACGTCCTCACTTGGTGGAAAGGGTGAGGAAGTTCTATAGGGCTCGTGCTCTCCTAAGGGCACTGATCCCATTCGTGTGGGTTCCACTGTCATGACCCGATTATCTCCCAGGGGCCACATTTCCTAATTCCATCTGATTGGGGGAAGAGGTTTCCACTTCTGAATTGTAGGGGGACACGGACATTCAGTCTATAACAATTACATGGGACATGCTTAATCAGAATGCAACTAATTCAGTGCACAGCTTTTCCTTTAACTCAGCATATGTATTCCTTACCCTCATGGTCCACACAGCACAGCTCTCTATACAATTGACTTAACACTTCATTGGTCTTCTACATATATCCAAAATCTTAATATAGATGACAGTGAACTTCTCATAATTGTATAAATTCAACGTGTTATTACCGAAGGCCTTATATATAGAAAATTCTCTCTTCTTGAAGTTGCTAAGCATTCACAGAGTGTCACATGTCATCTTCCTTCCCTTTTAGGAGAAAAGACTCTTACCTAAAATGGAAAAACAGGGGCCAGGCTGCATTCTTCTTTTGGAGGCATTAATTGGCCGATTCAACCTAGCTTCTTTTCTCTTTCTCTCACATTTTAGATGGCAGCCAGCTCTTATCTTAGTTGTAATCTTTTTAGAATACCTAGGACTGGAATAAATTGTACCATTCTGGGCATACAGTATAATGACTGCTATTTTAGTAACTTTGCATTGTATTTTAATGATTTCTGTTGGACACTTCCATCAGTTAACTGTGCTACCAAACCTTGAAATTGAGGATTCCTCCAGGGAAAGGGTTTCCTTTCTGCATACCCAGCAGGTGACACAGGATTGTGTGTGTTGCCCATCACTGTCGCTGCAGACAGGATGCCCTGCATGGTCTAGTAAAGGCAGTTACTTGTATTAATGTCAAGATGAAAATCCCCTTTATTTCCCCCCCTTAGGTTTGCTTTTAAGATATTTGTTAGAGAGCTAAGGAGATGGTAGAGGAAAAGAAGGGGAATCCAGCAACTCTTTTTTTACTGTTTTGATTAAGAGATACTCAAGTATGTTTTTGGTTCTACTATGTTGAGTGCCTGGATAATATTCTTTATCCAGAAAATGAATGTAAATGGTTGTATTTAATTCTCTCCTCGGGTATGAGGAGAATGTGGCTTTGGGTTTGATGTAGGTCTCCTCTCTTGGGAAATTTATCCATAGCCTGAGAACTTGGTCTTTTGTGTCTTAAAATGAGTGTGTGGGGGAGAAGACAACATTTTTTTCCTACTACCCTTCTAGGTTCCTCCCTGGGGCCCTTGTCACAAAAGAGATCAGCAAGAGCTTTGATACAGTAGCCCTAGACATTATTATAATCCATTTGACTTTCTCCTTCCCTTATCTATGGAAACATACATAAATGCTTAGTATCAAATAGTTTGGAGTACTTTATTAGCTAATATAGGTCAGAACTATCTTCTTCATCTTATTTGGGAACTCTTCTCTGTAGAACTGAGGACAAAATGAGTTTGGGATTCTCATTTATATCAACATGGCGGCAGAGTAAACTGGTGTTCAGCAGAAGAGAAAGCAGGTATAAGATGGCGTTCTATGAAGTGGTGGTGAACTTTCAGATTTCTCTGACTTATCCCATGTCTCAGAGAGACAGTTGACTTTATGTGTGCATCATAGTTGAAATATAAGGCCACCTTCAAACATGACTTTCAAGTTAACTTACAGGCATACCCTACTTTATTGTATTTTGCAGATACTGCATTTTTTTAGCAGATGAAATTTGTGTCAACCCTGCCATTGATCAAGACTGCTGACACCATCTTTTTTGCCAACAGCATTTGCTCACTTCCTATTTCTTTGTCCCATTTTGGTTATTCCCACTATTTCCTATCTTTTTTCATTACTCTTCTGTGATGTGATGATCTGTGATCAGTGATTATGACTTACTGAAAGCTCAGATGATGGCTAGCATTTTTTTTTCAGGAGTGAAGTATTTTTAATTAAGGTTTAGATTTTTATAGTATTTTTAATTAAGGTATAGATTTTTTTTTTTTAGTCATAGTGCTATTGCACACTTAATAGACTACAGCATAATGTAAACATAACTTTGATATGCTTGGGGAAACAAAACAATTCACATGACTCGCTCCATTACACTCTTCCCTTTATTGTGATAGTCCCTTTATTGTAGGTGTCTGGAATGGAACCTGCAGGAAATCCGAGCCGGGCCTGTAATATATTTCGTTTATGTCTTAAGACTTTCAGGTGATAAATCCTCCTCAAGATACCTCAGAGGTTCACAAAAATGTAAAAACATGTTTAAAGTTTGAAATGACTCATGTGTTTCAGTATCCATGGCAAAGAACTTCTCTTCCAACCTTAATAGGATTTCAAATTGACATTGACATTTTAGTAAATCAGAATTAGCTTTTCTTTTTAAACTCCACTGTCTTATGTAAATGGCTGTGCTGACTTTTATGGAATTGAATATTCCAGAAAATGTCATGGAACCTAATATAAAACAAGTTAACATTCTCATTTTTAGATCTTAAAGGGATATGGTGTTAAAATATAGATTTTGATATCCATCCAGCCTGTGCTACATTTTCTATGCATGTGATTTTCACCAAATTCAAGAGTTTAGCATGTCTGTGAAGGGATATCTATCTTTATTGAAAACAGGTTGAAATTCTGGAGGAATTGTTATAATTTACATAAGTAAGAACTGCTTTGAAAGTCAAAGACTCTCTTAATGGAGTGTCAGTAGGTTTCTACAGAGAGCATTAAAAGCTTTTCCATTTTTTTTATCATGACTCTACCAAAATATCTATTCAATTCTGAAAATCGACCTCTTGTTGCAAAAATTACTGTTCGAAATTTAACTTGTTTTCACAAAAAAGATCCTAGAGTGTTACACACTATACGCGCATGATGAAATTTCTCTCCTAAAGTCTGAAATTTATTATTGATGTGAAAATGGGAAACATTTTTATTTTTTATTTTTATTTTTTTTAAATAAATCTTTTTTTTAAGATTTTATTTATTTATTTGACAGAGAGAGATCACAAGTAGGCAGAGAGGCAGGCAGAGAGAGAGGAGGAAGCAGGCTCCCCACTGAGCAGAGAGCCTGATGCGGGACTGGATCCCAGGACCCTGAGATCATGACCTGAGCTGAAGGCAGCGGCTTAACCCACTGAGCCACCCAGGCGCCCTGGGAAACATTTTTAGAAGAAAACTTTCTTAAAACAATATTGTTAGGCTATGGGACACAGCACAGAAAAGTATAAAATTCACAAACTTGACAGAACACTTACACTAATTATAAACTAATTGTTGGACCATATGGCCAGTTTCTGATGGCAAGCTGGTTGGTTGCTTTCTTTTCTTTTCTTTTTTTTTCTTTTTGTTTTTTTTTTTTTAAATGAATATACATTTGGTTTCCAAAAACCTCCCTTCCTGAGGTGCCATTTTACGTGAAACTCTCCTCAATGTTATGATTATCTTTTTATGATTATCAATTTTATGGTTTATCTTAAGGAATTGTGTCTTTGGAAGGCTTCTGATTCATGTGCTCATAGAACAGTAAGTTAGGTCTCTCACACATGGTGTGTATGATTTGACTGGGTTGTGTAAGACACAACCACACTTGGGGTGCCTGGGTGGCTCTGTGGGTTAAAGCCTCTGCCTTCAGCTCAGGTCATGATCCCGGGGTCCTGGATCGAGCCCCACATCAGGCTCTCTGCTCGGTGGGGAACGTGCTTCCTCCTCTCTCTCTGCCTGCCTCTCTGCCTAGTTGTGATCTGTCTCTGTCAAATAAATAAATAAAATCTTTAAAAAAAACAATTCTTGCTCCTTCTCCATCAAAATAGAAGCATCCTTTGACATTCTTGTACTTTATTACTAAATTCAATGATGACCATTGAGTAAATCCTTTAACATATCTCTTTAATATACTCACACTTGAAAATATATTGTTTTTTACATCTTCAGACAATACAGGAATATATGGTGTGGACAGTGTCGATTCTCCTTCAGTATGTTCTGTATCATTCCTTTTTGAATCATATGCATCTTCTATACCGCCGCACCACACACACTTACGCATTTATGCACATGTTTATTTTTGATGCCTTTGCCCCAAATTGGTATTCTGTCATTCCCGCCACTGTGCAACTTGCTCTGTTCACTAAAATCCACATCCCTATGCTCGTTTACAGAAACACATCATTTTTAAACGATCGCACAATATTCAGTTTCATGCACCGCTCTTTCGCTGCTTCCTTGTGTTAAAAGATAAACAAGCATATTAAAAATTTTAGGAGTTTATCTGGGTGAAAATCCATTCAAATCAGGTGTACAATCTAGCAGGTAGAAAGGAACTTCCAGGAGCTAGACAAAATGAAAAGTTTTACAGGCAGGAGGTTAACATAAGTGACTCCATTTGGGGCCTCTTGTCTTTTTTTTAACACTTTGTTTTAATCTTCCTTTGGGGTCACTTATGGACAGTGTTGCCATGAAAACTGTGTTTTTCTACATTTGTAGTTTGTGGAAATTTTATAAGAAATCGGAAGCTGATTAGGGCTCAGTCCGTTCCCAGTGTCCACGACACGTTATAATGGCGCTGGAATAAATTGGACCCGCCGTGCCAATTAGCTCCCATCTCCATAGGTAACTTTTTGTTATTGATAAAATGCAGACTCGGTTTTTCTCATGCGAGGTTGGAAGTGCCCTCCGGTAAAAATGGAAATCACAGCAAAACAAGCAATTGTTACCGCCAAGAAACTAACAAAAATGTTCCTTGAGGGTCTTGTGCTCCAACACACCAAATCCTTCATATTTAGCTTCTAAAGGAAGATCTGAATGTTGGCTTTCTCTACCCTTGCCTTATGCCCTGTAGTTTCTGTGATGTGGAACGCAGTATATATATTTTTATATACAGTTGGAAGGGAAGTCGAGATGATATTACGTGTGAGCTAGTTATTTTGGGGAAGATACCATTATTTTAATGGCATGTCCATCTCCAAGAGTGGTCACCTAGGTCTCCATCAGACAGCGTACTCCCACAAATATCCACATCCCACTCTACTGAGCTGCTTGTCCTTACCATGTCCGAAACTCATTTTGCTCATGAAATGAATGATGTGTTACGTCACGGTGAATGTGAGATTGGACTTTTATGGGTGACATTAAAGATACTCGAGATACATGGCTTGCCTGAAACATTTTAGAGACCGTCTTCAGATTTTTGCATGATCGAGGTACACAGATCCAGAGCTGTCCATGCCTTTGACAATTGGCATGAACCGTTGTGGGTCTGTTATGGGAATCTGATTAATGGTGGTACATGTGACATTTGGGTTCAAGATATACAGGATGGAATAAGGGTAGAGGGGGAGCATAGCTAACCACCCTCTCCCTGGTCTTCAGGGGTTAGTGTTACCAACCAGAATGAACCTCGGAACTGCACATTAGCAAATTGGCTTAGGGAGCTTTGTGACATTGACATTTCAGTTTGACCCAGGGCTCTCCCAGGGGCTCAGCCTAATGAAACTCAGCCGAGTTACATAAAATTGCAGCGTACTGTACTCGCTTGGCTGTCCACAACCTCCTTTCTGTACAGGGAAATACTGCATGTCTTTGCGGTCAGCAAATCTTAAACAAGCCATGACCAAGCAAGAAGTTGAAGAAGATTGGGTGCAGGGGTAGTTTAGGGAAGGGATAAGACAGCAGTGTTGAATGTGAGCCAACGTGGTATAAATACTCATGTTCCATTACGAATTTAGGAGGCCTAATTATTTTGGAAAACCGTGTTTAAGGTGATACTGAGACCTTGTCAAGCATTGAAGGCCATCTGCAACAGCTGGAGCCTTAGCAGAGCTCCTTAGACCCCGGGTAGGAAAAACATATACTTTAATCCCCTTATTGGAACTTAGGCAGGAGGTTCAGAGAATGTAATGTTAATCATTGTGTAGCCTTAGTCATTCTGCTACTTCTTGCTCTGTCCTCATGGCTGACAGTTAATAGTAGATGGAAAGAAAGATGCATGGTTGAGTCGATGGATGGATGGATGGATAGATGGATGGATGTACAGAGGGACAGATGGATGGACAGCTGTGTAGACAGATGCATAGATGGATGGGTAGATGGATGGATAGATAGATGATAGTTAGAATAGTTAGATACAGGGATGAATGGATGATGGGTTGATGGGTGTTTAGATAGATAGAAGATAGATGATAGATAGATAGATAATGACACCATTATCTATCTGGGGGGAGATAATACCTATTTAACCTGACTCTGATCAATTTAATATTCTACTCTTTTGTTTTGCCCAGAAGTCTCTAAGAGATCCAAGAATCACTATTCCCCGTGTTAAATGCATGGATGCTCCATTTTTGGAGAAAAGTTCAGCTTTTTCCCCTCAGTGCTCCCTGCCCTCCCAGACCCTGAGTTTGAGTGGATTTCTCAGCAAACATCATTTAATAACATTACACATGCCCATCCCCTGTAGTCTACCAATTTGGATAGACAGAGACTTTTCCTTGTGCGGGAAAAGGCAAAAAGGGTTATTATTATAAATGTATAAAAATGGTTCTCACTGATCAGTGTTACTAAAAATCCAGGACTGTGCCATTTTAAAAGGAAATCACTTAAACATATTTTTAAAAAAAGAATGAACATTTTGTTTTTCTCCATCATAGGGAAGATGTTGGTCTTCGATGCTTTTGGAAACATTATAAGGGTGGAATTAAATTGGTGTCCTATTTAAGAAAAGCTAAGACTTATGTGAGACTATATGGAAATCTGTATACAGCACAGGTCAGCCTTGGTCACTTGGTCACTGTTGTAGACAGGGTTTGGGATTTGGAGGTAATGGGTGACTCACGCACATCGCAGTTTTGTTAGGATTTCAAGAATGATTCCAGATCTCTAGTTAAATTCACAAACTCCTGCAAGTTTTGCAGGACATGTGGTTTTCCTTCACGTGCGTCTTGCGGTGTTTGGTCAACTCACGGGATCCGGAAGGCAGGCAGCGCTGACCAGCAGCTGCCCCAGGGGACATGAGGGGATGTGGCATTACGGCTGTTGGAATACATATTTCAGATTCCCCGCAGATCCTCCTCACGAGGAAACAGGGCTTTCACACACACCGACCGTGTCAATGCCAAGGCGGTCACCGCATGTCACATGGGTTAAATGCAAGCATCAGTCCTTGTGTGAAAACCTCATCAGCTCTCACTCTGGGGCTCCTCTTCCCGGAGCTTTCTGCCCAGAATTATGATGCTAATGGTGCCAAGACAAAAGCGACACATGGAAGCAGGGCCCGTTCCAAATAGGGGAAGTCACAAGGCAGAAATTAATATTTTATTTATCGACACACAAAGATGCAGGTGGTTCTACATGGTGTCTAATTTTTACCCGTAACTGGCACTTGCTCAAAAAACAGGGTTCAAGAGGGATGCTTGTGCATGCTTGGAAAAGAGTTTTGAGGGGTCCCATACGAAAGACTGACGTCTCGTTCTTCTTTGCTATTTCTCTGTCTTTCTCTGTCCCTGTGCACCCTTCTTCCTTTTCCTTTTGTGCACATGTGTATACACACACACAGAGACTCGCTTTTCTCACATCTTAACACACAATACCAGCAAGACATACCAGTAACAGGATTGCCAAGCGATGGTTCTTCTTGGCGCAAAACAGTTTTCTATCTTATTATCTCTTAGATGCACGAACGAACACACGCAGGACTAAAACGCATCGGGATACATTTTGTCACGTTCCACATTGTAGCGATCCGAAACGAGGGCAGAGTGCATTGTTTTCTAACTTTATGCCCATCTTTTTCCCCCCAAACACGTACTCCTTACCTCTGTGGCTTTCGGTGGTCGATGAATCCGTAAATGCTGGCGACTGCTGCCCAATATGACAAGAGGTTTTGAGCCGAGATGTAGGTGATCGTAGGCAAAGCGGTCTACACACGTGTTCGTTCCCTCAACCATGACTAATTCCGAGGACGATGAGAGAGCGCCAGCGGGGGCCGCTCAGTCTTGGGAATTTGGAGATCACGGGGCTTAGGCGGCTACGTTCTGCAGTAGCCCTACTAATTTCCACAGGTCCTTGCAACTTCTACCCCACGTGTAATCTATATCTTCGTATCAATTTATCTTTGTATCGCCTCCAAAGGCTACATGCTGACACTGTGTGTCGGAAGGCACATGGTTACAATTCATCCATTTCCTATTGCCAGGCTGACCTTCTGGTGTCCTTGACTCTTCACAATATCCTACCTTATTTTCCAAACAAACACACGCTACAGTCAGACTTTCTTGCATCTCGGAGTGGAGTGGCACGGGCGTCTGCACTTGCAGAAAACTTTGATCTGTTGTCGTATGTCATATCCCTCCTTGTTTTCTTTAGTTTAATAGGTACTGGGAGACCTCAGATTTTGCAGACCGCTCTTAACCAGGAATGACCGTTGATTGCAGGGTAATGACAAAACGACACCTGTAACAGACACGGTAGCTTTCGACTGTTATGAATGTTACGGTTAAATACGTTTCTATCACCATTCGCCCGTTTTATAGTATCCAAGGTTATATTGCTGTTTTATGACCTCCTTGAGTTCTAGCCCTGGGAACTGGTTTTTATTTGACTGGACCTGTTTGTGACATACTTTTCTCCTCTGAGATATGAAGCCTGAGCCTGAATTTTCTTTTTCATCGCCATGTGCACGGAAATGACCATTCTTTTCTACTGGTTCAATGCATACTTCTTTTTTTTTTTTAATATTTTATTTATTTGACAGAGAGAAATCACAACCAGACAGAGAGGCAGGCAGAGAGAGAGAAGGAGGCAGGCTCCCCGCGGAGCAGAGAGCCCGATGCGGGGCTCGATCCCAGGACCCTGAGACCATGACCTGAGCCGAAGGCAGAGGCTTTAACCCACTGAGCCACCCAGGCGCCCCTCAATGCATACTTCTTAAATACATTTCTTTTTAGGATTAGATGAGTTAAAGCTTTAAATATCCATCTGTAGGAGAGTGGGGTTGGGAGTTCTCACTGGGGACGAATACATTTATTTTCTTACCTGACGCATCAGCCACATGAGCGTGACCAGCTATTTCTCTATCAGTTACGGATACGGAAAGGACTCTCCTCTAGGGCCGAGTGGATTGTTATGCCACAATCTGGTTATTTTGAGCTACACCAGTTTTGTTTTGGAATCATTTTCTGTTGCGCAATGATCAGGATCTGCGTTTGGAAAATACTATAAAAACAGATAAGCCGATAACGGCAGGGTCTGGTGTAGACGCCGTAAAGTCAAAGGCGCCTTTGCAAGGTTGTCACTTTCATTTTAGAATCATTTTATGTTGTAAACGTGATTGAGTCAACAAAGGGTTTGATCAGCTTTGAGAGCATCTAGAGTATATTTGGAGGGCGAGAGACATACACACCTTGAGGTGTAGCAGCACGGGGACATTTTGCTGAGAATTGTCATGTTATGCCGTGGGTTGGTGATTCTCCAGTCCTCTCTGTTCCTGCAATGCCTCACAATCTCCTAAAAATGGATTTTCTCTCTAAACTCCCCAGAATGAAGGGAAATGGAACTCAGGATCTAAGTTTTCAAAACAGCTGCCCACATCGCCTAGAATCTCTAGCGAAAGACCGGCGGTCCTCCTCTCCTGGCTTTGTGGTCACGGCATAAATTACAACTTTTATCAGGGTGGGCAGGGATGCCTGGTACCCACTGGAGACTCTCCACGGCCCAGTCCGTTTGGCAAAGATGGTATCTTTCCTTCCATTTCAGTTCACATACCATGGGAGGAAGGATGAGCCCATTGGGACTACAGCATGGCTAGACCTCCTTAGGACACTTCCCATCTGGGCTGGAAACAGGCACAGTGAAACCCAGACCAAAGGATCCAACCCCCATTTGCTCCTGGGACCATAAAAAAATCCCTCGTGTTGCATTTCCAAATGAGAAGACTGAAGAGCCATAATCTTTTCTGTTCCTCAGAATTCGGTACCTTTAAATTAAAAAAGAAAGTTCTCGGTTTTTAATTCTAGCAGTAGCTTTTTAAAGAAGCGATGTCTTTGACGACATTTTTCATAATTTGCTTAAAAAAAAAGTCTTTTAAAAATGTGTTTGAAGTAATCTTGACACCCAATGTGGGGCTTTGAACTCACAGCCCTGAGATCAAGAGTTCCGTGGTCTACCAACCGAGCCAGCCTGACACCCCTCGTAAAGTGCTTTTATTTAAAGACATTTTTTAAATCATTTATTCTATGGGACGTTAGTTGACGTGCAATGTTATATTGGCTTTTGATGTACAACATAGTGATTCCACAATTCTGTACAATAGACAGTATTCTCCTCAATAAATATAGGTACAGTCTGTCACACTACATTATTACAGTATTGTTGACGATATTCCCTGTACAGAGCTTTTCTTCCCCTTGGCTTATTTGACTTGATTCTTTGCTGGGACTCCCCAACAACTGGGATTTCAGAGATTCCTGCACTGAAAGATAACCAGAAGATCACTCAAAATAGCACTGAGCTAGCGGGTGAGTGGCCGGCAGAAGGACATTGTCCTTCCAAGTGTCATCCACACAAATACACCAAGATTCCTTCCGTTGCTCTGTTAACTTCAAGGCAGGAAAAGGACATGTTGATTTTTTAACCAAATTTGCAGGTTAATAGGGGAACAATGCCCAGGAGGTATAGAGTATGGGGCAGATGCCAGTTTGGTTGGTGTATGGTGCGCTATGGTCTTTGTGTATGCCTGTTACATATCACAGCAGACTCCAGGGTAAAAACCGGCATGCATTGCTTCATGGAATATGGGTTAGTAATTTGCCAGAGACATCCAAGGTTGTACAGCACACTTCTAATAATGGAATTTTCCTCTTAACCCTGTATGATGGTCCATTGGGTTCGACACCTTGATTAGACCATGATGCCCAGTTATTTAATGAAACCGATGCAGGTGTCGCTGTGTAGGTCATCATGGAGATGTGGTTATTATCTACAATCACTTGACTCCAAGTCAACATGAGGTCACCCCCCATTATGTCCGTGAGCCCGTGCAATGAGCCAAGACCTTAATGGCAAAACCTGACGTCTCTGAAGGAAGATGGAATTCTGAGCCAACTCAAAAGCATCTTCTTCTGCCTTTTGCCAGCATCCTCTTCTTCTTTTGCCAGCCTGTCCAACGGATGTCTGCCTTGTCGGCCCCCTCGATCCCACAAGCCAGTCCCTTAAAATAGAATGCTTCAGTCAACTTAATCTATACAGGTGAACACATGTCACGGAGAGCTGTGACTGATTCAGCTCGGTACCACTCCTGCTTGGCTGTTCTCGGAGAAATCGGAATAATGTAGACTAAAATATAAGTCGCTGTCTGGCATCTACGTCACACAGGCACACACCCACTCACCAAGAGATCTATCAACAACCTGGTATAAAAATAGGCAACAGGAAAAGAGACTCAGTCGTAGATGATCTCGTGGAGAAGACCCCATCCTTCATGCACCTGCTCAAGGACACAGTTACCACTCTCCTCCGACAACTCCTACATCTTGTGTATCTTCCTATCCACTGGTTGTACCTGGCACCATGTCAACGTTCTCTCATTTGTCCCATTCATAAGGGACTTACCTTAGCCTCACTTTCACTGCTCCTGTGAACCCACTTTTTTGTTTTTCAAACTCCAGTCCCCTCCTCATGGAACGTTCTGACCAATCACTGTCTCAATTTCTATCTCTTAAAAAATATAGACATATATATTTTTTCAGTGTTCCAGAATTCATTGTTTATGCCCCACACCCAGTGCTCCACGCAATATGTGCCCTCCTTAATACCTACCACCAGGCTCACCCAACCTCCCACCCTCCTCTCCTCCAAAACCTGACTCAGTTTGTTTCTCAGAGTCCACAGTCTCTCATGGTTCACCTCCCCTTCCAATTTCCCCCAACTCTCCTCTCCTCTTTATCTCCCTGTGTCCTCCATGTTATTCCTTGTGCTCCACAAATAAGTGAAACCATATGATAATTGATTCTCTCTGCTTGACGTGTTTCACTCAGCATAATCTCTTCCAGTCCCATCCATGTTGATACAAAAGTTGGGTGTTCATCCTTTCTGATGGAGGCATAATACTCCATTGTGTATATGAACCACATCTTCCTTATCCATTCGTCCGTTGAAGGGCATCTTGGTTCTTTCCACAGTTTGGCGACCGTAGCCATTGCTGCAATAAACATTGGGGTACAGATGGCCCTTCTTTTCACTACATCTGTATCTTTGGGGTAAATACCCAGCAGTGCAATTGCAGGGTCATAGGGAAGCTCTATTCTTAATTTCTTGAGGAATCTCCACACTGTTCTCCAAAGTGGCTGCATCAACTTGCATTCCCACCAACAGTGTAAGAAGGTTCCCCTTTCTCCACATCCTCTCCAACACACGTTGTTTCCTGTCTTGTTAGTTTTGGCCATTCTAACTATCTGCCTGCCCTCTCTTGAATCTACTTGCCTCAGTGTCCTCCTCTGGCCACTCCCATCAAACTCATGTTGCTAAGTCACCACACATCCCTCAGATACTCCATTCCAGGAGTTAACTCCTAAGCTATCTTGCTTACTCTGGTGGGGTTTCAGAAGTCACATCTCAAAATGCTTGGGGAGTAGGAATGAGATTGGGTTTGCCAGTAGAAAATACTGAGATGGGATGCAGGAGCCCTCAAACTCCCATGACCTGCAGTGCTCTGCACCTTCCTGCTCCCAGCAGGCAGACCAGGGAGTGTAGGGCACAATTTGTTTAACTTCACTGTCCTTCTGTCCACCAGGTCGAGCAAACAGGCTGCTTTACATTTCTAATTTTCTTGGTCCATCTGGTCAATTGTCCAATTGTTCAAACATCACAAAAATGGGTCAAATGACTTTTCTGGGATTCTGGAGTAGAGTCTGAAAAGGCAGGTGGTCAGACTCTGGTGCAGTCTTGAACCGGAGGCAAGTTCTCGTTTTATTAAGCCATAAATAAATAGGACATTCTTGGTGCCTGAGAATTCGGAGCAGGTCACAATCCTCTGAGGTGAGTAGGCATCTTGTGCAACAGAAGGATGAGTTGAAAACCCTGTGCATCACTGTAAGTATCACTATCCAGAAAGCAGTATGGGGGATGGGTGAAACGGGTAATGGGGATGAAGGAGGGCACCTGTGATGAGCACTGAGTAACGTGTGCAAGTGTTGAGTCACTATATCGCGTACGTGAAACTAACATAACACCATAGGTCAACTCACTGAAATTTAAACAAAAACTTTACAAAATGAAAGAAGGAAACGTACTACTTTGCTTAGGCATGGATGATAATTATTGAAGGTTGACGGTCATTCTGGGTGGATTCTGACTTGCAGTGACAGACACACAAAGGAAGGCAGTTGAAGGACCATGACCAGCCTAAGCCACCTTCTTCTTCCTTTTTTTTTTTTAAGATTTTATTTATTTACTTGAGAGAGAGAGTGAGAGAGAGAGAGAGAACATGAGCAGGGGAAGCGAAAGGGAGACGGAAAAGCAGACACCCATCTGAGCAGCAAGCCCGACATGGGGCTCAATTCAAGGACCCTGGGATCATGACCTGAGCCAAAAGCAGATTCCCAACCAACTGAGCCACCGAGACACCCCTCCAAGTCTTTTTATGCTCACCTTGGGTGGGAACTGTTCCTTCTCCATTCTCCCCGCTAAGAATGGTGTAAGGATTTTGCCAGTACTGAAGGCATATTGGAAAACATCCCACACGGTTCATGCTTGGACAGAAGTTTCAAGGTCACGGTGATTGAAGAATATAAACAATTTCAGAAGTTCTTCCTCCTGAACTACATTCCTTTGTAGACTAGGCCATTACTACTTAAGATTCTCCTTCACATGTTCTGGAGGTGACTTCGAAGACTTCACTGTTTTATGCATTCATCTCATAAAGAAAAGTTATTACCGCCATTGTTTCTGGAAATAGGCAATGTAGTATGACGCACATTAAGCTGTTAAATTTGGTTATTAAGAAACCAAACCAAACCAAACCATAGAAAACCAAGACACCTATGAGCCACCAATTTCTTCCAGTTACCAGTATCCCATCAACATGTCTGATATGCTCAATGTGTAACTTTAAATTTTCTAGTAACAACATAAAAGAGACTAAAAAGAAATAATTCTCTTTGATAATAAAAGGAATAATTTTAATAATACACTAGGTTATCCCAATATTTCCAAAGGATTATAAACTCAACATGTAATGCAAACTATTAAGGGGATATTTTGCATATATTTTGCTAAATATTTGATATCCAGATATACTTAATTACAACTCAGTTTGGGCAATCACATTTCAAGGGCTCAGTAGCCATATGTGGTTACAGCTACCATATTGGAAAGTTTGGTGTGACCAGTTCAATCATTATCAACCATCCCTCCTCACTTACACCTCAGTGACAATCTCCTGGCTTCTAGACATCCAATCCGACCCCACCAAATTCCTTGGCTTCTACGAAGACCAAATGATCTTTTAAACAGTAGATGACCAAAACTCATCTATGTCTTCGAATCACCTCTACAGTTGGGTGCTGGTCTTCAAGACTCAAAATGGTCTGTTACTTGCTAAACCATTTTGCCTATTCCCACATCATTTTTCCTGCATTCTTCATATTGTAGGTCTTCCAGACTAAGCCTCCAAGCACCTTGCATATTTCTACCTTACATTTGACATGTCCTTGGTCTCTCGTGTCTGTCTGGATTCTGTTCTGGCTTACAGTCTCCAAGAGAGCGCAGTGTCTCCCTTCTTCACTACCCATCCATCATATCTGCAGGAGAGCCTACAACATAGCCAATGTAGAGCTCTCTCAATGAGTGGAATGAATGTATGAAACATTTCGTGTACTTGTGTAATGCGTAATAAAGTATATACTGTGATTGTGTCCTTTTTAATTAATTTTTTAATTAACATAGAATGTATTATTTGTTTCAGGGGTACAGGTCTGTGATTCATCAGTCTTACACAATTCACAGCTCTCACCATACCACATACCCTCCCCAATGTCCATCCCCCATCCTCCCTATGGTTCTTGCCCCCATCCCCCTCAGTAACCCTCAGTTTGTTTCATTTTTTAAAAATCATGAACGAATGCAAATTCCATCTATATCCTTATTACTGCTCCATAAATTAATCTATAACATTCTAACTGGGCTGCTACTGACATTCATAGTTCATACAATACATCAGAACAGACTTGGTGTACCATCTGTGATCAACCACGTATATAGGATTTGACAAAGGATGTGTGATTTGGGGCAGTTTAAGGGCATGCTACTCATCTGCACTCTCAGGTTCCCTGTGTTTAAAGGGATGACTCTGTGAATAACTCAGCTCTTGAACTCATAGGCCATCGTTGCCTTTGGCAGGCATCGCGAATCGATCGCCTCGCTCTGTTTTTCTGAGTCAAGAGGTGACTTTATGATCTATCTTCTGGAATCAGCACGTGTGATACGTGGGTTTCTTCACTGATAGAATGTTCTGGAAGGAATGTGCTTGCCCTTCTGGAGCGGGATCCTAAGAGGCCATGTGATTTCTGCTTAGGCTACTTGGAATGCTGGCCCTTGGGACACTTCCTTTTGCAACCCACATACCACATTGCAAGATGGGGAGTCTCTCACATGGGGAGACTGTGTGCCCTGCACCCAGCAATAACCTTGGCTTGTGCTCTCCGTTGACAGTCAACATCAACCACCTGCCATGTGAGGGCACCATCACGGGCATCCCATCTCCTCAAGCCCTCAAATGACTCTATACCTAGCTTCTAACAGACTAGAACCCAGAACACCGCAAGCAAGAACGTTCCACTTGATCTCAGCCAACCCACGCACCCATGAGAGATAATCAAAGTGTTTTAGGAAGCCTTACATTTTGGGCTGGTTAGTTACATGACATGAGCTAACCAGGACGCCATGGAAACCAGACATTTTTGTTGGAACCAAACCTTCAAACCTAAAATAGATGGTGTTGACCTCTGGAACTCGATGGCAAGTGGGAGCTGGAAAGGCATGGGTAGAGGGCAGTGGGCTTAGAGGTTGGGAGGAAAATGTGAGGCTGGCAAATTGGGATAGAAAAAGAGAATCCTATGAAAGACCAGCTTTTCAGGCTCTTACAGGAAAAAAAAATATCTTTGGGCATTGTAGCATTTCACATAAATTTATATTGGTCTTTTTAAACAGAAAGGTGGCATCCCAATGAACATATTTGTCCTAAGTAGTTCCCAAGGAACATAATAGTTAACAAGAATTTCAGAGGTGTGTGTTATTTATAATCTTAGTATAATATAATTTCCATTGCATAGCAAAAGGTCAAGGATGTAATTATAATAATAGATTCCTTTTTATTTCTTTTTGTTATGTTTAAATGTCAGTTGTGAGCACCATTTTTATTTTGTCTTATAATGCATGACTTTCCCATTGTTTGAGTCACATAAAGATCTATTTTTATATTACAAATTTTGTGAAACATTCCCACAGAAAATAATTTATAAAACACGTGGTTTATGGTTATCTTTCCTCTCCGAGTGAATGTTCAACTAGCTTTCCTTCATTTCTACTCCCATGCAACTGTCTCCTTACTCTTTGTTTCAATTTATTCCTGCCTATTCTCGAATGTTTTTATAAAATCAGAAAATGCCCTTCAAGTTCCTTTCAGTCTCTATCTGCCTAACAAGTGTTTACGTTCCATGTTTATTTCATTTTCTGCTTAGAGATACATTTTTTTCTATTCTCAGTTCAAGTTATAATGCAAATGTCTGCATTCTGAGGATAAGACATGCATAAAGAAAAGACATTTATACCTTCTTGCAGAAGGGTTATTGTTTATGTGAATGTATTACTTTCCTATAGGACAGTCTCACACACACACACACACACACACACACACACACACATATACATAATATAATATGTGTGTATATGTTTATGTGTGATCATATATACACACAATGGCATCAGCTTCTAAAAAAATGAAAACTCCATCAAAATTATATCTGCTTAATATATTAATACATGTTCTTTTCCTGCATGGAACACAAATCCTCTGCCCCCAGGATCCAGCCATCTACAGGGTCTAAAAATCACTTGAAGCTATTTTTGCTCCTCTAAAGAATTTCACATTTCCTTTTTGCCAACTTTTCCTGAATTTGCCTGCCTTTTGTACCTCAGACCTGCAGGCAGCCCTCTGGTAGCCTTCCCTTATCCCTCTGATTCCTTGCCTGATCCTAACGGTTCCAACTTTATCCAATATATTTAAATACTGACTTTTTAAGTTTCATCTTAGAGACACTCTCTGAAAGCTCAAAAACATTTTCTCGATTAGTTGTGCTTAAAAGTCAGCTTCACCCTCTCCCAACAATTGTTTCTGCTTTGCCACGATTCCTGCCCGACCGACCTCTTTATAAACTGCAGAAGCATTGCTTACTGATCTCATTCTCTATGTACAATAATGCCATCCTCTCTGATATGTTTTCCATCGGGGCATGTACAAACACTGTAAAAATGTTTGAGTTGTCTAATACATCCAAGGCATGCCATAATGCCTGAGGCCATTTTCGAACAGTCGATGAAAAGAAGTAAAGTAGATACATAGATGTCTCATTGTCTACACAGTGGTTCTCAACGAGGGGAGTTTTTCAGCATCTGGATACATTTGCGGTTGCCACGGCTGTGTGGAAGAATGGATTGTACTCACATCTAGAGGGTAGAGGCCGGGGACTCTGCTAAACACCCTTTAATGCCCAGGACATCCCCCAATGACAAAGAACTAATCTATCTCCAAGTGTTACCAGTGGTAATCTTGATGATCGTTGGTCTAGGATTAGGTTGATAAGTGCAAACCATGTCTTGGAACTGCCTTTTCTGTGCACGGTTGATACCTGATTTTTTAACAAAAAAGATCATGGGGGAGAATAAAGCCTTGGTTGCTTGGAAGTCATGAGTGATATTTTGCCTGTGTGCTCTATGCAATCTGTGTTTGGAGCAGAGAGAGCTGTATCAGGTGAGATACCTCCCAGAAGGGTCCATGTGAACGAAAACATGGCACCCACTCACTTCCCTGGGAACTCATGTTTCCCACCCAACCCAAGTCCCGTGCCCCCAAAGTGTTATATTCTGTGTGCTTTTGAATCTTAATGCCGATTACCTACTTTTCCTTTGCAAAATTCCCTTCCGGATACTGATGGCTCCGGGCTGACCAACCAGGAAGACAGGCAGCCTATTTTCTTCGGCTGGACACTTGCACAAAATGCATCATACGTCACTTCTCCTTTCCGAAGCATATGCCATTTTATTTTATTCTGGGAGTTGAAATCACTGCTTAAGTGTCGTTCCCGGTGAGTTTCACGATCGGTGCTTCCTCGGAGTGGTTTCTCGTAAGGAGGCTTGCCGACCTCCGCCATCCGTCTTGCCGCCACTGCGTCTAGTGTTTCTCTAAACTGTTTATGGCTACACTTGTCTCCTCCCACCATTGCTGCACTTTCTACAGGTTCTGCTTCCTCCCTCTTCTTGGCTTTTTGGTACTATGACTATTGCATTTTGGACAGTTGAGACAAGATGCCTGGTAGTCCTTGGAATACGCTTTCATCCTTGTCCACTATTATTACTGTTACTTTTTGTTTCCTTTTCATAAATGTTCTTCCCAAAGGCTTCCATCTGCTTTGCTTCTCGTGTTGTCCTCCACAACAATTTCGTGATGAAGGTATTATTATTACCCCCGTGTTTTATGCGATCAAAGAAGGGTTTCGTAACCTGCCAGGATTTCCAAGCAGATAATCAACAAAACTGGGGATCTGAACTCTAACCTCTGAGTCCATACTGATTGTTCTTCCCATGGTACTTACTGTTATTCTGTGAGAATGCTCAATAAAGCTTTAATGGTGTTTCTCCTCTGCCTGGTTTTTTCTTTCAGACCAGAGGAGTTTCCAAGGCTGGGGTGAGCCCCTGGTATAGGAGGTATCTTCCTGACTGGTGTGAAATCCTCGGCTTTATTCACTTGTGTCTCGAAGGGAACGGATTATGAAGAACAGCTTAGGGTCCCAGTGAGTGGTTCTGGGGATTGGCGGGGACAAGGGCACCAGGAGAAGACCCCTGCAGAATGAAAATATAAAGCAGCTTCCCTGCTCCTCGGTGAATATACACTTGTCTCAAGGGTTTCAGACCGCGACTCTCAGTGAGTTCTGCCCTTGTTAGGGAAGACATTGCCTGCGTTGGACTGACGGCGACTCTTTGTATCATAACAAAACCAAAATTTCATCTAGGCTTCCCTTGTTCTCTCAAGATGGAGGTTGGCATGGCAGGTGGGGGTGCCCCCAAAGAGGAGACGTCTTCATTGAACCTCTCGGTCACCTCCATCTCATAGAGAAGATATGCAATCAGCCCTTTGTAACCGTGAAGGTCAGACATGGTGCCCATATTTGCATTTTCCTCTCAAGTCTTCCTGGCCTTTGTCAGTCCCAGTAGACATTGTTTGGGGATCCCTAGTTAGGCATACAGTGATGAGACAGTTCTACCCCTAAACCATGATGCCCCCTCCCAGTGTGTTTGCTCTTCATACTTCTTCAGGGTGGGAAGGAACCCAGATTTAGCAAGGAGTGGTCACTCGATACGTTTAAATGATCTCTTTAACTTGGGAGGAGAATTCAGCTGCCAGTGGGTTCAGAGACTCTCACACTCCATGGAAATCTATTTATGAGCATTTTCAGTCATTATTTCTCCAAGTCCCAAACTTTGCATCTTCAGCTTCATGTATGGGATCAGTACTGCCTGCTTTTCCCTGAATTTGTCTCCAGTGGCTGCTGGAACAAAGAACCCCACACTCCATGGCTTAAAACAAAGCAAATGTATCTTCTCATTCTCCTGTAGGTCAGAAATCTCTATGTCTAGGATGGTTTCTCCACCCAAGTCTTACACAGCCGAAATCAGTGTACGGGGCAGACTCTCTTCCTTCCTCGAGATACTAGGGATGAATCCACTCCCAGCAACATTTGCTTTGTTGGCTGAATTCCATGTCATGTGGTTAAGGTTCCCATTTCCTTGGTGCTCTTGGCTCTGGGTTGTCCTCAGCTTCCCGAGGACCTTAGCACTGCTATCTCCTGTCCCCTTCCTCTGTCTTCAAAACCACAATGGCAGCTTCAACTCCTTTCAGTTATCCTCATTTCCCTTCTGCCTTGTTGTTCCTTTTCTACTTTCTGTGGCATCCCTCTGATTGTCTTGTCACCCTCTTTTGCTTTTAAGGGTCATGGGACTTCATTGGACCCCCTTGGACATTCCAGGATGATCTGCTCATCTTCAGGTCTGCTGGCTAGTACCTTTGATTACCTTCACAAACTCCTTTCCCAAGAAACGTGGATTCACAGTTGATTCAGTAACCAGGGCGAGAAGAGTCTTGGAGGGAGATCTTTAGAATTCTGCTTATGACCTTCCCCAATTTATCAAATGTTGACATTAGTTGAAGTCTCTTTGACAACTGGCTTAGACTAGGCTAGATTCAACGCAACCAGTAGGCTTCCACAGTAGAGAGAAAAGCCAAATTGAGGAAGAGATGTCATTAATTCCTTACCTTGCCACCATCTTAAGGTGGTACCATGTGTAGTCGGGGACAATTGAGTTTGCTGGTATGGCTGGCCACCATGTAAATTATTTGTGCTTTTTTATTGAATCAACTCAGAACACCAATATCCTTCCATCCCTTAAGTCATCCACTTAGCATTTCCTTTTTCTCAAAATTCCACACCCTGAAATCGATGGACTCTTGCAATATGGCAATTCCTATTCTAATATTTCTACTTAAGGTGTGATTTTTATATCCTCTTAAAAGGGACTTAATACGATGAACCCCCTTGAATTCCCGTCTTGTTTCCTCTGTTCCTGTGAATCATCACAGGTTAATTTTCTTTTCCTCTTCATCGGTTTCTTGTAGTGACTCAAAAGATATGGATACATTTTCATCCATCAGCCACTTGGCAATCTTTGCATTTTTAATGAGCTTTCAATCACATCAAAGAACAAGGGAAGACCTTGGGAGATCGTCCTGTGCTTTGGAAGTCTTAATGTTCTTAGCAAGAAAGTTACAAAGACTTTGGTCCTAATGCTCTCTTCTGAATATTCTAAACTGTTCATATTTAGTGTTTGCTCACTGAAATTCAGAGTCATCACTCCCATCGTTTTCTATACGTATCCTTACCTATTTTACTCAAAGTGATTTTGCAACCTACAAGAATTAAATTTCAAGTGGTATCACTGTGTTATGTATTTCTTTTAATATATTGAAATTAATGTGACTCTTTTTCGCACATTATCTTCACAAAGATATGATTCTACTATTTCCCCCCATTTATTAAACCATTTTGCCAAAGGTAATTAAATTCTTCTAACACAGCATATCGAAGATGAACTTTAAGGGAGGGTTCTACGCATCTAGTTAACCCTCAAAAATTCTCTATCCATTGCAGCTCAATGAAAAATTAGACAAATTAGATATTGTAATAAAAATGTACTTATAAGATAGAAAAGTGACTTTTAAACCCACTGCTGGTCTAAGAGAGTAGAAGAAATTGAAAATGAAGTTATAGATGATGAAAAAATGTGGCCTTATTTCCATAAATGACTATTAGAAATGAGGGTTGGTTCTTTCTAAATGAAATGCAGCTCTTAGTAAAAGACATGTATGAGAAAGAACCTATTTGGGCGGATTCCTGACTCTGCAGCGCCTGATCTCAGCAGCCTTCCAGATGGTGGAGCTCAGGTAAGAAAAGTGATGAGACAACAGTTTGGATTTTTCTGCGTGTGGCTGCCTATTCTCAAGTGAGTTTGAGTTTTCATGAGTGTTTCAAGACTCTCTTACCAGGGCCGGAAATACAGATTTCCAGAGAAGACTTAGGAAAGTCAACATCGAAGCAGAAAGACCCGCCAGGTGCTTAAAAATAGAGAGCTCATTGGTACTTCATGTCCCGTATGGTTAGTGTTGCTAAGTAAACCAAATTATTTTAGGTGTTTCTTCCTGGCCTTCCCCCCCCCCCCTTCTTGTGTTATTTTAATTTTGGGACATCACTGAAAACTGAGAGCACCACAGGGGATCTTTACCTCTTACATCACTATGATTGAAGATCATAATTAGAAAAATGCAGGAGAAGGGAAGAACTTCATAATCCCTGCATGCTGTTATGAGACAGGAATGTGGAAAGAGATCAACCATACAGTAATTAGGCACAGGAGGGGAAAGGTTATTAAACAAGTAAATTATTTTGATTGTAGAGCACAAAAGATATCAGGGAATGGATGGTCTATAAACACAGTAATTCTGCCAGATTGCTGGATGGAATATGGATATCCTGACCTCCTTGTAGCTCAGACAGCACCCTGATCCCGATCCCAGACCAGCCTACTGGGAGCGACAGAATGTGTGTCTGTGTGTGTGTGCACCCCATCCAAGTGGTCAGATTTTTTTTGCACAATATACCTCTTTAAAGTATTTTGGCACACCCCGATTTCAATATTTACGTATTTACATGAACTATTTCTACACTCTCCTTTTCTCTGTGTGCAGTGGCTTCCAAATTTCTATCCAATTCTGCAAATCCCAGAGCTGCATGATTCTTGCCTTTCTTTCTCCTTCCATATCTGTGTTCCAGTAAATCCGGAAGGACCCGTCTTCTGTCTGTGCATTTCCCACTTGCCTCTGTGGCCAAACCTTCACTATGCCTCTGTCCGCATCCGTTGCTCTCTGCATCCGTGGGCTGAAGAACACGAAACCAAGCCTTACCATTCATGTTGTGAAAAACTTGTGGTCGTGCAATAGAATTTTCTGGGAAGGAGTTCCGAGGTTTGGAAGCATCCCATCGGTTAGAAATAATTAAGGGCATAAGAGACAGTCTTTAGCAAAGGATTTGAGAGGCACTCATCAGTACCGCTCTACCTACGTATTTTCACATCAATCCTGATTCCAGGAGACAGAACATGCATTGACAAATGTTCTCTTTGTGTTGACCTTGGACCTGTTTCTGTTAGTAGAAATCCTGGGAACACGTGAGGGATGTCCTTGGCTAAACATGTAGCCATTTATTATGGTTGCGTGTTGTAAACATACGACTGAATGACTAGGCAAGTATATACACGTGTATGTGTGTCTACTTATGTCTCTATGTATCTCTGACCCTTCGATGCCAACTTCTGCCATATGAAACTTGACCTTGGACTCTTGACCTTTGATCAGAGCATGGATGCTAAACTTGAGCCAGCAGGCACATCTGAAGCCTGAACCTGACACCAACCCTAACCAGCAGATGAAAACTTGGAACACAGTCCTCGTGTTTGAGCCCTTGATTTTTTTTTTTTTAAAGATTTATTTATTTGTCACAGAGAGCACAAGCAGAGGTGGGAGAAGAAGGAGAATCAGGCTCCCTGCTGAGCAAGGAGCCTGACATGGGGCTCTATCCCAGCGCCCTGAGATCCTAACCCAAGCTGAAGGTAGATGATTAACCATCTGAGCCCCCCAGGTGACCCTGCCTCATTGATTCTTCTCCATCGAGTCCACCCACGATCTCAGACAGTCAAGGTGAACCTGAACCCAAACTCAAACCAAAACGCCGTCGGGAAGCTAGGATTGAAACCCAACTGAACCAAATCTGAGCATGACTCCAAAGCTGAGCCCAAACCAAAACCCAAACCAAACACCCATCTTTACCCTTCACCCTTGACCTTTGATCATAACCCCTATTAACCACAGACTCAAACTCTAAACCAAGACCTTAAAGATAGCCTCTGACCCATGGTCTTTGATCTTAGCCCTGACCTTTGACCTCTGCCCTAACAACATGGATACGACCCCTTGACCCTCACATTGACCTTCAGCCCTAACTCAATATCCAATCAGAAATCTACTGGAACTTGAATCCATACTCAAACCCTTTCACCCCTTGGCTCTTAATCATGAACCCTCAACCTGGACAGGAATCCAAATCTGGAGTCAAAACGTGTTCCTCACCTGAATCATAACCCAAACCCACCCTTAAACCTAAACCCTACCCAACACAGCCCAGCTCCGAACAGAAACCCCACACCTGTCTCCAAGGCCAACATGGGTAAATGAGGGTCTCAGTCCTGGACGGCAGTTGTGGGATTTGCAGCCCTGCAGCCCTACGTACAACCACAGAGGTGGGCAAACTCGCACATGTCATTTTGGAGAAAGGTTTAGCCCCTTGAGAACCAGGTGTGGAAGGTTCTTATTGACTTCTGTCTGTATAGACCACAAGGGGACATGCATGTGGCTTGACCTGTGGTATTGCCAATTACATCACAGTGAGATTCCAAGATCATAGTGGGGTTCTGAGTCCCTGAAAACCCACTTACTCAACAAATACTTATGGGGTGACACCAGGGACCAGCTAACCACCTGGAGACAGCCATGAACCCTAGACACCCAGAGGCCTGGACACATGGCATGGACATTCTTGTAGTGCCTTGGAGGTAACTCAGACTCAGATCCAAGTTTCACTCCATGTGGAAGTCCTAACTCCTCCCCACCTGTTTCTGCAAGGTTTCAACGGGACACACATGAAGACTTTGGTTAACATGGCTATTTCTGGAGCCAACTTCCTCGACTTTTCATTTATGCATAATGCAGTTTCTCCTTTGGTCACCAACATGGGACACTTACTACTTCTCCATTCATACAAACACTCACTTCACTTTGTGAATCATGGTGTGCGTACCTGTGTGTATAGTATAGTGTGGTTCTTATGCAGTTTAACTTATGATTTGAGGAGGACCTGGGAGCATTTTATCAAAAGAATAGAAAGATAAGCTTTCTAAATCAAACATACCCTAGCCGTTGCGATAGATATTTCTCAAGCATCTGAAAATTGGGAATTTTCTACTACTAGATGTCTCAATCGTAACTCACCAAACCCAGTGATCTGCTAGAGTAGAGTAGATCTTCTTCGGTTGGGGTTTACCCTCTGCCATCCACGATTTAAGGAAGAATGCTATGAAAGTCCGTTTTCTCCCTGAGATGATGAGTTTTGCTTCTTTGTGGAAAAATCATAATAAATGTATTTGTGTTAAGATAGGTCTGCATACAATGGGGAGCCCCCGTTGACGCTGTATCATTTCTCCTAGCTATGCTTGCAATATGGGTAATTCCTCTCCACCAATTCCTGTAGTCATCAAATAGGTCAGAATCCCCAGGCGGTTACTGCCCAGGACCTTTCTTGCAAAACACATCCCAGGTGTTTGGGTGCATCTGGAAACCGCCGGTAAAATGTATCATAAGTAATAAATTCTCCAGACTTGGCTACTGAGAATGATTGAAGATGAGTTTTAAAAAGCATTTAAATAAAGCTTTTCTACATACTAATTGAGGCTTAATTATTCAGAGCTTTTTGTTTGTTTGTTTTCTCCTAGTTACTGAGAAATGGCATTTGGCATGAGACAGGGAAGAATGAAAAGACATAGCATTTTCTTCATTCCAGATAATTCTTTTCTTGTTTACCTGTAACCACACCATACACATAAACCCATTGGTTTCTTTGGATTAGAAAGTTCAAGGTTGGTGGTTATACTGGTTATTGAACTGGTGGGTTTGATCTGAAACACACAAAAAAGGATTTATTAATAGGGTATATCTCTAGCTATTTTCTACAATTATGGGTGTAGCTTTTTAAGACAATTTCATTCTTTCTTTTCCCTCTCATTATTAGGGAATGCTTCATACATGGGCATGAATAATGAACAAATACATTTCTATATATAGTCTGGCATGAATTTAAGACACAGTGAAGGCTTTGGATCCCTTTTCCCCTCCTAAACTATATCCCATTGGTCCTACCCTAAGGATACTAACCTTTCTCAATCTCATTTATCAATTCCTTCTTTTAGGAAATGTTATTTCTTCAAAATTTTCACTCCTAGCATGGCCCTAATAACTAAGTGTGGTCTGTTTTTTATCTTTTTTTTAAATTGATTGGTATGTACTTCTTTTTTTCCCCCCCCTGGAAACTGGAAATTTACTCTGGGTTGACATTTTGTAAACGGTGCAGCCATGAACACCTAACACAGATCTCTTGTAAAAGCAGAAATGTCTTAACTGATCGATCAATCCACTGTACCATATTTTATGTGTATATTCACATACCCTTGCGAAGGTCACAAACCTTTTACATGGTCTTTTATCCTCCCAGGAATGGTCTATGAGTTTCCATTGGTCTTTATCTCTGCTGGACCAACGATCAAGTACATTTTATGTTGGTTTTTTAAGCTGGTGACTGTAAACATTTATTGCTAAAGATAAACTCTACGTGGAAAATACGCATCTCTTAGGTGTACAATCCCATGAATCTGAAATCTGGGTACGATAGGGTGGTAGAATTTTTTGACAAACAATTTTAACAAGTGGTTTTCTATTTCTCCATATAGATGTATAGTTTTCTTGCATATTTCCATGCATCGCTAAATAGCATCTTTTAAAAAAAAAAAGAACTTTTCAGAAACTGTTGCTGATACATTGAAATTATATTGGTTCTTGTGTATTGATACTCACTGTAGGGACCATACTAAATGTTGTCATTGGTCTGAATAATTTTTAAACTCTGTTGGGTTTCACAGGTCCTAGAGAATATGATTCACTAATACCAAACCAGCTCGTTCCCAGCCTCCTTTTCCCTCTAAATTTTTTGGTTGTTATTCTTGGTTGTTTTTGTTACAGAGCTGGTGAGGGCATCTGGATATATTGTTGATTGGAAATGAGATTGTGTACCTTCATTTCTTGTCTTTAGAAGAACGTCTTCTGTAGTTAGACCATCTGTGTAAGATCTGGAGTGGCTTATTGATAAATGAAATTTCTCGTTAAGGTTAAGACTAAGAAGTGTTAGTGCTAGGTGGCTAGCCCACAGCTCATTCCCATTGACTCCATACGATACCAGATTCAGAAGTTGTATGGAAGAGGGATCACTGGGCTTCCCCCAACGACCCAGAATATAATGAGTCCTACTTATACACAAGTCTGAAGACTTCCTTGCACATTTTATCTAGCTCATGGAACCATAGTTTGTTGGTTCATTTGTCAAGTGTCTTCTTAATATGTGTATCCAAGTTGGTCATTTTGGGTGATAGTTATTTCTGTTCTAGTCTCACAGAATGTTTCTCATGCTTTAGCATTTATCACAATCCCCTAAAGGGCTTGCTGAAATGCAGACTCCAGAGCCCACCCTCCAAAATTTGGATTCAATGACTCCAGGGAACAGGAGAGGGCCAAAGGATTGATATAGCTAACTGGTTTCCACATGATGTGGTCTTTGTGGGGCCACGGACACACTTTGAGTAGTTCTGTGTATGACCCTTTGGATGTCATAAAAATTGTGTGAATTATCATTGTGCTTCTCATTGCTGGCCAATTCCCAATCACTCTTTTTATAAAATCTGTACCTCTATTATATTAGGCTAAAATGAATTTATTTTAGCCAATAATGACAGAGAGAAACTTACCTCATGAGTTTTCTCAAACAATTCCCTAATTATACACACTAGCTTAGGTCAAATCTTATACAGAATACCAATGTCATGTATGGACGCATTTTTAATATGATGTGTAAAGAAGTTCGTCTTAAACAAAAGTTAACACACAGTGACTTATTCACAAATCTTGTACACGTCTTGTTTCAACACGGACAAGCTTGACTCTCTAAGATGAGGCTTTGGCAAATAACACACGTTGAATTTTCCATTCAACAGATTAATTAGTAGCTCTAGTAGGATAAAAATGAGTCCACCTCATGACAGGCTACAGTGACATTTTTTTAAATGATTTTATTTATTTATTTGAGAGAGAGAGAGAGATCACAAGTAGGCAGAGAGGCAGATAGAGAGAGAGGAGGAAGTAGGCTCCCTGCTGAGCAGAGAGCCCCATGTGGGGGCTCGATCCCAGAACCCTGAGATCATGACCTGAACTGAAGGCAGAGGCTTAACCCGCTGAGCCACCCAGGCGCCCCTACAGTGACATTTTTGAAAGGTGATTCGCATCTCCAGATAGTAGGCTCCGTCGAGGCCACATTCCTGACAAGGCAAGGTGCATGATCATGGCTTTCACAAAGCTCAGAGACAGCATTTACAGCTGGAAGTCAACACCGTACATTCTTGTGAAATATGGAATTGCACAACCGATAAGTAACTTTTCAAAATGTTTGCTATTCATGGTCTATCGAACAACAGAATGAACGTAGCAAGCATGGGAATATCCATGCACCCTGATAAATGTAACCATGTCTCCTTTCCTATCAATTAATCCCTGTGCCCTTCCCCAGTCAAATCACCCTGCCACTGGAAAATCGATTTTGGGAAAGGAGATGGGGGGGCCATGTGTTCCTCATGAAGAGAGCTTTTATGGACTCATTCAACATCCCTTTCATGAGAGCATAAAATGGACATCCTATGAGTGTGAGAACATACAGTTCCCAGGGAGAGAAACCCAATGGGAGGGAAAGGGGAGAGTCACAAATATCAGATTGAAAAAAAAAAAAACCAAGATTGTGTGTATGGCTTTGAAAGATAAGACAAGGAACATAATCGTGTTTGTATCACACGACGCCTACAGAATTTGGAGGGATATGAGTTTTAAGCAAGATGGAGCATGGAGACAGTCAACAAACTGTGGGCATTCTGTAGAGTTTAGGATAGGGGTGGGGAGAATAACTGGGAAGCTGTTTCTTTACAGTGGAGACAGGTCTTCCCTCTGGACTTGGGGATGGGTGCGAGAATGAGTAGGCGAGTCTACAATCAATAAGGATAAAATCAGCACAGCCCGACTGCTAGCCAGATGCTGGGGTTTCTCAAAGAGCAGCGATGCCAAAAACATGAACTCAAAATGTGTCAACCATCAAAGCTGGAGACATGCTCATGACATGGATATGGGAAGTGGAAAGGAAGACCAGGTTGGGGGAAATAAAGATGCTTTTCTCCATATCAGGCACACTGAGTTCTCTAGGACAGGAGGATATCCAGGTGGCACAGCTCTGTGATGCTTGGGGACAACTGGAACCCTTGGGATTCCCTAAAGATACAGGCTGCAATTGTCATCAAGACGGAGGATGAGACAGGTCAGCATTGGCTCAAAGACTCACATTGGGAGCACTTGCTTAAAAGGTGTCATTTCATGTGGCAAAAAGTAGTGGAGAATCTCTCTTACCTCTTTTTATGCTCTCCTTGGTACTTTTGATGAAGAGATGGGCAAGAATAATGGTGATTCACCGATACTCTCCATCTGTTAGAAAAACAGATAAAGCAGAAATACTTGTTTTAGGCTGAGTTCCAAACTTAATATATAACGATTTTTTTTTTCCTTGAAGTTTGTTGACCCACACTACATCTCCACATCCAGTTGGCTTTCAGTAATTCCCAGATTTGGTGCAGAAAGTACAACTGATCAGAAGTTGGCTGCAGAAACTTCACAGCAGTCCTCTTGGAGCCTTTTTGTGACTTCCCGAAACCATACTAAGATCTTAAAACACCTTTGTTGTGGAGGGTCTGAGTTCCATCTCAGAAGAAATCCTTCTTTAAATAATATTTTTCTATTTTTCTAATTGCCTCATGGCTGAAATGACACACCTTCAGTGCTATAAACTTAGAACGTTGAAGGGCATCAAGAAGATAAAATAAATATGTGTGTATAAGTGCAATTGTGCCTAGAACATAAATGGGAATTGTTCTTGTAGGTAGATTTTTGGGGGCAAATACCATACAGCACCAGAAACGTATTTTCTCTTCTTGATGATTTTTCTTAATGACATTTTCTTCTCTCTAGCTTACTTTGTTGTAAGAATACCGTATATAATACACATTAACATACAAAATATGTGTCAATCAACTATGTCATCAGTAATGGTTCCAGTCAACAATAGGCTATTAGCAGTTACCTTTCTGGGAAGTCAAGAGTTATACATGGATTTTTAACCGTAGGGGAGGTTGAGGTCAGTGCTGCTGAGCTTGGTGTTGTTCAAGGGTCAAGAATATATATGTATTTATGAATATATATGTATTTATATTTGTAAAAATATATGTATTTATGAAAGGCCCTTCACTGGCCACCATGGGACAATTCCAGCATCCTTAAGAAAAACAGGTATGCTGAATTGAAACATGACAAATCTATAATAAGCCATGTATTCACCAAGATACTCAATATAGTAATTCAGTGGTTATGAAGAATTCTTAAAACTCAGTGGTGAGGAAACAGATAATGAGCCAAAGACCTTAAGAAAGACCTCAGGGGAGAAGATATGTAGATGGCAAATAACTCTATGAAACGGTGCTCCTTGTCATGTGGGATCAGGGAAGTGCAAATTGAGACATGAGGGAGGTACCATTCCACACCTGTTAGAACGGCTCACATGGAGAGCACTGATACCACCAAACGCTGGAGAGGATGTGGAGCGACTGGAACTCTCATTCAGTCACTGCAGGTTGGGAATGCAAAACGGTGCAGCCACATTGGAAGACAGTTCCCCAGTTTCTTACAGAATTAAAGACACTCTTACGATAAGATCCAGCAGTCATGTTCTTTGGTCTTTACTGAGAGAAGCTAAAACTACATCCACACAAAAACCTATCCCATCGATGTTTATAGCAGGTGTATTCAAAATTGTCCGGACTGGAAAGTAACCAAGATACCATCAGAAGGTGAATGGATAAATAAACTGTGGTCCATCCAGACATGGGATGTTATTCAGCACTAAGAAGAAATGAACTGTCAAGGATTGAAAAGACACAGGAACCTTACATGTATATTATTCAATAAAAGAACCTGACCTAAAAAGACTTCATACCGTGTGCTTACAACTTTATGATATTCTGGAAAAGGCAAAACCATGGAGACAGTCAACAGCTCAGTGGTGGCCAGGAGATAGGGGGGAGGGATGAGCAGGTAGAACACAGAGGGATTTTTAGGGCAGCCAAACTCTTCTGTATCATACTGTCCTGGTAGATCTAGGTCATTATCCATTTGTCCTAACCCATAGAATATGCACGACCAAGAGTGATCACTCATGTAAACTGTGGACTCTGAGTGGCTATGATGGACCTCCATGGTCCATCATCACAAAAGCACCAGTCTTGCGGGGGACATTGAAAATTCAGGAACATACACAGATGTACAAGCAGAAGGTACCTGTGAAGTCTCTGCACTTTCCTCTCTATTTTTCTGTGACCCTCAAACTCCTCTAATAAATGAAGTGTATTTGAAAAGGGCAACTCATTGGTCCCATCGCTAGGGTGACATCACTTTTCTCTGAATACCAATAAATGAAAGAATTGTGCTCCCCGCCCCCACCGCCCCACTTTCCCTCTATGTACTGGATTTCAGAATAACTACAAAAGTTGGTGAATTTTTCTGGAATTCCAGATAATAAATACAGAAGGAGTAACAACAGGCAATCCACATTTTGTAGGACCTCAAATGAAGTCATAGCTATAGGTGGTCATCACCAATGGTTTGTAAAGCATCAGTTGGAAAGCTTGGTAGATATTTTTCATAATTAGTGGAATTGGTCCCCACCTGAATCCAATCATCAATCACTATTAAGATAAATAAAAATAAGACAAGGCGGGAGGGCCTCCTGGTGATTTGACGCCTACTAACATGTACAAACACGTCTTCCCACCAAAGTTTACTGATTTTTCTAAGACATCAGTGACATAAAAAGATGCAAAGAAGAATTTTACAACAAAAAAAGATCTTGCTTTTATTTCTGTTTGCTTTTTCTCCTAGACTACATGATTTGCCATTCACTGAAATTGTACAATTTTTTTGTGCGTGTGTGAAATATGTGTGCCTACGTCCTATGCAAAACAGCTAATTAAGAATCTCTAGCACTAGGCCTTAGCCATGAGTATTTTTTAAAAGATGTCCAGATGTTTAGTGTGGACAGGGAGGGTGATGACGTCTTTGGTGTTGCCCACATCTTTGAAACGAATATGTGTTTAACCACAGACATAACCCAAGAATCCAGAAATATTGGTAACTCTCCCATTTCAGTGGGACAGATGAGAGAAGGTACAAAAAGCACTTTGTAAATGATGAAAGCTGTTTTGCATGAAGAGGTTAGCTATTGTTTGAAGGTTCTCTTTAAAGGCCATGGTCAATCAAATAATGTTTTTCTTCATTTGATTTTTTTTCTTTTTGTCCTGAACGTATTTAAAAGTAGAATTTTACTATAAAAAAATAAATGTGTTCAGTAATAGGATCCTTCTTGCAAACTGAACACAATGCCAGGTGTTGGAGTCCCCCTGTTGAAAACTAGCCATGATTCCACATTGAGCAAATTGGACAGAGCGACATCCAAGTTCTCCCTAGGATCCAGAATATTCGTTGGCTTTTAAAATCAACCTTGGATAATGAGAACAAAAGTATTCCGTTTTCCCTCATTTGCTTTGGACTTTACTCAAGGTAGACATGTTCTGGAGGCGCTTATGTGAATATAAGTTAAAAAACAATGTTGAAGTGATGTTAACGTTGTGTCCTTGCTTGGCCAGCTCTGTGGTTGCTTCTAATAAGGCACTTCTAATAAGGCACCAATCCCTTACTGGTGCACCAGTTCCCTTATTTTGGAAGACAAAATCGTCTTCCAAAGGTACCACCTCTTAATAATAAACCTAGAACCTAGGGATTAGGATTTCAACATAGGAATGTTGGGTCCGTTATGAGGGGGACTGGAAGGGAGGTTGGCATTTGTCATTCCATACAGGAATCGTACTTTATTAAGTAGATTCTGCCCAATGTGTAGGTAATCCATTTTATGGACACTAGAATTCAAAGTATTTTCCCCATAGGAACTTGTAATTTCCTAGAGTTTCTGTTTGGGGTGATGGGAATATTTTGGAAATAGGTAATGGTGAAGGTTTCATGTCACTGTGAATACAAGGATTCCTATTGAAATTGCACACTTATAAATGATGAAAACAGAAAAATGTAGACTATACACACACACACACACACACACATATCTTTATAGGATTTTTCTTTTGGTTGTGCTCAATTTAAGGACAGTGTGAGGCAGGATGAGGATATAATACCCACACATTTTTTTTTTTCCTCGAAAACAAACCAAATTCCCTCACAAAGACACAAAATGAACAGAGACTTGCAGGTGCCCGAGGTAAGCTAAATTTGGTCACAGTTTCTGCATATGAAGGCCCCCACCCCCCAAAAAAAGAGAGAGAGAGACATTTGATGTTGAGATTTTTCTATCTGGCAAGAGAAAGCTTTTCCCTTTTCCTTCTGCTTCTTTAGGATATGGGTTTGGTGACAAGAGAGGAGGTTGTGCCTGAAGGTTGCCGGTTCTCTTTTTTTCTTGGGTGGCTAGCAAATTCACTGATGACATTAAGAAACGTTTGTGAAAGCCTGAGACGACCTTGCTCCGTGGAGACTCTGCCCGTTGCATGTAATGACCGCCTACACTCTTGAACCTAGAAAATCACTACCTTGAATCTGCTCAGTTTACTCTTAAAAAGCCGAGCCTGGATGACTCCGTCTGCCAAATGCAAGTAGGAATCCTGTTTGATGTTTACGGTCTACCCCCCGGGTTGTATCACTAGAGATTCCACTTCTATGGTCCGGGGTGGTGTTTATCTGTGTCCATTCTTCCTGAGAATTCAGCGTGGTTCCAGTGAATCCGTCCCCCAGTTCTGGCTTGAAGTACCATGGAGGCTGTGAAAGCATGGTCCTAGCTCACCTGGGGAACAGAGTGCCAGACGCAGAGCTGCCCATAACAAGTGCGCTCAGGAGACAAAGGACACCTGTACCTGGAGATGCTCAGGGACATCTCTTTCTCTCTCAGTGGTTCATTCTCAACATAGCTGAGTTACATAATGAGAGACAGCGTATGGTCATGGGGCAGAAGCATCTGGGAGAAGGAGTGAGCACATTTTCCTTGGAGTCCCTATTTTTAGCACTCTGTGCCCTTGTCTGTCAGGCTTGCAACCTTGAAACTGTTGTGATGGTAATGAAATGAGTCTATGTTATGCGTTAGCCTTTGCAATAATTGTATCTTTCCTTCTATCTGTGTATTCATCCCTTCCTTCCTCCCTCCCTCTCTCCGTCCCTTCATCCATCCATCCCTCTATTTATCTATCTATCTATCGTCTATGTATCTATCCATCCAGCCACCTACCCTCCCTCCCACCCACCCAGTCAGCCACCTACCCAGCCATGCATCCATCCACTGAAACATCCAACCATCCATCCATCCATCCATCCATCCATCCATCCATCCATCCATCCAACCATCCATCCATCCATCCATTCTATCATCAATCCATCTATCCATCCATCCATCTCTGTATCCATCATCCATCCATCCATCCATCCATCCATCCATCCATCCATCCAACCATCCCTCTCTCCTGCCTTCCCCCTCTCCTTCCCTCCATCCATTCTTCTATCTATTATCTATGTATCTATGTATTTATTTGTCATCTATCTTTCTCTCTATCCATCCATCCACCCACGTACCCAGCCACCCATCCATCCATCCACTCAAACATCCACCCCATCCTTCTATCCATCATCTGTCTATCCCTCCCTCCCTCCTTCAGTCTTTGGTCTAGCTATCCCTCTGGACTTCAATGTCTAAAACAGTATGGTAAGAGCTAATATGGTATTAAAGCCCCAGATTTGTGGTAATTTGTTACAGCCATAATAGGGAACTAAAATACTACATCATTTAATTTGTATTGGCTTGCTGTCCGTCTACTGATGTTAGGACATGAGTTTCAGGCGGTTGAAGGTACAGTTTAGCTGCTTCATTACATCTTCACAAGGACAATGAGTGCCTGGAATTTTGTAGGCACCCATGACGATCTGTTGAACGGAGCCGCACTTCACTGAGTTAAATCAATTAACGGCGCGTGTCTATTAAATATTTTATCTCCATTATATCTTCATTATTGTCAGATCCATTCTTTTTCTGCAGTTGACTCCAACTCTAGGTCTGATTGTGCTTTTTGGCCATTGAAAGGTTAATCATATTTGGTGGGTGATGGTCAAAATTCAGGGGACCCAATGTGGTCTCCACATGCCGTCTGTGTAGGGAACACCTGATATGTTCTTAACTCTGGAAATGACCTTATTTAAGCAAAGCTTGGTGCGATAACATCCATTAAGTGGAGAATCCATACAAAATTCGGTGTAATCTTCAAGGACAGAGAGTTACTGGGGCACCTGGCTGGCTCAGTCAGTAGAGCAGGCAATCCTCATCTAGGGGTTGTGAGTTTGAGCCTTACACTGGGTTTAGAGATTACTTAAAAATCTTAAAAAAAAAAAAAAAAAGAGCAGAAAGTTATTCTCTTTTTGAGTTGAATTTACTCATACCTGTTTCGTTATATGATCTGTTTAATATTTTTGTTGGTTATTTTTCAATGAGAAGTCTTCATTTCTGCCTTTTAAGTTTCTCAGGAAAGCCTTCCCTCCATCTTCAGGTGCCAGACCGGGACAGAGTTGTCAAAAATGATGACGGCAATTGAAACAATAAACGCTAGTACAGTATGGGTAGAACAGGATGTCATCACTGCTCACAAATCATAGTGTCTCCTGGTCAGTGAACACAGAATGGCAAAGCTCTCATCCCCAGCCCTCCGTGAAATGGCTTTCAATTTCTACATGAGATTACATTATGTTTCTACCTCTCAAAATTAGCCATGACTGCAGGTCCTATAAGCAAATTTAAAGAGTCGGGAAAGTCATCCCACGTCTGTGTTGTGGTTGTGGGTAACAGGATCTTGAGAGCTCTGTGCATACGAGCTAGCCATCTTTGGGAAGACAAGTAGCAAAAACTGCAAACACACTGACATTACAAAAGTTACGAACGTAATATATAATAAGTGAGAACGTAACAAAGCAGAGACCACTTCAAACCTTAAACCAAAGGCATGAGTTCCCACTCTCAATTCTAGAAAATATCATCTTCAAAACCTCTCTGTTGCCCAAACTAAACTTTTCTATCGGGATTTTAGCTCTTTCCTACGTTCTTTTGATTATCATTACTCATGCGTGTGCTGTTGCATCTAAGATCTTACTGTTTTTTCTTAATTAGAACAATTTCTATATCTGTGCTCTAGGTTTCCCAGAGAAAACCAGTGTTGGAAAGCTTAGGGTTACTTCTGGGCACAAAACAGACGATGTGAGCTAGGAGATAAGATTGGATTTTGATCGAGTTGGAAAGGAATGCCTTGTCCTTATACATTTAGTTATTCTGATTGTCTTACAGAAACATAGGAACAGGACAGATTAGTTCTGGTCTGCCCCTCGATAGTACCTAGCAGTAAGAACTCACAACTAACACTGGCATGTCCAATACCATCCTTGTTTATAGTCGAAGGTAGAAAAGCGTATCTAAACAGAGGAGCATATTTTGAATGAATGTACTTTAGAAGAGATTATGACAGATTATGTTAAAAATACAGTTGTTAGGGGCGCCTGGGTGGCTCAGTGGATTAAGCCGCTGCCTTCGGCTCGGGTCATGATCTCAGGGTTCTGGGATCCAGCCCCGCATCGGGCTCTCTGCTCTGCAGGGAGCCTGCTTCCTCCTCTCTCTCTGCCTGCCTCTCTGCCTACTTGTGATCTCTCTCTCTGTCAAATAAATAAATAAAATCTTTAAAAAAAATACAGTTTTTAAATTGTTATCTTCAAAATAGGGCTGTGTAAATTGTCTTTTCTTCTATATGCACTCTGTAGGGCTCCAAATACCATATAGGGACAAAATGTGTGTCTTCTCTGTGCTTTGTAAATATACTTTCATGGAACAACTAGGGCTTTCAATTTTAATCAGCTTTAAAATATTCTTTTTTTTTTTAAACCGACATATCGTTAACAGTGTTGCATTAATGTCATGAGTACAACATAGGGATTCCACAAGTCAGTATGTTATGCTGTGCTTAATAGTAGAGTGGTGACTGTCCCCTGTGGTCCTAAAATATTCTTATTAAAACCAAATAGAAACATGCAAATGCATACACACACAAAAAAGTGTAAGCTTTCAAGACATCATTGGAAATCTACTCAAATACTGTATTTCTCCCCAACTTTATTTTATAGCTTGGGTCATCATGGGTACATATAAGTGTTGGGACAATGACATCTGTGTAATTCACAGCATGGAATGGGTGATTTGGGGTTTGGGGTTTTCTTTTTCTTTTTTCTTTCTTTCTTTTTGTTTTTGTTTGTTTGTTTGTTTAATTTGCTTTAAGCAATTTTGTTAATTTTCCTTTAAGCATATACCAAACACTTAAAGAACAGAATCAACAAATGCATATGCGTCACCTTCACACCAAATCATTCCCTACACAACACAGGCAATCAGACAGCATCGAAGTCTCCTTAATCTCTAAGCCAGAGTCTAGGTAGACCAGTAATCCGTTTTCCCTCTGGACTCAACTTCATTTCCTGAAAGAGCATCTCTCCGTTCTTGTTGTGCGTCGGTGAAAACAGGTAAGTAGCCACGTGTCTGTTATCAAAGAAGTCAGGAGAGTCGCTGAGTGTGTGGGAGCATGCCTCGGTCCAGCAGGCACGGGGATCCTTCCCCATTCCGTTCCCCAGGCAATGCTCTGGGGTAGTTCCTCTCCTCCTCTCAATTCCACATGTGAAAAAATTGGGACTTGGACATCTTCAATGCCTGAGGCATCCCTGCAGATGCCAACCCCAAGGTGGCTGAGTCTGACCCCAGTGCACGTGGTCACCTGCTATTGAATGATGCATGTGTATCCTTCCTAGAAGAGTGGGAAGCTCTGTAGTGGAAATCCACTAAAATAAATTTACAGAGCTGAGACATTGGAGACAATCAGGAAACGCTGGAGAAGGGACATGCATGGGTAGAGGGAAAGAAAGCAAGGCCACTGAATTCCTGCTTAAGGGGTTGGAGCAGGGAGGGGATGGGGTTGGTCTACACTCCGTAAGCAACTAGAAATAGTGAGGCCAGGTCTATAGGAGGAAGGCAGGTTAGGGCAGTGTGGACCAGGCCACTTCAGGGCTCACAGCAGCCCTTTACAGAGCATCCTGGAAGCAGCCAACTGTGTATAAAACCAAAGAGATACAGGGGTGCCTGGGGAGCTCAGTCATGAACCAACTGCCTTCAGCTCAGCTCATGATCCCAGCGTCCTGGGTTCGAGCCCCGCATTGGGCTCCCTGTTCAGCAGGAAGCCTGCTTCTCCCTCTCCATCTCTCCCTGCTTGTGTTCCCTCTCTCGGTATCTCTCTGTCTGTAATAAGTAAATAAAATCTTAAAACAAGAAAATCAAAGAGATACAGAAATGCAAGCCTTATCCTGGGGTCAGTCAAAAAAGTAACATAGTGTTTGTATGATTACTAAAGACTGAGCTACAAATTGGGGGAAAAAAACGTAAACCCACATTTAGAATTAAGTGTGAAATTCACCTATAACCGCATTCCCAGAATTAGGCACTATTGATTGTTGGATTTCCTTCCAGAGTTTGTATTTTATACCTCGCTTTATTATGTTAATACGCATGGGATCTTAGGACCCAGGATTCAGCAATTCATTGATTTCCCTTGAGAGATCTTTCCCATGTTTCTGTGTCTCCTCAAATGAAGGCCCTCTCTGCATAGGCATTCTATGGTTCAGCCAACAGAGTTCATGCAACAAATCTTTTATTCATGAACACCGAGATCGCTGTCATCCCTTATTTTCAAAATTACAATCAATAAGTATTGATCTTTTTGTGCATGGCTACCTCTGGACAATCAAATAAAGATTTATTTATTTTAATAGAAATAGACCTTCAGGGTCAAAGGGTCTTAGGGTTATCTTCATAGTATGGGCATGAGTTGGAAGCAGCCAGGATGGAGAAGTGAACAGAATGTCTTGTCTCAGGCGCTGGGATGCAGACCCAGCAGAGAAACGAGGTTGGCTCGGAGGGGATCATGCCCCAGACATAATGGCCATGGCCAGAATTTCATCACTGTAAAACTTCGAGGACCTTCACGTTTTGATCTCCACTCTGCAATAAACAAAACTGTGTTTATCATCTTGCATTCTGTTTCCAGAATATGATTTTGGTTTTAGGGTGTCCACTAATACAATTCCAACTAAAGTACTTTAAAAACCTGTGCAGCCTTGTTCTCAACTGCAGTGCGGGAAATAGAATATACTTTCTGGAACTAATGTAAGGAATCCCGTTAACGACTTAACGGGCCCCGTGTTTGAAACCTGTGCCGTAGAAATCATCCGTCCTCATAATTGTCTTTGATTTATTCTCCTGATGTTGGAAATGGGTTTTGACCCTGTATGACATTGATGTGGTAATTAAATGACTCCTGTCATTTGTAAGTAAACCAAAAACTACAAATAGAGACACTAAATTTTAAGAGCTTTCCCCCATTGGGCTTACAGAATTGGGGTATGTTTCTTTCCGTCCCTCCCATCCATAGGTATAGACCCTTTCATCAAATCATGCATGATTCCACCAAGAAAACTTAAGTTTCACGTTGTAATAGAGGCACCCACTGAAGGATTCCCTGTAAACATCAGAAAAGATAGATTTGCATGCCTTTGGCTGATTTTCGTCTTCATTCCTCTGCTTGAATTCTTATCACACATTTCTTTCTGGGCTCATTTATGTGACCTAAAATAAATTCCATTTCTTCTCATTGGAGAATTTTTATGCAAACATGCATACCAAATACAGTGCCTCATTTTTACATGATCTAGAATTTCATTCAACAGGCAGGGGAATAATGGGATTTCTGGTGTTCAGGCATTTCTCGTGGACCATATTTTAAAGCAACCTCAGGACAAGGGAGCCCGTCTCTCGGGTGAATGTGTATTTTCTTGCTCCTTCCAGGGCTTTGAATGAAACTTGGTATCCATCTAGTGTCAGCGTGTCTCAGTTGGAGGGTCTGTTTTGTATCTTTCTCCCATTGTTGCATTGTTGGGGTGGGATGGGGGCTGCTGACTGATTTACAGCCTTCATTGCAGAGACCTTAAGTCTCCAAAGCCAAATGTTTCGTCAGCTGAAATGCTTCAAGGAGGTGCAGCCAAGAGTGCTTATCAGTGAAAGAAGCCATTTGTTTAAAATCCCTGGTTTTAGCCAGCCAAGGGGCTGCTTCTGTTCATTCATCTGCGGCATATATGGGGAATTAAGTCCTCTTCGGTGGGGCAGACTTTTAAGGATGCGTCTACCCGCGCTCCGCTTTGGTGATGTGCCTGGCTGTTTCCAAATTGATTATCTGCTCTCACGTTCATAGAATTCCCCAGGAATAAATGCATATACATCTCCTATCTGCATTATATCCAGCACCGCATTTCCACCGTCGGAGCAGCGAAGGAATACCCTCTTGCAGACAAAATTAAATTGCTCCCATTCACTGCGTACCTGCAATGGAAACTCCGCCTTGTGGCTTGTTTAAATTACAAGAGAAGGGGGAAAAAAAAAAAGTCCCTGGGTGTTGCAATAAATGAAGATTGTGTAAGCAAGAAACTATGGAAACACCAACTTCAAAAAAAAAAAAAAAAGAACCACGTTCATTTGCTGAACTTTAGAGATGCACGGACGGGCTGTTTCCCTCAGGACTTCTGGAAGGAATTCAGAATCGCAAAGATCCAGTCTTTCAATAGGAGGCTGTTAGGAGAGCTCGGCTTTGCCAGGATATAGAATATTAATTAGCCTGGCATTTGAGAGGTTACAACAGACACGTTTTTGCTCGGGAGGGGCTCCAATTTAATAAGGGCGGATGATTTACCGTATGTTGCAAATCCTTGCCGTGCTCCAGGGAAACAAAATAAGCAAATAGGTCATTCTGGGAGACTTGACGGGGAGGAGAGAGGCGGTGGAGGAAGGATGTGTTAAAGACAGAGCAGTTCTGCCAAAAAATTACTAGGGCCTGTAGGAATTAATCACCTCTTTCCTTAATGGGGAAAGAGAGGCTTGTCTTATGGTTATTATACGGCACCCAAACTGCCATTAGGAGCCAGTTTCGTACATAAAGCTGCATGAAAAGGGGCTTTTCTCCCAAGCAGAGGGCAATGCATTTTATGAGAAACTGTGTAAAAGGTTGCGTGATGCATGCCAGAACCAGGGAACATTCGCTGGCATGAAACGCTAATTAGTAATTGCTAATTAAATGAGGGAGGGGCTGGTAACGTCGGGACGTTCCCACTAATCACCCCTAATCTCAGCTCCGTCCCTGTGAACGCCGCAGAAGCCTGGATCTGTGGGACGTGCCCTAAATGCATAACCTCGCAGGTTTCATCTTGCGTCTGTCTGCAGATAAAAGAGATGGAGACACCGATCGTGGCAATTTTAGAAAATCCCCCCCACCCCCCCCAAAAAAAGCCTTCCCGTTGCTTTATTTGAAACCGGACTCATTCATTTCTGTTACCCACCCAGCTCACACTGTGCATTTTTCTCAGGTGCCCGGGGAATGAAGAAGCCTTGCTTCCTCGGTGGGTCAAAGCCTTCGTCCTCACCTTATTCGGTTTTAGGTTCTAGAAGCCCACTCTCGAGAGTTCCTCAATTTGCTGTCAGCTTAGGGTGGGGAGCGGTTTGATGACCGCGGTTCTGATACCTGTTCTTTCAGGGCCTGAATCTGTCCAGGCCACGTCAGCACTACAGCAGGTGGTCACAGGAATTTAATAAGCACTAATTGGAATGAGGGGAATGGCTTGGCCCTTGGAAACGCAGGGGAAGAGAGAACGAGCATAATTCAGGGCTTGGGGGCAAGGGCACATAACACATTAAAATGGCTAAAACATAATTTTTATGACTTGCACTTTTTTGGGGGAGGGTCAGAAGGCTTATGTAAGAAAGAAAGGGATATAAACTTGGGTTAATGTTCGAACAATAAATAACGTTGGGAGGTGTTCACAGTCGTAGCTCTGAATTTCAGCAGGAGAGCGTCTGTGGACAAAACGACTTCAAATGTCGGAGGGAAGCCTTTTTTCCAGATCAGGATCTTTGTGCCACATGGAACAGGCAAGGAGTCCAATATCCATGTGGTCCTTTATTCCCATAAATGCCTTTTTTTTTTTTTTTGCAGCTTTTAAGGGGGAATTAAGAATTTGATGCCTTGAGTGAAACTAGCTCCTCAAGTAGCAGAATCTTCCTTCTTCTTGAAATAAAACATACCAGCTCGAAACGTTTTAGGGACAGTCGGAGGGATTTGAATATGTGTTGTTGGGTAAGATTAAAGACTTGTGTGTTGCTGCGTGTGAGTCTAAATTTTTCTCTGTAGGGGGAAGATAGAGGTGCATGTTAACTAAAACCGGGATCTCATGATAGCTGTCGTTTACTCGAAACTGAACCATTAAAAGGAATGAAATGAAAACATTAATAAGAAATTAAATGGGAAAAAGCTGACCTATGTTGCTTTTATATACACGCTCGATCTCTTAAACATCAGTGCAGAAATCCCAGCAGCCCAACATATACACTGATTTTTCCCGAAAAACCTCTTTTAGCCTGGAAAACTTCTTTTAGGATTTTCCCTGAAAAACTTCTTTTAGGAGACTTTCTCACTTTTGCAACCCGCCCGTGCACAGGAATGATCAATTGAATCTGGTCCAATGCATAGTCTCTGGTATGGTCAGGTGTTACAGACATTTTAGACTGATGGTGCCCGATAGGCGAACCCTGTGCAAACTCACAGATGACACATTGTATCTTAGGGTCCACATCGCAACAATGATTCACGTAGCCTCATCCTTCCTGCCGGGCAAGTGTTGCTTCTCACTTAGAGGGAGACTGGGGCAAAGAATGAGATACATTTTCAAGGACCAGCAATGTATAGTCGACGACCCAAAAGATCCTGTTTTCTCTTGCAGGGTTTTTAAGTACCGGCGACCAGGCGGCCAAGGGCAACTACGGGCTCCTGGATCAGATCCAGGCACTACGGTGGATTGAGGAGAACGTCGGGGCCTTCGGCGGCGACCCCAAGCGAGTGACCATCTTCGGCTCTGGGGCAGGAGCCTCTTGCGTCAGTCTGTTGACCTTGTCGCACTATTCAGAAGGTAACAAGGGCATCCCTGTGCTGGTGCACGACTCCCAGGGCTGAGCCAGGAACACACACGGAGTGCAGATCCCAGGGACCCTTTGTCTCTCTTGGAGCTGAAAATCCCCAACTTGTTTTAGGTTCTAGAAACCCACTCTCATGAGCTCCCATCCTCTTTCTCCCTCTCCTCCTCCTCCTTCTTCCTCGTCCCCTTTCTCTTCCTCTTTTAAAGATTTTATTTATCTGAGAGATAGTGAGAGACACGGAGAGAAACAGATTTCCCAGTGAGCAGAGAACCCGATGCGGGACTCGATCCCAGGACCCCAGGATCATGACCTGAGCCGAAAGCAGACGCTTAACAACTAAGCCACCCAGGCGCCCCTATTCTTCTAACTCAGGTTTCTTCCCTTGTGAACCATACTTTGTCATCTCAGTTACATTAACAATTAGATGCCAGTTGCAACACTTGGGACACAATGACTCCTTCCGAAACACCAACGCCTTTGCTTCTGCCTTTCCAACTTGACTTGGTCAAGTTTAAATTTTATCATTTCGGTCAACATTAAATTCAGTCAACTTCTCCTCTCAACTTGGGAAAGATAACACAGAAGAGAGACAGGGATATGGGTAAGGGTTGCAGATTTGTTCATTTGGTAAGGAATGGGGCTCGTGGCCTTGAGTTTGATTTTTGTTTTTGTTTTTGTTTTTAAGTCACTGGTCTGGGATACCCAGATAGCACAGTCCGTTAAGTGCCTTAGTCTTGATCTCAACTCAGGTCATGATCTCAGGGTCCTATGATCCAGCCCTGCATCGGGCTCCATGCTGGGCGTGAAGCCTACTTACATGTCTCCCCTTCTGTCTCACTCTGCTACTCACCCCACTTAAAACAATTTAAAAAAATTAATTTAATAATAATAATAAGAAGAAAAACCTAACCACCCTAACTCAAAGTGGCTCCCTGATGTTCATTGGAACCTGTAGCACTGAAGGGGAAACTTGAAGCTCATCTACTCCAAAGCCACCATTTATAAAAAGGAAACTGAAGCCCAGAGAGGTTGGTTAACCCACCTAGGGTCACAGAGCAATGAGAGAACCAGGTAAGAAACAATGCTTCCCAGGCCCCAATTCAAACCATCGTTTGAATTCCCATCATTCCCCCAAGACTAACAAACATCGGGGGCAGCTAAAGGATAGTCCTGGTCTTCTGGACAGAATAGACTTGCCTTACAGATTCGGGAATATCTGTGCAAATTCCCCGTAGCCTCCCCTAGTTGCTATTTTACGGACCAACTGCTTTTCCACTTTCATTTTCTTTAGGAAATAAGCGTTCAGCTTGAGTACAAATTTTTACTGGTCACAGGTACCAATGTGACAAGTGGATTTTCAGCATGGTAGGGAGATTCAGAACTCACTTGCCAATAAAATGCTCAGTGTAGGGACCATAAGCAACCACCAGTCAAATCAAAGCAGACAGACTTGTAGGTGATTTCACAGCGTCTAAGGAGAGCTCGAATTTGGGGCTCACACTTGTATCATCCCTTTGTTTTTACAAAAATGAAAAAGTGCACAATGAGAGGGGACATTGGTAATATCCATTTGTACAGCATTCCAGAAAATATTGAGACTTTCCCATTTGTCAAGGGATAGAATCCCAGTTCTCAAGTGAGCAAGTCGTCAGAACCGGCTTCCATAGTAAACACAAGAAACCAAATGTAATTGGAGAAAGAGCATAATTACTTAAATCGAGAGATCGAAAATGAGTGAGTTCTGTGGCAAGGCTGTGCCTGGGTCATTTGCATAACAACCCAACAAGATAGAAATACCCAGACTGTCAGCCTTAGAATGGTACTTCTGGCAATGTTGTCTAAAAAACGGTCACCACGTGCCTGAAATATGATGCTTTTGTGAAGATGTTCACCATGGCATTATAACTTTTATTAAAGATTTTATTTATTTATTTGACATGGGCAGTGCTCCAGTCTCCAGAATCCTATCTTCCTGATTGCAATCATGTTTTCCTCCCTTGATTGCTTGCATGACCTTAAAACTCTACAGGGCATGACCTTCTGGGCGCCCAGCTGAATTACTCTTCCAGAAACTCCGGAAACCTCGGAGCTCCATCATGCTGGAATTCAAGAAAATGTCAGGAAGAGACAAGAAAGAGAATGCTATCATTTCATACCCCATCATCTTGTCCTGTAGTAGTGAAAAATAGAGGGTTTACCCAAAAAAAATTTTTTTTTACTCACTGACATTCATATACTAGATGGATCTGATAGAAAATTGGACGCTATACAGAAGTTTACTCATGAAATTGTCCAATTTTTTTCCCCCCACTTCTCACCAAACAGACATTTCTAACTTGTGGCAAAATACAAAACAGTGATTTTGAGTTAACATGATTTCAAGATCACGGATTTGTGGAAAAATGCATTTTAGCTGGGCAATCCAACTGAGCATTCTTTTGGGAATCGCTAATTTAATTACTATTTTACTTTATTTTTATTTTTTTAAAGATTTTATTTATTTATTTGACAGAGAGAGATCACAAGTAGGCAGAGAGGCAGGGAGAGAGAGAGGAGGAAGCAGGCTCCCTGCTGAGCAGAGAGCCCGACGCAGGGCTCGATCCCAGGACCCTGGGCCAAAGGCAGAGGCTTTAACCCACTGAGCCACCCAGGCACCCCTTTAAATACTATTTTAGTTGTAGAAGTATAACGCTGGTACTGTATTGATGGTGGAGTTAGAAATACGTGTCTGAATTTATACTCTGAAATTGATTTCAGTGGATATTTTGGTTTTTTTCTTTTTCTTTTTTTTCCCCCATAATGAAGTGGTACCTGGTTTAGTTTCGGAAGCAAAATGCGCTTTGATGTCTTCTTGGCCCAGAGCATGTTTTTAAGGAACGGAGGAAAGGAACGGAGGAAAGTTCCTCCGTTAAGTCTCTGAGGCTTTATTTACAGCATCTGGGGATGGGGATGCCCACACGACACAAAACTGGGGACAGATACATGCAATGCAGTTTTTTGTTTTTTTTTAAACCACGGCAGCGAAGTTGCACATTGTAAATGCAGTTTCATTTCCTTAAATGCCGTGTGCGTGTGTGCATGTGCGTGAAAAACATCCCAGAAGACCAACGTCCAGCAGGCGGGGGCCGGGAGGAGGGGAAGGGGGAGAGAAAGAGATGGAAATGAGGAAAAAAAATCCTGAAAGAGCTGAATGCTACTGTATCCAGAAATTCACATGCCCGCGAGACAATCGGAGCCTTCTTTGCGAAGTAAAAGCTGCTTTTCTGTCTCTGGGGTTTTCATTTGCACCTGCAGGTCTGTTCCAGAAGGCCATCATCCAGAGTGGCACGGCCCTGTCCAGCTGGGCGGTGAACTACCAGCCTGCCAAGTACACGCGGATATTGGCAGATAAGGTTGGCTGCAACATGCTGGATACGACCGACATGGTAGAATGTCTTCGGAATAAGAACTACAAAGAACTCATTCAGCAGACCATCACCCCCGCCACGTACCACATTTCCTTCGGCCCCGTCATCGACGGTGATGTCATCCCGGACGACCCTCAGATTCTGATGGAGCAGGGGGAGTTCCTGAACTACGACATCATGCTGGGCGTCAACCAGGGGGAAGGCTTGAAGTTTGTGGATGGCATCGTGGACAACGAGGACGGCGTGACACCCAACGACTTTGACTTCTCCGTGTCCAACTTTGTGGACAACCTGTACGGCTACCCAGAGGGGAAAGACACGTTGCGGGAGACCATCAAATTCATGTACACGGACTGGGCCGACAAGGAGAACCCGGAGACGCGGCGGAAAACCCTGGTGGCTCTCTTCACGGACCACCAGTGGGTGGCCCCCGCCGTGGCCACGGCCGACCTCCACGCCCAGTACGGCTCTCCGACCTACTTCTACGCCTTCTACCACCACTGCCAAAGCGAAATGAAGCCCAGCTGGGCGGACTCAGCCCACGGCGATGAAGTGCCCTATGTCTTTGGGATCCCCATGATCGGCCCTACCGAACTCTTCAGCTGTAACTTCTCCAAGAACGATGTCATGCTCAGCGCGGTGGTCATGACCTACTGGACCAACTTCGCCAAAACCGGGTATGTGCTTCCCACGTCGGCTTCTTTCTTCTCTCCTAGTTTGTCTGGGTGCCCCATACGAGTACGGCTTCCACGACTGAAAGCAGACCTGCTCACGCACACACACCCGATGATGGTGGGGGAATTTTACTAATGTGTTCCCTGCATCACTAAAAAAAAGTCTGTTTCCCACCTGCCGCTTCAAGGCAGAGACCTACCTGGCAATTGTATTGCTTTCTGATCCCACAATTTCCAGGCTCAGTAGGACCTTTCTCCTTTGACAAGGAGATAAGGACCTGATCTCCCTGGGCAGCCTTATCAAAACCCGTGTGCCACATGGCAAATTCTGCTTCTAATGTACCCACGAGATAAAGCCCATCTCGTCATACATCTAGGAAATACTATGTGTGTGTGTGTGTACTCTATATTTAACCAGGCATATATGTTATATTTATACATATATATATACATAATACATATATATATTTATAGTGTTTCTCTACAGTTATGAGACGTGTTTCCTATACATATACATATATTTACAAATATATTTATTTACTTAAATATGTCCCTACACATTTATTTCATAAATAAAGACATTTCATATATATGTGTGTGTGTGTATGTATATGTACCTATAGGAAATAAATCTATATAAATATATAGGACACATATATACCTATATATGTGTAGATATGTATGTATATATATAGACATATGTATATATCTATCTATATAAATAAATCTATATAATAGATTTATAGATAATAGATTTATAATATATAAATAATATTATATAATATTTATTATTATTATTTTATTATATTATATTATATAAATAATATTATAGATAATAGATTTATAGGTAATAAATACACCTAAAATGTACACAAATAGATACAAATAGATACATATATACAAATAGATACATATTATACAAATAGATATACATAGATATATGTATACAAATAGATACATTATGTATCTATGTATCTATACACAGATATACATATACAAATAGATATATTATATATATATGTATATCTATGTATATCTATCTATTTGTATATGTATAATATGTATGTATCTATTTGTATATATGCATATATACATGTATCTATTTGTACATATATAGGGAAGTATAGAAATATGTCATTTACATATAAAATATATACATAGTATATAAATATGTGTGTGTTTGTATATATATATATAACCTCAGAGGGAAGCTCATCGGTTCAAGTTAGTGGCAACCACACACGACCCACACATAACAACAGTTCCCACTGACGTCCCCTTGAGCAGTGTCCCTGCAAACAAGGAGACAGAAAGACTCCCCAGCATTTCAAATAGCAGCAAACCTCACATCATCTTTTCATTTTTCTCTTGTCTAATAACACGATCGTGGAAACTAATGGACTGTCATTCTCCTCTCCTGCTGTCTCTGCTTCCCTCATTAACCTTGAGCCTCGTGCACAGAATTCACCTCGGAGATGCCCACAGCTCTGAGGGTTGGAGAAGGTCCCCGTGGCGTGCCGGGCGTCGGACTGGGGTTCCCAGGCAGTGGCAGCCCCATAGTGCCCGAGTCCTACGCAGCTCAAGACACAAGCTGTGGGGACGCCATGGGCGTGCATGGTTACTTAGGGTTGCAGTGGGTGTCATTCTTTATGGAGACCCCCAATAATCGTGGGCGGCAAGTGGTTCCAGAATATTTTGTGGTCTTAGCAAAGGCACGGTGTGCTTCTAGAGTGCCAAGTGTTGCACGGATATGCACTTGGAACTGTCAGATGTGACCACAGGTGTGCTCTAAGAAAGGCTCGTTTGGGGGCAGGGGGGGACCAGAGGACGTGTGGACCTTTGGGAAAGTTGCTGGCCTGTTGCCTGAAAATTCTCTCTTCGACAAGGACATGACGGAGGCCATGTCCACAAGCATTTTTATATCATCCTTGTTTTGCATTATTGTACCATTCCTGAGGCTCCTAAAACTGGGTACCACAGAGGTTAAAACCACAGAAGTATCTTGTCTCAGAGTTGGATGCTGGAAGTCCAAAATACACATGTTGGCAGAGCCAGGCTTCCTCTAAAACCTCTACGGGAAGGTTTCACGCCACTTCCTAGCTGCTGCTGCTTGGCAGGTGTCTTTGGCGTTGCTGTCCAGAGACGTCCTTCCAATTCCTGCATCTGCCTCCTGGACCAGCCCCTCTGTGTCTCTCTGTCTTTACATGCCCCTCTTTTTAACAGGGCGTCGGTCAGATTGGCTCTTAGAAGTCCCACCTTCTCTGTCCCATCTTGACTGATGCCATCTGCAATGGCCCTATTTCCAAATAAGGCCATATTTTGAGGGACTGGGGGTGAGCATTTCAGCCTGTGTTGATGTCAGGGGAGAACACGTCAAACATCAGCCCTGTGAAAGGCGGTATGATGTCCAGTTTGTCACTGAACTCAGGTATGGGTGCCTTTCCTAGTAAAGTGTCACATTCTTGAAGCAGAAAGCCTCACAGGGCCACTTCCCAGATGATGGCCAGCCCGTTCACAGACACTGGCGTCCACACTCTTTACATCATATCCAAACACACCGCCACTGCCTACCTTAGTTAAAACCACATACTTTTTTTCCTTACGGGTTTGGAGATGAACTTCCTATGATTTTCTTAAATGGGAAGCGAGGCTCATTCATCACCCGTGTAACTGAACCATTAAAAAAAATGGTAAAATCCAAACAAAGCCATTAAATTCTCATTAGAGCCTCTCGCCTTGCCAAAGGCTCTGAGGCCAACGCTCCTGCGCTGTTTAAAAAGAAAGAGAAAAAAGATAAAGGATATTAATAAATGTCATGAGATGGGAAAGAGCTTCTACCACCCAATGGGACTTTTCCCCAAGACCTATCAAAGACGGAGCCAGAATTAAAAAACACCATAGTGTTCCGTGATGGTGTGTTATTTTTAATGCCCTCGGTGCCCAATATTGTATTGGATGCTGCTTCCCAAATTTCAGGTCTCTGTGCCTAGCGCCTTAATGGGAACTAGGGTCATTCATTGCAGATGGAATCAGTCAGGACAGCATTGGGCAGGTGGGACTCCTAAGCCAATCTGTCCAACATGTCAAGAAGATGGCCATCCAAAGATAGAGACACGTAGGCAGGTTGCCACGGAATGTCCTGTGTGGGAGTATCTCGCCATCTGTCCATCACAGCACGTTGCTATGGGGAGACGAGGCATGGCATCAAGACACGCATCCCCATTCTCGTTTGGTGTTTCTTCCAATCTTCTTCACCTTCCAGACCCCACACGTGTTCCATAGTGCTCACACGTCAGACCCGGCAAGTGTATGCTGGAGCCACTTGTCGTACAACCCAAAGCTCAAAGGCTGTGACCTTCTGTCTGGGTTTCCATGTCTATATCCCATGGTCTGTTTGTCGTTAAGCACAGGAGAGTCGTGTTGGAAGTATGAGCCTAGGAGGGAGAGAGGAAGGAAAGAGGAGAGTTCCTTAGAGCTAAGAGGCTGTTTCCGTGGTCCAGGTTAGAAGACCTGCTCAGAACAGGGCTGGAAAAACAACAGCCTAGGTCAAGACAGGTACTAGTCTACAAACAGAGCTGACGTGGAAAGTTCTGATCAAAGAGAAGTGATGTCCAGGGAAAACTAAGACGAATTCCAAGGTTTACAGAGCATGAGGAAGAAGTGCCCTCTCTGTCATTTACAATGCCTTTGGGAACACAAGATCCAACCGGTCCGTAGAATCCAGGTGCTCGTGGACCAAGAGCTGATTTGGTTTGCATCCTGTGTGGGGACGTGCCAGTTATGGAGACACCAAGGGAGACTTGATCTCTGTAGAACACATTGCAACAAAGAGCGCTTGGGACAACCAGATGAAGCCTTGCCCATCGAAGGGCGTACTGAAATGGTATCCGAGTTGAGAGAATGGAAAGATGGTTCTGGCACGACCAAGGCAACCAACACAGATTTCAATTCTTGGATTTGTTCTCAGGACATTGATGTTGGTCGGCCTCACAGGCCATGACTTTCGATTTTGTTGGTTATCCTGGGATGAATCTGTATTCAACCTAAAGCGAGAGGCACTTAGGGTGGATGGCTTAGGGGGAGCTGCAGCCTATGTCTGATCTTGAAATGACCTTTCCTGCCAAAGCACAATTTAAGCTGAATGAATGAACACCTCCACCTGGTGTGCAGGGGGACGTGTGTCATTGGACCCATTTTCTTGGTGCATCATGGGTGGTCTTCTTCTGAGAGGTCTAGTAAGCAAGAGTCAGCTACCACATTATGTTAGGTGATAGGAGGAACTTCTTCCGTCAAGAAGAGCTTCTCGGAGAGTTTACTGCTATTTTTAAAAATTTTTTTTTAAAGATTTTATTTATTTATTTGACAGACAGAGACCACAAGTAGGCAGAGAGGCAGGCAGAGAGAGAGAGAGAGGAGGAAGCAGGCTCCCCACGGAGCAGAGAGCCCGATGCGGGGCTTGATCCCTGGACCCTGGGATCATGACCTGAGCCGAAGGCAGAGGCTTTAACCCACGGAGCCACCCAGGCGCCCCATATTTTTAAAGAAATCATATTGCCTATCTCTAGCAAATAAAATGGATCACAAGAACTTAGAAATGCCCTTGACTATTCCCTGCCAGAAGGATGTCCCCAATTATGACAGGTGAAAATGTGTTTCAGGTGCTGGACAGTGGAGATGCCGATATGCATTGGGGATGTTACCAGGGAGAGAAGATACGTCCGTTTCGTTCTATCCTTAATCATTATGATCTTTAATTTTACTTATGGAAATTAAAACATGCCGCCGGTGGAAGTCAGGTCTAAAAGGCAAGACACTCATATCCCACTTAGAGGTCTTGTTGTGTTTGGAGAATCTGACAAGGAAAATGATGGACTTTCCTAAGCTCTGTGAGTTTATATTGGGTTAAGGGGTCTGACTGTGCATCTCCAAGTACTTTAATAGATAGATTGTATCAGGCTAAAGCTTGCTTATCTGGATTTTCAAAATCCTCTGCTCTATTCTTTGAGAACAAAATAAACGTGTCTTTACCTTTCAAATGCACACCGGATTTCATCAAAAAGAGTCCAATATCCAACATGAACAGAACGCTCTCTTTCCCAGATGCCCCCTGCTTAATAAAAGGTCCACACAGCTGATAGACCAAATTCAGTGAAATCAGATCGATGGAAAAATAGTAGGAATCCTCACCACCTTTCTTTGCTTTTAGAACAATAAAAATCAATGACAAATGTTTCCATGGCAGATTCCAATTAAATAGGAATTTTCTCAAAAAGTTATTCCAGAAGACTCAAAAAAAAGGAAACATGAGGTGCTCGATGAAAGCCAACATTTTTATGAAACATTGTAAGAATTTTAAAGACATAAAAAATTTATTTTTAAATCTGTTAATGCTTATAAATGAACACATAACTAAGAAAACTCATGACATGGGGACCTATAATTTTGTTTTATTTTCTTAATCCCATTAGTAAAATAAAAGCACTACAGTGAATGTGTCTTCAGTTAAAAGGTAAAATTTCTTTTGCTGTATACCACATTTATATTATATATTATAGAATATAATCTATTCTACATTTTATGCAGCGTATACTATGGTATACAATATACTTTCATACAGTATATATTGTACTATAAAAGTACCATATACTTTTATACAGTATACACTGTATATAATATACGGTATACCAGATATACTGTGGGATAGAATGCTATATGTGCTGTATAACATACAGTATATACTGTGGTATACAATACATGCTATCTATAGTACATAATATACTATGGTGTAAGTATAATAGTATACAATGTATTCATTATATATGCAATATATATGCAGTGTATATGCTGTGATATACAATCAAGACTATGTACAGTATATAGTATGCCATATAAACTATAGTATACAGTATATACTATTCATAGTATATAAGATACTGTGGCATACAGTATACTTTTATACAATGTATACTATAGACAGTATATAATATACTGCATATGCTATTGTTTATAACATATGCAATATAAAAATACAGTATACCATTCAGTAAATATTATGTATGCTGTATAGTGTACCACATATACTGTGGTGTACAGTACACTTTTATCAATGTATACTATAGACAGTATATTATATATGTTATGATTTATAATATATACAATATACAAATACAGTATACTATATATACTATGGTACACAGTAAGTACTATGTACAGTATACAGTGAACCTTATATACTGTGGTGTACAGTATGCTTTTACACAATGTATTCTATAGATAGTATATGATATACTGCCAAGGCTATGATTCGTAATATACACAATATACAAACACAGTATACTGTATGTACTGCGGTATACAGTCAGTATCATGTGCTGTGTATAGTATACCATATATACTGTGGTATACACTATAGTTTGATACATTATATATTATAGACAGTATATAATAGATTATATATGCTATGATTTACATTATAATACAAATCAGTATACTATATATACCTTGGTATACAGTAAATACTACGCACAGTATACTGTGTACCTAACATACTGTATATGCTATGATTTGTAATATATGCAATATACAAAGATAGTATACCATATATAATATCATATATCATGTGTACTGTATATGGTATGCTGGATATACTGTGGTATACAATAAATATGCACAGTGTATAGTATACCATATATACTGTGGTATACAGTAATATGCACATAATTACTGTGGTGCACAGTGTATAGTATACCGTATATATTGTAGTATACAGTAAATAGGCACAGTGCATAGTGTACCATATATACTGTGGTATATAGTAAATATGTGCAACGTATAGTATACCATATTAACTGTAATATACAGTAAATGTCATGAACATTTTATAGTATACCATATATACTGTGGTATACAGTATCCACAGTGTATAGTGTACCGTATATACTGTGGTATACAGTAAATATGCACAGTGTATAGTATACTGTATATACTGTGGTATACAGTAAATATCCGATGTGTATAGTATACCATATTTACTGTGGTATGCAGTAAATACCATGCACAGTGTATAGTTTACCGTATATACTGTGGTATAAAGTACACTTTCATCTGGCGTGCACTATATACAGGGTATAGTATACAGTGCGTGCTGTGGGTATTACAGTATGATACTTTATGGCCCTCTGTCCCTAAGCAATTTTTAGATATTCTACTTTACATATCGGCAGAAGGGGGCAATACTTATTAAGCTGTCCCTATTTGCCCCATACTTTGTAGTTATTCCTTAACCTCCATCACTTACTTCCAATCCCAGTATTCTCACCCATTCTATAGATGAAGACGACGAGCCCCAGAGAGGCTTACGAGTTTGCTCACGGTTTCACGCCTATAAAGAGAGACAGCTGCAGAGCTTAATGCATGGAAATGCTTTTGACAACCTCTCACTGAGGGCAAAGGTCCCTCCCTTAGCAGACACTGTCCCCGTTGGCCACTCTATCGTTTGCATCCTGCACAAGGCAGGGTCACGTGTGTGGACTTGGGGTCTTCAGGGAGGACCTTCGGGTCCCCCAGTCTTCTGGCATGTGAGCTGAGAGGCAGGGGCTGGACGTGGGTTTATAAATGATGCCAAGAAGCTGTTGACTGCAAAGCAGAAGTTCGAACACCCAGGACAAGCAATGTGGGTGTGCCGGTCCCAGCTTGTCTTGGCCCCTCCGTGATGTCAGAACGCCTAGGGCGGTCCACCACGTGACATTGTGCTGTGCATAACATCAACATTCTCGAAACAAAGAAACATTAAGATGAAGTATGTTTTTATACTTTGCTTGACCAACCCTAAAAATAAATGGAAGAAATGAGAATACGATATTTTGGGGAGGTTGGTTGTGATATTAAGAAAATTGGTGGCAAAGATGCTTAAAGTACCACGTGTTGTGCATTATCCTTTAATTTTGATGATTCTCTTTCTGCCTGGGCTCACTTATGTGAACAACAGGAAAAATCTCAGGTTCCAAAGTTGGCCTGGTGCACTTACCGTCCGCAGAACCCCTCAGTTTCCGGCACCGAGTGTGACTTCTCTTAAATACGTTAACCTCACTCTATCTAAAAGTGTGATCTTACCGAAATTCTTAGAACTAATGGAATATGGTTTGATCTTGACATGGCTCAGTCTTCAGCAGGTTGTCAAGTATATAAGTATCCCTCTTTCAAACACAGAGCAAGCACATCACGCCTATTACTACTGACTCACATTTTGCAACCATAAGGCCTGTTTTTAATTTGACTTTTAACATACATTTTACTTATTCAGCCTCCAATGTATATTCATCTACCGCAGATGCCACTCTTGAGCAAGAAAGGGAATGCCTACTCTTTCAACAATGACCTCCAAGTCAGGATTTCTGAGCCTCAATACTATTGACCTTTGTGACAAGAGAATTCCTTGTGTGGGGGGGCTGTTGGGCACTGGAGAATGTTGAACAGTGCCCCCAAACCCTCCACACATTCACGACTCTTCCCTCCACCCACAATGACCAAAACTGTCTCCAGACATTGCCAAGTGTCCCTGTGTGTGGGGAAAAAAATTGGTTTAGATTTATGGCGCAAAAGTACCTACACTTAAAATCCTATAAAACTTCCTACACCCATTTTTTTTTTTTTCACCTTTTCCTGGTTGAAGAGCATTTGATCTTCTCAAAAAAATAGTACAAATGTTAGGGAAATGCCATACGTCCACCATCAGGAATGATTTTTAACATCAAGGGAAGAGAGAGGATGTTAATGAGAACATAAAATGGTGAGCATGCGTAGATTACAGCTGGAGGAGTCTGGCTTCTTGGGTCCCTGGCGCTAAACAGGTGTGGTTCCCCGGTTGTCATTCCCTGTGGTATTTGATGAGGAGGTTGATTTTTCCCATGTCGAAGGGTGTGACCTTTTTTCTCTTTTCTTCTCCTTTCTGTCCCCAGTGACCCGAACCAGCCTGTTCCTCAGGATACCAAGTTCATTCACACAAAACCCAATCGCTTTGAGGAAGTGGCGTGGTCCAAGTATAACCCCAAAGACCAGCTCTATCTGCATATTGGCCTAAAGCCCAGAGTGAGGGATCACTACCGGGCTACCAAGGTGGCTTTCTGGCTGGAACTAGTTCCCCACCTGCACAACCTGAATGAGATCTTCCAGTATGTCTCCACGACCACCAAGGTCCCTCCTCCTGACATGACCTCCTTCCCCTATGGCACCCGGCGGTCTCCCGCCAAGATCTGGCCCACCACCAAACGCCCGGCCATCACTCCCGCCAACAACCCCAAACACTCCAAGGACCCTCACAAGACGGGGCCGGAGGACACCACCGTCCTCATCGAAACCAAACGGGATTACTCCACCGAACTCAGCGTCACCATCGCCGTGGGGGCCTCCCTGCTTTTCCTCAACATCCTGGCCTTTGCGGCTCTGTACTACAAGAAGGACAAGAGGCGCCACGAGACGCACAGGCGCCCCAGTCCCCAGAGAAACACGACCAACGACATCGCTCACATCCAGAACGAGGAGATCATGTCGCTGCAGATGAAGCAGCTGGAGCACGACCACGAGTGCGAGTCCCTGCAGGCTCACGACACGCTGAGGCTCACCTGTCCGCCGGATTACACCCTGACCCTGCGCCGGTCTCCGGACGACATCCCACTCATGACACCAAACACCATCACCATGATTCCCAACACACTGACGGGCATGCAGCCGTTGCACACGTTCAACACCTTCAGCGGAGGACAAAACAGTACAAATCTCCCCCACGGACACTCGACCACTCGGGTATAGCTTTGCGGTTCCCTTCCCCGCCCTCGGCTCCTCCCCACTGGAGACAGGGAGAAAGAGAGAAGCAACATCTCCCAGCGAGGAATGTCTGTCATCCCACTGACTGAGGACAGAAACAACCACCACCACCACAACAACAGAAGCGCTGCGGGGCCGCCGTCGCGTGTGTCCCTGCGGATCCATCCCATTGGCATCTCCCAGTATTACGAGATCAACTTCTGACCCTGAGAAATGTGAAAACGATTTCATCGCCGTTCCACGACCGCATCGACATCCCCATCTCTCCAGCCAACGTTCAGCGTGACGAGGACATCGCCCTCTCAAGGACCTGGGTGTTTCCAAAGCAACGAGAGAAGCTGACCCTTTGGGAACTCAGCCAGGGACACTTAAAAAAGAAAAAAAAATTTTTTTTTAAATTACAATGGAAAAACAAAACAAAACACAAAGTTCTTTATGTACCATATGACGATGGCTCTACGGAAGGATTGAAAGACGGTGGGCTTTTACCCTGCCTATGGAGCTGTGATCCAGAGAGAAGGAGAAGCAGAATTTTCCTATTAAAAGAGCGGACTCTGTAGTAACATACCTATAGTTCTGTGCAGACCTGTTTTGCCAGCCTGAACTATATGTAAGAAACTTTGTAAAAAAAAAAAAAAAAAGAAATGTATATAGCTGTGAGTTTAAACAAAAACACACACAGAGGGTTAAAAACAAAACAAAACAAAAAAAAAAACAAAACAAAAAAACAGCAACAACCAACCAACCAACAACAACAACAAAAGCTTTTATTGGTGTTTTCCGTTGGAAAGAGCTTTTACCAACATTGTGCTTTTCATTGTGGTCTGTATGTATATATATATAAATATACACTTTAGTCATTCACCTCTGTTTCCTCCCGGACACAGGACGATTTTCTTCTTAATTCCTTGCGGTGAGCCGAGACGCGGGGCTTTCTAATGGGTTTCCTTTGCAGGAGGACGTGGGGACGTGCATCGGACCCAGACTGTCTGCGTGGTGGGGCTTTCCCCCCTCTGCAGGGTTACACAAATGCATGCAATAGCATTCTTAGGAGACTGCTGGTTGGAGGCCACTTTTATTTTCGGGGGTGTGTGTGTGTGAGCCTTCCTAAAGTTGCAACGCCGGGACGGATCCCCCGCGTGGAGCGTATGAAAACTGCTGAATGAGAAAACACGCACGCACCGAGCACCGGCAGGAGAAACAAAACACAGATCTCGGTCTGTCGTTGGGGTCCTTTGAATATGTTGAGGGAGAGTCGTGAAAAGGAAAGTTGCCAAAGGGGAAAGAAAGCTTGCCTTTGGTGGGGCCGTGCCCTGCCGAGTAAATACGGCCCAGTGTTCCCCCGCAGCTGCAGAAGGCTTTTGTGTAAGCAGTAAGTCCCTTATTTACCAGCGAGCAAGATTTTTTGTTTTTTAATTCTTTCTATCATTTTTCGGAGAAAACATACGCTTGTCCGAAAGACCTGCCTTTCGAGGGCTTGTGTGTCGCTCACAGACCCGTGAATATGGCAGAGAGGAGACAAACCCACAGAAAAGGGTAGAACATTGGGAGGGCTCTGCATGGGTTTCCTGGGGAACTTAGGATGGCTTTCCCCGTCCAGGTAAGAAACGCAGGTTCCTCACCCATCTTAGATGGGCAAGTTGGGGACCAGAAATCGGCCCTCTGACACCTTCCCGTATTCCCACTGTCCTTTCAATTCCCCTAAAGGCATGCTTTGAGTGTCCCAAAGCAGAAAGGACAGATAGCCACGGTGACTCTGTCATCTGCCTTTCAAGAATTATCACAACATCGGGAAATAGTAGCCAAAGATACTTGAAAATACCGTCTCCAAGGGAGCTATGTTGGAAACCCAGGCTTCAAGGTCCTTGCCGAGTTGGGGATGCTCCATAAATACAGCCCAAGGTCCTTTCGTCCCCTCACCCGGCACAACTTTGCAAACGGACCCCCCTCCACGAACACAGTAGGGACCTCCACCGACGCAGTCAAAGACGCCCTCTAGAAAAAGGCAGTCCTTAGACATGCCTCCAAGGGACACCCCCCCAATCTGCCATTTCTCTGGGTTTAAATCCAAAGAGGGGTGGTTCTCTGTACATACGCGTACGCGACCTCTCTGAATCCCGACTTTGCACACGGTGAAACCACACTCCTTTCCTGCAGCGAGGGTCTCCCCGATACGAGTTCTGTCCCCAAGTTCCTCACTTTCTGAAGCTATCGTCAGGTCATTTTCTGCAAGCTCTGTATCCCCCCTCCACCCCCAGCTGGGTACGGCAGGTAGGCTCTCCGTGAACCGACGTGGAAAGTGATGCTTCGCATCTGTGTGGGTCCGGTAATTGTAATGTGAATTCCAATATTTGTTTAGTATTTCCAACTGTCTTCTGCTAGCAATATGCACACTAATGTGGCAGGCTTGTGACATTTGGATAAGGAAAAAAAAAAGTTCTTGTTAAGTGAATAACTTTAGCTTTTACAGAGGATATGATCAAAAGAAATTTAATACATCTTAAGGGATATCTTATTTCTACATGGAAAGAAGTTATAGAGTCTTCATAGAGTTCTATGAGAATAAAATATACTTGCTATCTATAAAAAAGTGAAAAAAAAAGAGGAAAAAAATGAGAAAAAAAAGTAAAAAAACACACACACACAAAAAAAAAACCTTTCCTAGGCTTTTATTCTTGACCTTCACAGGCACGCAGGGTTTAATGGTTTCTTGGGTTATTATTTTGCAATTTTGTTTTTGATTTTGCCTTAAGTAATGATAGAAGATATATATGGCTGGACACATATGTATAAACTTTTCAGCAGCATTTTTAATAATAAAATATCACAGTATTTTCTAATGCTTTGTGCAAATAATTGTGCGTCCGTTCTTTTTTTGTAGGTGGTCTATTTTATTGACTTTTTCTTTGTGTCCCTCCAACTGCCCTTTTCATCTTAAGAGCTCAGGGGTTCTGGTAGTGTCTCCCGTGCACGATGTTTGTGCCATCATGGGGGATGTCCTGCCTGACTCTGGAGGATAAAGGAAATCCTGCACGAGGATGCTGATGTTTCCCAAACATTTCCAAATGGCAACACTGGGATCTATGACTTCTCCCACTGCCCGTTCATTCCCCTGCCACTGGGTTTGGCATTCCAGGCGACCTAATCAGGCCCTACAAGCTTTCAAACAGCCTCCGTTGAGTAAATCTTGCAGGGACAGAAATTCAGAGTAAATCTCCAGAGGCAGAAAATCTCCACCATGCCAGGGAGAGCAAATTTGCCAAGTGCTCGGTCACCATACATCTGGCCATCTCCTATCCCCTTTACCGATCCCGAGAGCCCCCAGACACAGGCACCTGTGTTATCCCTTTCTGAAAGAGGAGGGAGTTGAGAGTCAGAAATGTTCAGCCGCTTGGTAGCTGAACTTGGGTTCAAAGGGACATGGTGGACTTCCAAGCCCGAACTCCACCAATAAGACAGCAGGAATCCCTACCCCACAGGCAGGCGTGGCATCACGAATTAGCCAATTATTGCATAAAGAACCCCCGCACATCTATGACTGTTTGCTGCATTTGAACTCGGAATACTTTTATATACGGATTCAAGCGATTTGTTGTGTGAGGCAAAAAGGATATGGACATTACATGTCATATAAATACCATTTTAATAATATATTCGTTATTAATGGAATTAATGATATATTTCCTATTATATATTATAGTATATATAATACAATCATATATAAGCATACTCTATGTAAAATATGTGTATAATATATAAGTATATTCAATATGAAAACTGATTATACTAATACCATATTTTTAAAAGATTTTATTTATTTATTTGACAGAGAGAGATCACAAGTAGGCAGAGAGGCAGGCAGAGAGAGAGGAGGAAGCAGGCTCCCCAGTGAGCAGCAGGGAGTCCGATGTGGGGCTCCATCCCAGGACCCTGAGATCATGACCTGAGCTGAACGCAGAGGCTTTAACCCACTGAACCACCCAGGCGTCCCTATTAATACCATTTTAATAATACACTCATTATTAATGAAATTAATGATATATTTCCTATTCTATATTATAATGTATATAATAATATAGTCATATTCTATAAAAACATGTGTATGATATATAGTATATTCAATATAAAATATGAAAACTGATTATATTATTTATAATTATATAAAGTGAAATATATGAATTTTATTAGGTTTAAAGTATATCAAACAAATTTATATATTTAATATATGTTATAAATATATTTAATATATACATAAGATACATCCTATAACATATAATCTGTAATGTTTATATTTACATATAATTATATAACTTATAATACATAATATATAAATGAAATAAATACATAAATAAATTATATAAATTATAGTTTATATAAATAAGTTATGTAAATTATAGTTTATACAATTTTACTTTTTATATATTATGTGTTATATATATAATATGTAATATATAATATATAAATTTATATGTGCCATATATAAATTAATATCTATGAATTAAATATATTTTATGTGAGTATATAAACATATTTTAATATATTTTATAGAAATATATCAAATACATATTTTATGTTTTTTGTAGAAATATATAAAATACGTATTTGATATTTTACACATTTCTATATAGACATTTTTATATGGCATGTATACATTACATATATTATACATGTGAATATATATTATCATGCATATATGTATATATAATATATAGAATGGAAATGCCATTTTCGTGGATTCAAAATTGAAAAAAAAATTAAAAAACTAAACTAAAATAAGAAGGGCTCTTTAGCGAGTCTTAGAGTAGAGGAAGTCACTGTTTTTTCCACCGTTGGATGCATTCTTGACCGTTCTAACTCGGAAAGTGGTAAAAACGTGTGCATTCCCTCATTCGACTGATTCGCTCAGTCATTTATTCAGCCATCAAAGCTTTACCCAGCATGACCATCCTCCCAGGTTGGAAACACTTTTTCCATCCTAGAACCGGGCGTGGAAGACGGAAGTACGGGGATCCCGTGTCTCCAAATTTAAGTGGGGGTCCATGGGACTCAACAGGGATGTCGAGGGCTCAGGGAGATAAGCCGTACACCTTGGAACTGAGAAGATGGGACATTTGGGGAGCTGTAGCTTTGTGGTCATAGCCAGAGAGGAGATGGTGTGTCTGGGAAAGTGTGGGGAACAGCATCGAGCTCATTAAACGCCTCAAATCACAAGATGGGCAGTTTGCACGCTGCCCTGAACCCAAGCGGGAGGCAGAAGATTGCACAGAAGGGGCGTGAGCCTATATGTCATATTTAACAGCACTGTCCCACCACCGCCCTTCAGGGAACGTTCTGGATATCGGGCTAAGGTGCTGTTTCAGCAGGAAACCATGCGTGGGCTGGAGTTTCCCCATTCCCAACCACCTCTCAAAGTGATGGAGCTCTTGCTGCTTCCCAAGGATCCCCCAACTATCAAGGTGCTCCCTCCAGATCTAGCCGTGATGGTCCAGTCAGGGGCTTCCTGGGGCAGGGTGGGCAGTGAGACGTGTTCGGTGGGAAGCCAGGAGCAATGAGAACCATCGTCTCTGGGGTGATGAGGACAGGGAGGGGAGCACAGTGGTCAGAGACGACCACTTTCGAGGTCCAGACTGAGTCTGCTCACTTGCACCAAAGGCAGGAAGGGTGAGCCAGCCAGTGAGGGTCCCATGTGGTTAGACAAGCAGGTGCTCTTGAGGACGGCTGTAGGCAGCAAGAATTTGTTCTGTGTCGGTAACTCTAAGGGTGATTTCAGACTGCTAACTTTTAGGCAGAAAGGGACCACCATGACCCAGCCATGAACCATCAGACAAGCTCTCAACACAGTCAGATGGCAGTGCTCTTCTTCCCTTCTCAGCACGTCCTGAGAACGGTCTCATCACTGACCTTCTTCTGGGCCACCTGCTTAGGAGGAAAAAAAAATTGTAAACTAGACTCCGCTAGGAAAGCTAAACCAATACTTTCCCTGCAGATTCTCATGATTCTATTTTGAGAAAAGGCTATATATATTGGGAAAGGTCTCTTAGGACGCCAACTTTCCAAAAAACGACTATCCGCATACTTAGAAAACCTAAAATAATTGTGTTACCTCAAGGCAAGGGCTTTAGGGAAAACTGGGAAGGCTGCCTGCTCTGCCCTATTTGGCCAAAGTGCGGAAGCAGTTGGCTGAAGGGAACACGGGGAAACGCATTAAAGCAAAGTCTTCACACCTGCTGTGGGAGGTCCGTGGTTCCTAATAGGGGTGACTTGGAGCTTCCGTGTTTGGGGGGAAAATGGCCGGGGCTTCAGCTGGCAGAAGCTTGGAAAAGAAAACTCTTTTTTAAACCCTTCCTTATCGGGTCCTGAATGCTGGAGCTTGGCACTGACTGCCTCAGTGGGTGTAGGAAGGAAACGGGGAGACACATTTCTGGCACCCCAATACATACCCCTGAAGATATCCCCTAAGAGACTGGGAAATCAGAGGATGCCTCGTTGCAAATACTGGAAGCGTTCTAAAGCTTCAGTGGTAAGATCTGTTCTGAATATTCGTCTATTCTCTCATGTACGTGCTTATTAGAGACATGGAGGTCTCCTGTAGGAATTTGGGAAGCCATAAAAGAAGAAAAAACCCATCGCCTCTCCCCACCTTGAGGAAACAGATAGCTTTAAATTTTAGAATTCTTTTCATGTAAAACACCATCTCATGTAACACCCCTCCGACACACATACAGACACCCATCCTGATGCCGGTACAGTTTTGTAGGGAATTGCCTTATTTTTTTTTTCCCAAGAAAAACCTAATGTATCAGTTTCCCCTATTGTCTTCCTTAAAATTTTAGGTTTATTAATCACTGGGATCTCATTTCGCTGAAATACTGTTTTTAGATGCCCGCTGCGGCTGCGTCTCCCCTGAATGGATGAATGTACAACGGGAAACGTGGCCCAGTAAGGTAAGAGAACATAAAGGAGACGGAGGTCCACAAGGAAACGGTGTAAGTCATGTCTAACCTAAGAAGGAAACGCGACCTGGTCTGGGATGATTTCCTTGTGCGCGAGATAAAGCCCATTTCTGTAAGAAGCCGCATTTGAGTGCTGAGAAAGCATGGAGAAAAGCCTGTTCACGGCCAGGTGTGGCCTCAGCACATAGGGTTTGTTATCCCAATGCCCCTGAGCTGTCCCCGTGAATGTGCAGAGGGAACCCCACTTCCTAGATGTATATAGTGTGTAACACAGGTGTATCATGTCACTAACCCCACGTGACAGTGGCCCGATCCCAGGAACTGGCATTGTCCTGATTAAAAAAAAAAAAAAATGAAATTAGCAGGACACCTGATTGCCTTGGGTACCTGCTGGCCACAATTTTATCATAGACCTAAATGCAACAGTGCAACTCCGCAAAGCACAGTTTTAACCTTGTTCTTCCAAATCCCTTTGTAATCGATACAAATGTATCTGACACGCTAACCCAGACATAAGGCACAGAGGAGCATTTTAAGATGCTCGGCGCTGCTAATTTAGATACAGTGTATCTACGTTACAGATAATGTACAGAGCTGAAAGTTTGTATCTTAAATGAATTATGCTGGGATTGGGGAGCAACCTGGGGAAGCAACAATTCACATCCTGTCTACAAAAAAGTATCAGAGTATTGGTTGATTTCTGTGTGCTGGAAAACAGCCACATTCCTTTTATGAAAAAGAAAAAGAAAAAGAAAAGCAGGTGACTGTAATCTAGGAGATGATCTGGAACTTCAGAATTATGCTCTCCTTGTTGGTATTTAACACACTGAATCAGAGGATCGATGACTTTCACTTGTGAGCCATGAAAATTAGACCCCACGTTGAGCTTTGTCCTCCAAGGAGCTTTGAACGCTGCATGCCTGGAGACAATCACATAGTAGAAATTGTATGCACTTTGGAGCCAAGATTCCCAGAATGTATGCATTCTCAGCACGGTGTTTGCACCAGGAAACCATAAAGGGACTCACATTTAATTCTCCCGGGTAGCATCACATGCATTAATGCTCGCTACCATTGACGGAAATGTTGGAACGACATCATGCTGATTTCTTTGAAGAAGCATCGGAAATATGACTTTCATTAGTGAGCCTGTGATAGAATTAATATAAGCCAATATGCCAGGGATCCCTTTAACAGAGGAACAGTGTGTGTTTTGAGCCTAGGCTACCTTTTCTCCTTGTAGATGGTTGAGCTCTTCCTATGGGCCTGCATGGCTGAATGCTGTAGCCTTTATCTTGAAATCGAGTCATTTGGGGGCAGCCCTTGGATTTTTTGCCTTTTTTGTTACTCTTCCTATTTCTTTTCTTAGCAGAGAAGCAGATCATGCATTCTCTCTGCGTCTGCTTCCTTAACTCCAGTGACTGGCTAACGTGTGAATTCAATACCCTTATTTTTCCCCATGGGTACAGCCTATGGGTTCCTCAGAAATAAAAAGCTCAGTGTGCCTCCTTCACCGAGTAATCATAGTGACGGTAATACTCATGGTGCTGGTTCAGATCGAGGAGAGCCTCAGGCTGCAAAGACAGACGGGGAACCCAGGATGGGTGTGTCGTGCATAGAGGTGAGGGCAAAGAGAGTCAGCAAGGTCGGTCACTGCACTAGCAATATGAAGTCAAATGCAAAACGACAGTGATTTGGAAAAACACCCATATAGCCCAACGAGGGGAAGAAGGGATGAAGCAGAGAGAGAGAAGTCCCTGGAGAGGGAGCATTCCTAATACAAGGTTCCTATTCTGCATGCAGAAACCCTTTTCCTGCATGGCTCCCTTTTCCTTGGAATCACCTCGAAAACCAAAGACAAACCTTGTTATAAACACAATTCTTCACAGCCCAAGCACTGTTTTCTGGGCTTCATAGGTTCCCACATCCTCTCCTTTCCCCCCTTTAGGCTTTATCTCTGCTACAGGGTGTTGAATGAAACGCTTAAGCACTATCATCGTGAGCTTGAAGGCAGGACCTGGGAGAGGAAATTAGAAGTGAACGAACATCGTGGTACTTTTATTTATGGGAATGGACGGGGGAGAGCACAGCCCTCTGCAAAGGAGTGTGTCAGAGAGAAAGGATCATGCAGTTTGCGGTTGGGGCAAACACCTCTGAGATTTTAATGCAAAAAGGAAAATCATGTGTTTGTTCTAGTCTCTTGCAAAGAAAATACAGCATCAAGGGTCAGTTGCTGGAATAATATGAAATCCTACTTTTTCTTCAAAATAGGGCTATGCAGAGTGTCTCCTTTCAGTATGCACATTTTCAGTCGAAAACCACCTGGTAGCTTGTGCCTTGATGCACAAGGTAGAGACGGAATGATCTTTAAAGAGCAAGGTCGGGGGAAAAAAAGAAAAAAAAAATACAGGGACACCTTTATTTACGATTGAGCTACATTTTGGAACAATCAAAGATAAAGAGCTTATTTGCTGTTTTTGGTTGCAATGGGTGCCCGTCGTAATGAGCGGTCTCACGGGTCTCTTTTAAAGTTGTGATTGCAGAGGAATAACGACAATGTTAAGATCCCGCAGGTTCTTGCAGAAGTGTAAGTGAAGACTACCCTAGAGGATACATTGTAATCAATATGTGACCACAAAGAGCTACATCCATGAGCAAAATAAGGGTCCTCTTCCTTTTGCAACAAAGGAAAGAAAGTTACACTCAACCCGCCAAGGGAAAGACTTGCATCTTTGTGCAAAGGAAGCAGGTTAATTAACCGGCAAAGCATGAGTTGCAATTAGACGGTAATACCCTGGGGCTGTGATCCAAAATCAGGTAACTACGACTTTTCTCCGGCTCTGGTCGAATGAAGGTCAAGTGACCTCAGAACAACCACTTCATTTCTAGGCTTTTATCTGCTAACAAGGGACCGTGTAAGACCTGCTTGCTCCCCCAGGTCCAGTTAGAGATAAAGCAAAATTGCCGGTTTAAGCATTTTTTATAAACTCCTACAGCTCTCAAAGGCTCCTGGGTCATGTGGTTCCTAAACAGGTTATCCCTAGACACTCTGCAGAGAGCGTTCACGGTCTCTCTTGCTGGCCTCTTAGCAACTCTGCGTATCAATCAGGCCTTGTGTGTTTTTCATTTTTCTCCACTCATTTGGTCTCTTTGGAGCGAGCCCACTGCCAGGTCCTGGGGGGAATTTGCGAGAAATGGAAGACCATGCTTGTTGGTCACACTTTGGGGAAAACAGCACGTAGGACACCTGAGGACACACCACAAGGGGAAAGAGTACATGAGAACGTTTAGGAAATCATACTGAACCCGATGTAGGGAAGGAGCTAAAGCAAAAAGAAGGGGGCACTTAGCGGGTTCGGGTGTCTCAGACATAGAGGGTCTGCAACGAAAAGAACCAGGGATGTCAGCAGTGGGGAGAACTGGCTAGGATTACCTTCCCATAATGACCACACAGGTGGACCCACACGCATGCCTTATAGGGGCGTTTAAATCCTACTAATAGCTAAATCCTACTAATCTTTGACTAATAATTACTAATAGCCTTCAGAGGATAAAAAGAGATGACATTGAAAATGTAATATTTGGGCAATTTCCCAAGATTTTGGGGGAACACACAGTTATTAGAAATTTCCCTTAAAGTTTTTGATCAGTAGTAAATCTTCATATATATTCATGTGTAAGTGTCTATAGATATGTATCTTCGTATGACACTGGGTGTTAAACATATATACAATTTTATTATTACGTATCACTTTATATTATTTTATATAATTATATAGAATTGATTATGGCTATATATGACATATAATTACATATTTTATTATTATATATAATTTCATTTATATTATTATTTTGTGTATAATTATATAGAATTTTATTATGGCATATATTATACATAATTACATATTTTATTACATATAATTTTGTTTATATTTTATATAATTATATAGAATTATGGCTATATATGATATATAATTACATATTTTATTATTATATATAATTTCATTTATATTATTATTTTGTGTATAATTATACAGATTTTTATAATGGCATATATTATATATAATTACATATTTCATTATTATATATAATTTTATTTATATTATATATGATTATATAGAATTTTATTATGACTGTAATATATATAATTACATATTTTATTATATAATTTTATTTATATTATGATTTTGTATATAATCATATAGAATTTTACTATGGCTACATATTATATGTAATTACGTATTTTATATATAATTTTATTTATATCATTTTATATATATAGAATTTTATTATGGCTATATATGATGTATAATTACATATTTTATTATTATATACTTTTATTTATATAATTTTATATATAATTATATAGAATTTTATTATAGCTACATATTATATATAATTTCATATTTTATATATAATTTTATTTATATCAGTTTATATATAATTATATAGAATTTTATTATGGCTATATATGATATATAATTACATATTTTATTATTATGTACTTTTATTTATATTTTATATATAATTATATAGAATTTTTATGACTATATATTATGGTTTATTATATATAATTTTATTTGTATTATTATTTTATATATGATTATATAGAATTCTATTATAGCTATATATTACATATAATTACATATTTTATTATATAATTTTAGTTATATTTATATTTTATGTATAATTATAAAGATTTTATTTTGTTATATATACTTATATATATAATTAGATACATAAAATACTATTATGGCTCTTTATATTGTATATATATACACAACACAAAATAGGAGAGGATTGCCAAGGTCCAACTCCTAACTCTCTGTTTATTGACTTTGTGGCCTCAGAGATAGTTAATTTCTTAGAATCTCAACTTCATCTGTAAAATGGGAGTGAAACTTGTCCCTACCACGTGGAGTTGTTGAAGATTAAATGAGTTAATATATCTCAAGACCCAGCACCTAGCACAGAGTAAGAAGTACACACATATTTTTCAAATAAATAAAATGAAATATATTATGATTGCATCAGAAAATAATGACACACATGTAGTATATTATGTATACAGTATAGACCATACTACATCCTATGGTACGTATACAACAGTATATACATATACCATGCACGATATACACAATATTAGACACATAGTATACAGTATATATTACATGCACATATATGCATTCTATATATGCGAACTCATAACTAATCATTAATGGGGAGAAAAAGGCCTGTACGGCATAGAAACTTCTCTTTTGAAACTTAACAATTGTCTATTTTTTTTCTGATTTACTCTTGCAAATGTTGTACGTAGTATTTGAACACAAATTTTTACTTCAATGACTTGAATGACCTTCGGACAAACCCAATCTCTATCCTTTATTTCAACAGCATTTAAACCTCCACAAATAAGACTAAAGACTATTCTTGGGACGCGTGGTTCGTGGGTTAACATTGACAGTGGGTTGGATAACCGTGGTCTAGGTCATGGTGTCATGCCCCCATCTTTGACCAAACCGATACCGAGTTACGTAGGAGTGCATATCCACTGTGGCCATTGTCTCCTTTTCACGTTGTTGTGCCAAAAGCACCAAAGCCATTCCTTGCAAATGAACAAAGGTCATAGCATCGAGGTCGACTTTCCCTGGTTCAGCTGGATATATATCTCTTCCAGCTTTGGGGGGGACAACCAAAGGTCAGTTCTGCTTCTTGCTTCAGAAAATATTTTTACTGTCTAAGGCTGCACACACACACACACACACACACATACACACACTTTATTATGAATGGTTAAGAAGACGTGTGTGTCTGTAGTGTCTGCAAAACATAACTGCATATTTGCCATATTTCTATGTACATATATAATATACATTAGTGCATCTGATATATTTATAAGTATAAATAATACACTTGTCCGAATTTTACTGTATGTGTGCATACCCATGTGTCTGTATATACACACGTTTTACTAACGTGTCACAAATTCTTGCAATGGCGTTGATCAGAGAGCTGTGAAATGGTGTCCTTACAGGAAAATTGCACAGGGACCCTGAACCTCATTCACGTCTTCTCTCCCTGAGAGACGGTATTTTGCGCAAGGTGAGGGAACTGACTTCTCCTTTCACCCTGGTTCCCATCCCCAGCTCCTACACGTAACTTGGACACGTCACTGAGGGATTTTTCCTTTCTTCCTCATATGATTTTTAGGGCCATAATATAGCAATGCCATCAAATGGCACACATGTTTGCAATATAGTGAGGGTTTCCTATTGTTCCATTGACTGGATATGCCCTACGATAACCAGAACAACGTGTTTTCACAAGAGGAAGAACACACCTGTGGTGTGAGGAGCCCAGTAGATGGTGCTGTGTGGTCTGTGTCCAGAGAAAGGGACAGTGGATGGTGTGACCCAGGGACCAGGTGGACAGCCTGCAAACACCGGTAACAAGGCTGCCCATCAGTCTTTCCCAAAGCTGCCTAAAGCACTCCTCTCCACCCCACCCACAGAGCCCATCACCTGATGGTTGAGGTTATTTTAAAGACAGAGAGGCCACAGTATTTGCAGAATCCCTTCTGGGTCTGCGATTACTTCTTTCATTCCCTCTCCCAGTGTGGGGGGAATCAAGCAGTTAACCTAACCATATTCTGCTCTCAATCAGCAGCAAACTAGAAATTCCAACAAGAGTAGAAGAACATCCATCCTCTTCAAGTTCTTGGACTCATGGTACATCCCCTGAAAATATGTATCTCATATGGGGAATTTGCAACATCTCAAACTAGGGTAATTTCCATGGCTTTCATACAAATTGGGGGATTATTATACTCAGGGCTGGTAAAATTGGTTCTAGGAAAATGTAATTATTTCAAAATAACGAGGAGAGGACTATATGCACAGATAGATCGTTCTCAATGTGAATTATACGATGTGAGACCCTCAACGGGGACAAAGGAGTTTTGCATCCTATAACGTCACGATCCTTAAGAGTGCCACTGCCCAGCTTTTATTACATTTTTTTCACTGGAAATCCCCCTTGAAGTTCTATTTTACCTCGAAATGTATTTCATGGCACCACTAAAATAATTCTGTACTGTGTTAGAACATCTTCACACTGGCGATCCTTTAGGACACGTTCTTATCTTTAACGGCTCATGAGGCTTAATGTCCTGGAGTGCTAATGTCGTTCGGAAATTTGGTCTATTCAGGGAATATTTATGTAGTGATTTTTAGGTGCTTGATTTCCTGTTAGCTTCTGGGATGCACTCGGTTTCCAAGAGAAGACCCGACTTTTTAGCTCAGAAAGTGAATAACGGGAACAAGGGGAAAGAACCACATTTTTTTGGATCGTACAGGTTATATGGTGACGAAAAAGCAGGTGTATGGTGGGCATACTTGGACAAGAACTGCCCAGGAGACTGTGACAGTCTAGTCAGAAGGGTGGAATTAGAAGCCCACCTTTAGGGTCAGGGAGGAGGAAGTTTTGTAGACAGAGGGGGACTCATTAGGAGGTGAGGACTTTCATAAGAGTCGAAGGAAGTCCTGAGTGATGGAGATGGTCATGACGTAAAGATAGAAGGAGGTCCTGAGCGATGGAGATGGTCAGGACGTAAAGATAGAAGGAAGTCCTGAGCGATGGAGATGGTCAGGACGTAAAGATAGAAGGAAGTCCTGAGCGATGGAGATGGTCAGGACGTAAAGATAGAAGGAAGTCCTGAGCGATGGAGATGGTCAGGACGTAAAGATAGAAGGAAGTCCTGAGCGATGGAGATGGTCAGGACGTAAAGATAGAAGGAAGTCCTGAGCGATGGAGATGGTCAGGACGTAAAGATAGAAGGAAGTCCTGAGCGATGGAGATGGTCAGGACGTAAAGATAGAAGGAAGTCCTGAGCGATGGAGATGGTCAGGACGTAAAGATAGAAGGAAGTCCTGAGCGATGGAGATGGTCAGGACGTAAAGATAGAAGGAAGTCCTGAGCGATGGAGATGGTCAGGACGTAAAGATAGAAGGAAGTCCTGAGCGATGGAGATGGTCAGGACGTAAAGATAGAAGGAAGTCCTGAGCGATGGAGATGGTCAGGACGTAAAGATAGAAGGAAGTCCTGAGCGATGGAGATGGTCAGGACGTAAAGATAGAAGGAAGTCCTGAGCGATGGAGATGGTCAGGACGTAAAGATAGAAGGAAGTCCTGAGCGATGGAGATGGTCAGGACGTAAAGATAGAAGGAAGTCCTGAGCGATGGAGATGGTCAGGACGTAAAGATAGAAGGAAGTCCTGAGCGATGGAGATGGTCAGGACGTAAAGATAGAAGGAAGTCCTGAGCGATGGAGATGGTCAGGACGTAAAGATAGAAGGAAGTCCTGAGCGATGGAGATGGTCAGGACGTAAAGATAGAAGGAAGTCCTGAGCGATGGAGATGGTCAGGACGTAAAGATAGAAGGAAGTCCTGAGCGATGGAGATGGTCAGGACGTAAAGATAGAAGGAAGTCCTGAGCGATGGAGATGGTCAGGACGTAAAGATAGAAGGAAGTCCTGAGCGATGGAGATGGTCAGGACGTAAAGATAGAAGGAAGTCCTGAGCGATGGAGATGGTCAGGACGTAAAGATAGAAGGAAGTCCTGAGCGATGGAGATGGTCAGGATGTAAAGACAGAAGGAAGTTCTCAGTGATGAAGATAGAAGGAAGTTCTCAGTGATGAAGATGGCAGGAGGTAAGGAAAGAAGGAAGTCCTGAGTGATGGAGATGGGCAGGAGATGAGGAAGGGAGGAAGTCCTGAGTGATGGAGATGGGCAGGAGATGAGGATTGAAGGAAGTCATGAGTGATGGGGATGGGCAGGGAAAATGTAGGTTAAAAGGTGATGTCATAACTGGGCACAGACACCTAGTCTATAACCTTGAAGTCCTGGGGAGAGATCGATGGGTTCTTATGGGGCAGGGGAGAGAAGGGTGGAGGCCACCTGTGCAACTGCAGGCAGGGTGGACAGCTACGTGGGGAGACAGCAATGCTAGCTTCTCAAACATGAGTTTGGACGTCTTCCCTGGTCTTGGATTCTTGAGAAGGATGTGACAGGATTGTCATTCGTTCTTTCCATGTTAGCGGAATTCATCTTTGAAGTCACCTTGTCTTGAGTTTTTCTCGACTGGGTGGGTTTCCATTGTGGATTCAATCTCTCTACCACTTGCTGGTCTGCTGACATTGTTTCTTCACGATGCAGGCATGGTAGGTTTGTGTGCTTCTAGGAATGGATTAATTCCTTGTAGATGACCTGACCATTTTGCACATCATTGTTCACATAGTACATGATGACCCTGTTGATTTCTGTGGCATCTCTTAAAACCCCCTTTTTAATTTCTCGTAGTATTTTTTTAAAAAAACAGTCTCACTGATTTTTTCCTTTTTTTTTTTTCTATTTTACTTATTTCTGCTCTAATCTTTACTACTCCTTCCTTCTGCAAACTTTGGCCTTTGTTGGTTTTTCCTTTTCTAGTTCCTTGAAGGGTGAAGTTAGTTTGATTCTGGGAGAGTTTTCTTCCATTCTAAAGGAGGCACTAACCACTAATGGTCCCACTAAGTCCTGGTTTGGCTGCATCTCATAAGTGGTATGCGTGTGGTATTGTTGCTTTCATACGACTCAAGGTCGTTCCCCATTTTCCTCCTAATTTGTTCTTTAACCCATTGGTTGATTGGAAGGGCTAGACAGGGATTAAGGAGAGCCCTTGCTGGGATGAGCACTGGTAAAATCTCTAAATTCTACTCAAAAACCAGTATTATACTATAGGTTAACTAACTAGAATGCAAATAAAAACTTGAAACAAAAAAACCAAATAGGTAAAAATAGTGTTTCATTTCCACTAATTTGTAGAATGCTACCCATGATAATTTAAAATAAAAATTGTATAATCCACAAGGCATTAAAATTCACCCTTTAAATGTCCCACTTAGCTTATGTTACTGTGGTCACAATGTTGTACAATGATCATTACTATTCAGTTGTGTAATGCTTTTATCATCCCACAGAAAACTCCATACCGTTAGCAGTCACCCCAATTACCCCTTTCCCTCAGCCCCTGGAGACGATGAACCTATTTGCTCTCTCCATGCATTTGCCTACTGTAGACATTTCTTGTGAATGGAATCACCCAATAGGTGGCCTTTTGTCTCTGACTTCTTCCACTCGACATAATCGAGTGATTATGTCAATATGATCAAGGTCCCTCCACATTTTAGAACGTATTCAAACTTAATTCCTTTTCACTACCAAGTAATATTACATGATAGACCTTGACTATGTTTGGTTCCTGCATTTATCATTTGATGGACATCAAGAATTTTTTTCTCTCTTTGTAATTATTATAAGCGATGCTTCTGTGAGCCATGGTGTGCCAGTTTTGTGTGGACGTATGTTTTCCTTCCTCCTACGTAAATATATCCTAGAGAAGGATTGCTGGGTTGTGGGCAGCGCCATAGTTACTGTTTTGAAGGATGGGCCAGTTGTTTCCTAAAGAGGATGCCCCATTTTACATTGATTAGGAATCTCATTTACCTTTTAGGAATCTACCAGGAGAGCTTCAGAATTCCAACTCCGAGCTCCTTCGTCTCCAGTACTTAACAACTTAACAATCCCCCCACCCCTGCTTTTTTAAAATTTTCACCATTCCATGCTGTGGTGTCTCAGTGAGGTTTAATTTGCATTTCCCAAATGACTAATGACATCTAGCAACTTTTTATGTGCTTATTGGCCATTTATAGCTCTTTGGTGAAAAATCTATCCAAATCCTTTGTTCTTTTTTTTTTTTTTTAAATTGAGCTATTTCTCTTTTTAGGGCTACATTTGAAGCATTTTGGGGGAAACTGAGTTGAGTAGATGGCAGAAAAATAACTCAGTAGGTAGGGTAAGGAAATACCAAAAAACCTGAAAAATACAGCTGCATCTCCCACTCTAATGCCAACAACTATATTCATTCCTGAATCAAGTGTGTTTTTCTTTCAAAGATGTACACCGGCAAGACTTTCAGATCATGGATATGCTGAGAAAGGAGAGTTATTAATATATGTCACGTTTTGATGCCTCTTTATTTTAGAGACATACCAACAGTGTAAAATGTGAGTTTACCATAGACTAAGGCATGCTTGTAAGAAAATAATATATTTCAACATGCTTTTATCTTGTTTTGATGGCCATGGGGAGGTTCTTTCCACTCAGGAACTCTTTGGGAACAGTATTTTTGATCCCACTGTTTGCTACCAGGACGTCCCATGAAAGGAACCAATGTCCCAACCTCCTGCCCAGACATAGAGATCTGACGTTATGTTATTTGGGAGTCACCCTTTCCTGAGAAACCGCCTGCTCTTACTGGTTCTCTTTTAAGTTGAAAAATTACTGGAAAAGATACTTTTATAGGAATTAATTTCTCCAAGTATTTTCCAATCTCTTATCGTCTTTCTACTGCATGTATTGAAATGACATCAGGAATAGGGGTCAGATAAAACGTCACCATGTTTCATGATCGCTCTTGGACGGACTCTTTGTAATGTAAATGCAGTCTCCATTTAGCTTTATCCGTGTACATTCTGAAATCCAAAACTCTGGGATAGAAAAAGTATGTATCTCCCAACATCTGTTGTCATTGATGAGTAACAGCAATGACGTCTCTCTCTTTCTCTTTTTAATTGATGTAGACTTAAGAGTTAAAAGGGTTATTGTTACTTCGGCCATAGGAGGATACTCAGAACTTTTGCATCCCAAATTTTTAAAAGAAATCTAGCTTCCTTCTTTTCTGATGAAATTTAAGACCAACTTTTCTCAGTCTGGCTTTTGCAATAGATATCGAAAGAAACTATCCACCCACCTCCTTAATATCTCCTCTTATCCTCCCGCTAAATGCCAGTGATGACATCTCCAGCCTCCATGGAAAGATCCCACTGAAATATAAATGCCAACAGAGTCCCCTTTGCTCTTTAATGGGCTAAAGCGAGTTAAGCCGACTCATCGTAATTTAATTCCATAGGGTTCTCGTGTACTTTGTTGCTTTGAGCTTGTTATTGCCATGATGAACAAGAGATTTAGAACATCAAAGGAGGAAAGGAGGATATGTCATGTTTTATTCAGTGCTATCCGCTACTCAAGTCACTTTGATTCAAGGAGCAAAGTCACTATTTGCGTAAGTTTGATCCAGAATTTATTCATAGCCTCGTGAATGAATGACTTCTCTCGTTGATTGGGAAGACTTAATTAACAGTAATTTTATCGGATGAAGATTGTGAATTATTGATTTGTACTGTACAGCAAGTCTTTTCTAGCGCTAGGAAAATTTATGCCATGTCAGTTCCCTCTAGGTCCTCACTATATGCAAACTGTCTTCTACACACAGTGGTAGGGACCTGTTACTTTGTTCCAGCATCAAAACTACCCTCCTCCTTTCTCTAACTTTTGGCAAGAGCACTGGAACTAAAGATTCAAGGGAATGGAAAAAAAATCCTATGTGACTACCTGAATGCAACAGGGCAGACAAGATTCCTTGACCTCAGGGGTTGGCTTCTGCCAATAGTGTGGATAAGGAGCCAAGTAAGACAGAAGCAAAATAGAGAATGGATGAGACTTAGAAGTTTGAGTAAATCATGGCACATTTTTCCTCCTTATACTCCATGCCCTACTTCTGATTTACTGCCCTGGGTAATTATCTGCTAGACTTTATTTTCCTAGAATATCTGGCACTTTGTCATCTTCACAACTGAAACCCATGATTCTACAATTCTACCTGCGATCTTATATTCTCATGAGTTGTTAGCTATGGCTTCATCACAAATCACAACAAGTGCGTCACTTAAGGGCAACATGCTTCTCTCCCCATGTCTGTGTGAGGTGTCTAGGTGTGGTTGAGCTGGGTCGTATATCTCAGGGTCTCTTACAAGACTGCTGTTGACATGGTGGCCCAACTATAGTCTCATCCAAAGGCCTGACTAGGGAAAGATCCACTGCTTAGTTCAGTCAAGCTGTTGGCAGAATTCAGTTCCTCCTGCGTTGTTGGATTAAGGGTCTTCATCCGTGTTATCATCTCCTTGAGCCGTCATAACAAAACACCGTAGATGGGTGGCTCAAACGATAGGCATTCATTTCTTACAGTTCTGGAGACTAGGAAATCCAAGATCAAGATGTCAACAAGGTAGGGTCCTCTTCTCTTGACATGTAGATGACCACCATCTCCCTTTGTGTTCACATGGCTGCTTCTTTGCATGCACGCAGAGAGATAAACAGAAAGAGAGACAAAGCTTGGTATCTCTTCTTACTATAAGGACACAGAGCCATCATGGTGGCCTCCAACCTCATGTAAACCTAATAATTTCCAAAGTCCCCACCTCAGATACCATCACATTGGGAATCTGAGCTATAATAGATGAATTTATGGGGGACACAAACATTCAGTTCATAACAGTTGGTCTGAGACATCCCCCTCCCCAATATCCTAGCCATGTGAACTCTCAAGCATGGCCACTTATTTTATCAAAACCTATAAGTTGAGAAGATTAAAAAGCGTGTTAGCAAGACAAATGTCAGTCTTTTAGGAACCAATCATAGAGAGGACACCCTATCACTTCTTTCCTGTTCCTTTGAATAGAAGGATATCACTGGGACAGCCAACACTCAAAGAGAATCACGCAAAGATGAGAATACTAGGATTGGGACTCTCTAGAGCCCATCTTAGAATGAGCCTTCTACAGGGAGCTTCTACCTGACTGTCCAGCTTGATCCAGGCTGAGGATCAGACATGAACAGAGATGAAGGAGACCTCTAGTGCATGTCTACCTCTTGGTATCTGCTGTGGGTGTGATCTCCACATGGAAGAAGACAAAAAACAAAAAAGCAAAACCCATGAAAATTGTGGATTCCAAGCTACTTATTATAGAATTCAGAATTTGAAGTCCATTAGCCACACCCCTAGAAACATGCCTCAAGGATTACAGAAGTGGTTCCTCCATATTCCTCGCCACAATCCCAATATGTTTTCACAAAAGGTAGTAACTGATGGGTTCTTCCCTTCACCCTCTCTAGATAAAGTCTTTGTGATTGTTTCAAAATATTAGACACTTTATGAAATTCGCTACCAATAATACCAATAAAAACAAGGTCTTCCAATTTTTAACGGTGTCGAAGAATGCAGAGGAGAATGCATAGTGTCATAGAGGTGGAAAAACATTTACAAATTATTGCAAGAAAATGAGAAGCGATGCCTACCTACTGTCTCCTTTTGAAAGAACCATTGTTTGTAGAGCTCCCAGTGAAGGTTGACTCTATTAGAAGATAACCAGACATCCTGATTCCGAGTTAATTCCGGTTAAAAATAAAGTTAGAGTGACACCTTCTCTAAAATCCTTGTCTCATCATGATTCTACAGCACATTTTCTCATAATTTTATTAGAGTGATTATTCACTCCTTTAATTAATGTAAATTTCATGTCAGTTATAGTTCCTCAAATACCTCCATGCCACTTTTCTGTTCCTACCTCGTGAATATGAACATAATTCCATCTTGGCCACGTACCGTTATGTGCAGTCGACTTAAATGTCAAAGTTTTAAAATTTCTATTAGAAGGGTGCATTTCTACTAAATGATATAATAAAGCAAGCCTACCTGCCAGGCATAATAGGTGTCCTCTGCGTTCTACCTCTGCATGAAAAGAGGATTATAGCACAGACGCACATGAGCGGGGGTTTGCTCACAGGAAACTGAGGTGCATTTGCTGGTTTTCCTGTAGATCATTTTCGAATATATAAAACGAAACGTAAAAGAAATCTATGGGGTTGTAAGAGCGAACTCCAGGGAGCTGAAAATCAGTTGTAAATATTTGATTTGGTCCTCTCAGAGCTGACATGAGCCATGTACATATCTTGTTTGAAAGCCTTGCCCAGCCTGGCCCCTGGTACACTTTACTTCACCTGTTGAACTAGCCTGAAGCATCTATAAGGAAAAAGAAGGGTATCGATAGGAATAAATATATATTATCTATTATCATCACACACCAGTGAAGGTGCTCTGATTATGTAATAGGATATCGAGCCTGTCCACAGTCCATGTGCAACGTGTCAACAGTGCGGGACATATAACATGTCTTCTTTAACATGTTGAAGAAATTAAGAATTATTATCCGTATCTGTTCCTAGTGTTCAATGCGGGGATCAGTTTTAATTTATATTTCCAGCAAATGGCCTCAAGGAGTCTTTGATGACATGCCTGTCCTCCAAAATCCTTAAAGTTCCTTCATATTAAAAAAAAAAAACAAGACTTTTAATATAACGCTATGGATTTGCCCTTCCATTCCTAATTGCTATCAGAATAAATGGGAGAGTCACGATAAAGTCACTATTTCATCTTTTCAATAATAGGAAAAGCTTTGTAATAGGCACACACCTGAGTCTATACTTATGTCCAGTCCTTATCTTACTGCCATATTGCTAGATCTGTTAATTTACTTTAATACCTTCTTCAGTACATTAATAACTGATCTTAAGGTACGGTTGATTATAAGAAAACCTTCACAATTACATTTCCACTATACAGGAAGGAACCAGAAACTATACATACCACAAAAGCCACAGTTAGAGCCTTATAAATTGTGCCAGTGTTACCAAGACTTACAAATTAAAAAACATTAAATGCAAATGGAAAAGTTTCTCTTTAACTAGGCAAAGACGTAGTCAGCGTCGAGCAGGCATGACAAAACCTTAGTGACTATTGCTGTCCTCCTAGGTATTTATGCTGAAAAAATACAAGAGGCATCAAATGAACAGCTCAGAGTCTGAAGAAATTCATTGTTGTCAGAGAAAGAAGCAATTTCTTTGGACATATTAATGATTTATGAGGATGTCCCTCCTTCTTGCCAAAAAGGATATTACATACACATTTGATGTAAAATAAAATCGTTACAACTAGAGGAATGAAGAATGTTAACCACACCCCTATAAAAAATGCCTCAAGGTTTACAGAAGGGGTGTTCAAGACATCCAAATTCATAGGCTGAAACCCGGTCCCCAAGAGGACGGTCTGCAGGGAGGCAGGGCTCTGTGGAAGTGATTAGGTCATGAGAGTGGACACCACATGACTGGGTTTAATGTCTTTATGAAAGAAATCCCAGAGAGACCCCTTGTCCATTCAATCAGCCCCTTGTCCAATCAATCCATTGGCCATCTATGCACGAAGAAGTGGGTTCTGACCTCACCAAATCTGCAAGCCCCTTGATCCTCAATGTTCAATCTCCAGAACTGTGAGAAATAAATGTTTCTTCCTTAAGCTGCCCAGTCTGGGACATTTTTGTCACAGCATCGTAAACAGAGCACGAGAGTGTGAGTCCTGTAAACCTATTCACCTCCCAAATCTGTGTATCAACATAGATCATTTATTGCAACTTGAGACTGATAGTCTCTCAAGCTCTCAAGTAGCCTTTCCGAGTAGTCTTGTCAACTCAGAGATGAGCAAGTTACTAAAATCTCTGAAGCTATTAGAAATGATGGGAAGAGAGAGAATGTGTCCGAGTTCTCAGTAATTCACTTAAGGAGTATGGGGAGAGTCTGCGTTTCACATGAGCACTTTGCTTCAAGACATGTGTGACTGTCTACCCAAAGGTTTGGAGGTTGGAAGAGAAATTTTCACAAGCCACCATTGGCGTATTGTTTTTGTACTTGGAAAAACAAGACCAAACACTAGAAGGAAAAAAAAAAAAACATACATTAACTGGGAAGTTCATGGTATCACGAGCCAGACAACTGTCTCCTGAGAGCCAAGCAGGATTTAAAATTGTGGGACACTCCCTCCTTCATTCTACTCCTTCTTTTTAGAAGTGTCTTGGCTATTGCTTTCGACTTTTCTCATTCCCACTTCTTACACATGGACAGTCCCTTTCCGATCACCATTACCATGATCCCCCTCATTTCCAGTATCTCCATCACCATCATCACCACCACTATCATTATCATCATCACCATCACAACCATATTTTTCACCAAAATATTGCATCAGCACGCTTTCCTCTCCAAATGCAAGGAAAAGAAGATTCTTCTAGGGACAGAACCAGGTTTTTCTTCTACTGTGTTCCAAAGGGCATACCATGAAGGATGCTATAGATTCCTAATCAAAACCTTCCTCAGGGATAATCTTGAATCCAGACATGCCCAGTGTATGATTCCATGGGTAGGAGACTCAAGGTCTGATTCAAGAAAGCTCGTGCCCTGGTGTAGGAGATTCAAGTAATCTAAGGGGCAACCTAAGTATCCTTTACCTTCATGTGTCCTTTCGTTAGCTAGAATACCCCCATGATCTTGGAGGACTTCAACCAGCTGCTGAGAATATCTTTCATGCCATCTTTCTACATCAAGAGATGGTTTAGTGACAGTCAACCAAGAACTCTCATCGATGTTTGTAATCTGGCGCCCATCCAAACATACTCTACAGACTCCAGTCCAAAGCAACTAGAACACTCATGCTTCCAGAGTATAAAAAGGAATTGCCTCGGATCTGACAAATTAGGAGAAGCCAAAAGCAAGCGGTCGTCAGCATTGGTAGCCAGAGAGATGAGTTGGGCAGATCTTTCAATGCATAGCTCATTGAGGAACCCGGCGGGCTGAGCTCGGCAATCCACCCCGCATCTGAACCAAATTTAAGCGTCTTGGGGCTCCTCCCCACCCGTGCCTGAAAGCAGCAGGAAGACAAAGACAGGCTTGTTCCTTGTTCTCACAGGATGCTTTTGGCAGCTGATTTGTGACTTTGATTTGCGAATCCTCCCACAGTCTTGTGGATCTCTTTGAACTACGCTACAAGCCAGCCTGCTTCTTTACCACCTTCCTTCCATTCCACCCCGATGCACCGCAGGTTCGAAATCCATAGTGGTCTGACATTTCTCCTAGTTTCTGCAGGCTCTTTCCCCATAGTCTCTCACAAATATCCCCTAATAAACCTTTGGTCATCGAATCCCGTCCTGCCCGCATCGCAGAGGATCTGAACTAACATGCAAACCTTGACCAAGACTACTCGTCTACTACAAGCAGACAAACAAAAAGCAAGGGAATGCAGAGCATCTGAAAAACACATCTTAATTCTGGGCTTTAAACTATGTATTTCACCTATAATTCTCCCATGGAACATAGAAATACAGGTTCTCTAAAATTTTAATAGTTTATCATTCAAGGAAAGGCACTAAGTCTGGAGTATTTTTTGATTGTGCTCAACTTCTGACTTCTATTGCAGGCACTCACTGCCTCTGATGAAATAATATCCCCAGGAATGTCTCCAGCTTGACTCAACACAGTGGTACTCACTTTGCAAAACAGCGGGAACCTGAGATGCTTTCTGAAATGCTCAGCATTCAGGTCTGTGCCTTTTACTGCCTAAAAGACATTTCCATGTGAATGCCCTGCCTTTACCTGAAGTCTATACAAAAACTCATTAACCTCAGTGAAAGTTGGAACTATCTCTCCTGTGGCTTTGCCCAAACAACAGGCTTTCTCCCACGGACAAATGCGGATTTCTCTCCTCTGGGTGACATTTAGGCAGAGCCCGGAACGGCCAGAGCTGACATTCCCAGTTGTCTCTGAGTTTGCTTGTCTTGCGTTGATGGGCTTAACTCAGTCTGTTCTCTGCTTGCCACTAATCAATCCCCCCACTTAATAAGTGTAAGATGGAAGGCATTGATCGCTTGACCTAATGGGGTCATTCACTCAACCCTTGATGAGAAGGAGGAAAAGTTCCTTAATTAAATATTGTGACTAGATGGAAATCCCATCTGGATAATTCGGGGGGGTGGGGGCAGGGGAAAAGAAAGAAAGAAAAGTGAGAAAATTCTCTGGTGTGTGAAATAACTTCAACTTCCTCTTTCATCCCTGACACTCATCCCATCTGATTCCATTATCATCCTCTATCCAATCACGGACATTTGTCTCTGGGGTGGGGGTAGCTGAGGTTTTGGGTGAGATTCAATGATGATTGCATTAGTCTCTTATGGCCCCTGGAACATATTACCCCGAACTTTGTGTCTTAAACACTGCACGTGCAATCCTGTAATTACAGCTGGATATCTTGTTGGGCTAACATCAAGCTGCTGGTAGTTCTGTATTTCTTCCCAGAAGCTCTCGTGGGGAGTCTGTTCCCCTGACCTTTCTAGCTTCTAGAAGCAACTTGCATTCCTGGCCTCATGGAATCTTCCATCTTCCATCTTCCATCTTCCATCTTCCATCGCCAAAAATTGCCAGTCATGTCTTCCTCACACTGCTGTCTGTGTGACACGCTTGTCACCCGTCCTCCACATTTAAGAAGGCGATGGTGAGATCATCCAAGATAACCTCCTTATCTTTACATCCACCAACAATTTTAATTCCATCAGGGAAGTCAACGCCATTTGGTCGGTGACCCTAATGTATTCTCAGGGTCTGAAGACCAGGGTGTGGATATCTTTGATGGGTGAGTCTGCTCTACCTACTTCCCTGTCCATTCCCCATGTGTCTTACCAGTGAAAGAGCAGTGAGTATAAAATTTGACACAACCATTTCGGACACAGCTTCCCCAAACCAACCAGGCCCAAGAGTCCCTTGCGTAAAAGAGCCGAGTCCATGTTTTCCCTTTCAAAACGCCATGAAACGGCAACCACACACACAGCAGTTGATCACGTCAGCTCTCAACTTCCAGACACAGACCTGAAGAAAAAACAAAAACCAAAAACCAAAACCAAAACAGATGCTCTGGTAATGTTTGGCATTGTGGTTCTTCATGTTTTGAACCCAAGAAAATGAACCGCTAGCTTGGTCAAGTGACACGAAGCCATTTGATGTTGGAAAACCTCAAACATCACCCTGTGCGGTGATTCCTACTTCATCGTCAACTTGAGTTTGTTCATTACGTTGAGAGCATAGACATTGATTTAACCCTAAGAAGTTGAGGAACATAGAAGCAAACCATGATGGGGTACTCCTGTCCAATATCAAGGACGGGTCCCCAAGCCAGAAGGCGGAGTACTGACTTCATAGACTGATGAGAAAATGGCGAGTTCCTGAATTGGAAAGTCAAGGTCTTCTTGGTTTTAGTCAGGGAAGATAGGCTGTCAAACCAGCTCAAGGTCAACCTAGGGGCATGACTCCCAGCACTCCTCGCTGACTCTAGCTGTCTGCATTTGGGAGTGGAAACCCAGCAGCCTACATCAGTTATTTCAAGAGTTATGGAAAGTGGGGTGTTGAGCTACACACACACACACACACACACACACACACACACAAGATGGGTCATGGTGCACAGTATGTTTAAAGCAAAAAGTAATCCAAACAGTCTTTGTATCTCAGCCCTAGTATCTGTTACCAGAAAACACTGATAATATCTTTGTATTAAAAAGAGTACATTTCCAGGGCACCTGGGTAGCTCAGTGGGTTAAGCCTCTGCCTTTGGCTCAGGTCATGGTCTCAGGGTCCTGGGATAGAGTCCTGCATCGGGCTCTCTGCTCGGTGGGGAGCCTGCTTCCCCTCTCTCTCTGCCTACTTGTGATCTCTCTCTGTGTGTCAAATAAATAAATAAAAATCTTAAAAAAAAAAAGAGTACATTTTCCAGTGATAGATATTTGAACAAAACACAAATATATGTTCCCAACTGGGGTGTATTAAAGATAGCATTGATACTGATAAAGGCTTCTTTTGGTTTTCCTCCACATTTAAGCTCACAGACTACCACCTTTTAAGCAATACAGTTTTACCAAAGACAGTACATCCTTCCTTAAAAAGATAATGTAGTGTTTCCTCCTGTTGTGTTATTGGAACTTGGTGATGGCTTTGCGGCCAACTCAGAATACAGTAGCGGGACCAGTGGGGGTACCCGGTCTTTGACAGTGCATTGCTTTATATTTCCTCTCTGCCTTCAGCAGCTGCTCATACACTGAGAAAGCCATCCAGGCTTTACCATATAGTGTGAAAATTTAATGCAGATCACTCATCACGGACACTGTTTCAAATGGACTTCTAATCAAGTCTTCACACCTGATGATTTCAGAATGCAATTTTGTGGGGATTGAAAAGACTTTTTCAGAAATTAAGGACAGTCAACGTCGATAACTTGCACACTGCCCAGGGTATGAAAACCCCCTTTGGAAATGTGTTCTACTCCTCTGCTGGTCAGCAGGGTCCAGGTCCAACTGCCTTTAATCAGCAAAGCAATCTCCATTCCTCTTCTAGTCCTTACAAAAACAAAATGCTCTCAGCGTTATAATTTCTTTTTTCGTCTTCTTTATCTTCTACCATGTAAGGCTCTTGGGCCAAATGCAACCCACCACCTGTTTTTTTTTATAAAAAAGGTTTCTTGGAAGACAACTATGCATTTATTCGCACGTTATCTGCGACTACCTTCTCACCATGATGGCAAAGTTCAGTAGTTTTCGTGTAACGCAGCAATCTTTACTATAAAACCACTTAAAAAGAAAAAAGATTGTCAATGGCTCTTTAGATCAAAGGCATTTCCAGTGTGAAGTCCAAACATGTGGTGCTAATTTCCAGCACAACAAAATTCTGGTTTGAAGGACAAAGGCTTGAAAAATATCCACCCAAATCCCCCGGAATTAACACACTAATTGATCACACAGAGTGATTTGTTTTGAGCTCAGGATTTCAGAAGGAACCCCGAGAAGAGGAAGAGTCAAACTTTACCCAATTCCCACTTTTGTCTAATGAACGCAACGCTGAAATTACAGCTGACCCTTGGACAACACTGGGTCCACTTAGAAGTGGATTTTTTTCTTCAGTGAATATGCATTCCATACTGTAACTGTATTATCTCCTCCTTGTGATTTTCAACTACCATTTTCTTGTCTCTAGCATCCTTTATGATGAGAATGAAGTATACAAGGCATAGAACATACAAAATGTATGATCTGTTCACATGATCGGTAAGGATTCTGGCTGATAGTATATTATTAGTGTTAAGGTTTGGGAGAATGCAAAGTTATACATGGGTTTTCGACTTTGCAGGAGTTTGACACCCTTAACCCATGAGCTGTGCAGGGTCCTCTGTAATGTTCTTGTAGCTAATGTTGTCTTGTCCCATTGACGTAAATTCCAGCCGTTTTTGTACTAAGTTGGTTGATGTCTAGAAACACAGCCGAGTCCCACCAAGTCAATGTTACCATTAAGCTACTATCTAAAACTCTTGGAATCATCAAGAAAAGAGCATGAAATAACCTTGAGATTACTTTTCAGATGCTTTTGCCATTAAAGAGTGATTTCCTTCCAAAGCCTCCCAAATCATTTATCACTCCCTTCCTTGGCTCCTGTTTCTATCCTGGAAATATTCTCCAATCTCTCTCCTCCCAAAGCTGATGTCTCGGTTATACGCACACATCCGTTTTATACTACCCCATGCCCGTAAGTCAGCTGCTTCGACCGCATTTTATATCATGTCCCTTGACAACATGTTTAGATTTTTTGGTATGGCTTTTAACTCTGCAGCAAATACATTTTATCTCTATTATAGTGATCACAGCACTTCATCTTCATTTACTCACCAAATAAGGTTGTCTGCATTTTTAATTGTCTAGCATCACAGCTTGATTTACTGGAGTAGAAATGTATCGTAGCATAATCGCTGCCCTTTATTTACTTAGAGTAACATTTGTTCTAAACTTGGTGTTCTGATGAGTATTTTATGCGGAATGCTAATTCTATTGATTGGAATCTCTTAAATCACTTAAACATATTTCATACAAATATATAGCAATGTTTCTTCTCTTAATACCTTACGAATGCCAGATATAAATTATGGGTCACGGCATAAGCAGCTTGGAAAGCTCTTTTAAATAGTAAGTAATTGAGTAATTACTTTGAATTATATTCAGGAATAGAGAAACAGGGAATTTATTTATATTTAAAGCTAAGAGTGAAGAAGGGAATTTATTTCTGTTTAGAGGTAACAGTGAAGACTATTTCTAAATAAGTATTTCTAAGTAAAGCTGACTCCAATCCAGTTGCCATGAAATCTATCCAACACATGTACATGACTTCAAAATATTTATCCTAATGATATTAAATTTTAAGAAATGATAGACAAACTCTGTATCGTGGCTAAGAGCTTAATTGACATGCGTATGTCTCTGTGATTATTCCTTCACTAAAAGTGGGTGATCTTTTAGAAAAATGCCCAAATGTGCACACCCACAAAACTGTGCACACTCCTGTGCTTCAGGTGGAGAATTTCCAATTTATTGTCCAGTAGGGAAGACGCAAAATCTAAGGTGAAGAATTTATAAACAAAGGCAGAAAAGGTATTGTAGCATTAGTACTGTACCAAGTAGCAAATGGTCCTTTCTCTCTGTGGAGGACATCTGTACCAAGGTGCCCCCAGGAGGATATCTGTAGCAAATCCTCAAGTATTAGTATAGGACCCTAAGGCTTGGAGTAGTGGGGCTGTCCCCACTCCTTGGCCCAGAGAAATAAAGACAAGGGCAGGTTATCAGTGCCTGAATGAAAACCCATGCTAGGCTCACTGCACCCATCTGGAATCAGGAACCCTCTTTTGCCTACCAGAGATTCCCGCTGGAATTACCAAATTGTCTTCCAGCCCTTGTAGGATCCCACACATATAATCCATCTAGGTAAGCCCCAAGGGACAAAGAACAGAATAGACTATGGAACCAAAGTCAAATAAAATATATTTTTTAAATAATTCTGGTATTTCTCAGATATGAATGCAACCCTAAGACGTCTCAGAAAATCTTGACCTCATCCCTGGATCCCAGGATAATTTTTCTTCATGTGAGTCACTCTCACAAGTCTGTTTCTTGAGATTCGAATAGGAGGAAGAAAGTCCCCAGTTCAAACCAATGGAAAGTTTAGATAATGTTATTGGTGGGGGGAGGGGGTGTTCTGGAAAGGAGATGAGGAGACAGATTCTCTTCTACCACTGGATATTCCCGTCTGTACTGTATATTCATTGTCTTGTTCTGGATGGGAGCTGTGGTGTCCTGGATAGGACTGGAAGCTGCCCTCTTGGGGAAGGAAAGAAGGTAGCTTGAGCAGCAAGATAGCAAGGGGGAAAGATGGAAGGAAGGTGAGGCTTTGCATGTTTTGTTGAATCACTGGAGCTCTCAACCTCTCAGAGTTGAGACAAGTTTGTTTGTGGAGCCCAGATTAGAAGAAGCCTTGACTGGAAGGAGTTTCATAAGAGAACTAATGGACATTCTTAGGCATGGGAGTGTCTCTTAGAAGGAGTACATTCTGTCAGATGGACTGAATCAGAGGGAGATACAATGCAGAGAGATAAAGCCTTTACACAATAATTTGAAAATGCTTGAAATCGGGTAACGTGATGCCGCCAGTTTTGTTTTTGTTTTTCAACATTTCCTTAGCAATTCGGGGTCTCTTCTGATTCCATACAAATTTTAGGATTATTTGCTCCAGCTCTTTGAAAAATACTGGTGGAATTTTGATCGGAATGGCATTAAAAGTATAGATTGCTCTAGGCAGTATAGACATTTTAACACAAGCTTTACTACAAAGCTGTGATCACCAAGACAGTGTGGTACTGGCATAGAAACAGACACATAGACCAGTGGAATAGAGTGGAGAGCCCAGATATGGACCCTCAACTCTATGGTCAAATAATCTTCGACAAAACAGGAAAAAATATTCAATGGAAAAAAGACAGTCTCTTCAATAAATGGTGCTGGGAAAACTGGACAGCGATATGTAGAAGAATGAAACTCGACCATTCTCTTACACCGTACACAAAGATAAACTCGAAATGGATAAAAGACCTCAACGTGAGACAGGAATCTATCAGAATCCTAGAGGAGAACATAGGCAGTAACCTCTTCGATATCAGCCACAGCAACTTCTTTCAAGATATGTCTCCAAAGGCCAAGGAAACAAAAGCAAAAATGAACTTTTGGGACTTCATCAAGATCAAAAGCTTCTGCACAGCAAAGGAAACAGTCAACAAAACAAAGAGGCAACCCACGGAATGGGAGAAGATGTTTGCAAATGACAGTACAGACAAAAGGTTGATATCCAGGATCTATAAAGAACTTCTCAAACTCAACACACACAAAACAGATAATCATATTGAAAAATGGGCAGAAGATATGAACAGACACTTCTCCAACAAAGACATACAAATGGCTATCAGACACATGAAAAAATGTTCATCATCACTAGCCATCAGGGAGATTCAAATTAAAACAACATTGAGATACCACCTGACACCAGTTAGAATGGCCAAAATTAGCAAGACAGGAAACAACGTGTGTTGGAGAGGATGTGGAGAAAGGGGAACCCTCTTCCACTGTTGGTGGGAATGTAAGTTAGTGCAGCCACTTTGGAGAACAGTGTGGAGATTCCTCAAGAAATTAAGAATAGAGCTTCCCTATGACCCTGCAATTGCACTGCTGGGTATTTACCCCAAAGATACAGATGTAGTGAAAAGAAGGGCCATCTGTACCCCAATGTTTATTGCAGCAATGGCTACGGTCGCCAAACTGTGGAAAGAACCAAGATGCCCTTCAACGGATGAATGGATAAGGAAGATGTGGTACATATACGCAATGGAGTATTATGCCTCCATCAGAAAGGATGAATACCCAACTTTTGTAGCAACATGGACGGGACTGGAAGAGATTATGCTGAGTGAAATAAGTCAAGCAGAGAGAGTCAAGTATCATATGGTCTCACTTATTTGTGGAGCATAACAAATAACACGGAGGACATGGGGAGATGGAGAGGAGAGGGAGTTGAGGGAAATTGGAAGGGGAGATGAACCATGAGAGACTATGGACTCTGAAAAACAACCCCAGGGTTTTGAAGGGGCGGGGGGGGTGGGAGGTTGAGGAACCAGGTGGTGGGTAATAGGGAGGGCATGTACTGCATGGAGCACTGGGTGTGATGCCAAAACAATGAACACTGTTATGCTGAAAATAAACAAATAAACGAATAAAAAAAATTTTGAAAATGCAAATGTCAAGAATGTGAAATAGAATGCAAAACTATGAAATGGAAAGTAAGACAATAGGAGACTTTCACTAGAAAATAAGAAACCATGAAACAGATTGATGGGGAAAGAGCAAAGAAAGGAGAAAAAACAATTAAACAAATTTGGCCACAAATATGCCTTTCTTTAATGTAATTCAGAGTTAATATGTTTTTAAAGAAACTATCTGATCTCTAATTTAGATTTTGTTGCAACTCAAATTATCAACTTAACAAAACAATTTAGCCAAAGATTATTTTATTTCAAGAATTATAAATGCAGATAAAACCCAACGCAGTAAACAGATACAGACTTGATTAACAGGAGCATCTCTTCCAAAAACAAAATATATTCCAAAGATATTAAATAATAGTTTCAAGAACCTTAAATTATAAAGGCAAGCTATCAGTGAAATTATTGTTCATTTTTTTTTTTTTTTTTGGAAACTCATGGCTGACAACATTTAATAAATGACCAGACATTGTGTTGGGGTAAGTGTGAGGGGGTCACGTGCCTTCAAGCATCTTCAAGTGTCATTGATTAAATTTTACAGTTGTAAAAGTGAAGAACCAACAAAGAGCTGAAGAAGATAGAAAGTTCTGTAGTTTAGCTACACGTGGGTGTCACAGGACTACAAAGAAGTGTCATCTAACAAGACTTGGAGTGAGATGGTAGAGACGATCAGGGTACGGTTCCTGGAGACAGTGAACCTAAGGTGCATTTTAAGGAGTGAATTGAGGAGAAGGGAGCCATGAGTATCACGTTCTTTCCAAGAACGACGTTGGCTGCCCCCGCCCATTATGGCTGAGACAGAAGCTGGTTGTTCAAGAAGGGAACGAGGCAACGTTAGAGGCATAAGTGACTACATCCCGAGGTTCTTATTCCAAAATGAGATACCTTGTTCTTGTTTCCTTGCTTTGGGTGACAAAGGAGATTTGGCTTTTCACAAGTGAATGTTGCTGGTGGTTTTTACACATTTGAAATGCTTCAGGAGCATCTAAATAAGTAACTTTTGTCCTAGTGAAATCAACCCCCTCTTCCTTCCCATCGGGCTTTTGTGACCAAAAAAAAAAAAAAAAAAAAAAATCCAAGGTTGTACTGGTTTTCAGATTTTTTCATCTTGCCAGGAAGTAAAAACATGTAACTTTCATGTGAAAATTATGGTTATTTGCTTTCACACCAGATGGAATTCATTCAACGACTCCTTATATTGCCATGATTAAAAAAAGTGTGTGTGTCCAATAAGTAATTAAACATTTATAAGAGTTGATAAATTTATCAGGGTCAAGAAGAGCAAATTGCTTGTACATATGTTAATATGAAATTATTTATGTGAGTTTGATTTTGTAAAATAAGTCATTAGCATTTGCATATTTAATTTCAGCTTCAATTGGTGCAGTTCTTAAAATAAGATTTATAATCCCAAGTGTTCTCCCTGGTTATTTTTGCAAAGACCAGATTGAAATTTAACTACCTTCATTCTAAATCAGGGGACTGACAGAGTAAACTAGCTCTTAGAAACAAAATTAAATCGAAGAGTTTTTTAATACCCCTTTCTAAGTACAAAATTATAATATTAATGAAATGATTCTGTAACTTCCTAAAAAGACTTCTGCGAATATGACTTTTCTAGCCTAACATAAAATCACATTATGGATGTACTTTGCCCCCGTATCCTCTTTGTGGCTAGAAAGTCTGACCCATGCTTTGCAATTGCATGGATTCAAAAAATTGGAAAAAGCTTTCATTTTCTTAGTTTTTGTCCCCCATTTTTATTTAAATTCTATTAGCTAACATATAGCATAATATTGGTTTCAAGAGTAGAATTTAAGGAGTAAGAATTCAACCCACTGGGTGGCTCAGTGGGTTAAAGCCGCTGCCTTCGGCTCAGGTCATGATCTCAGGGTCCTGGGATCCAGCCCCGCATCGGGCTCCCTGCTCAGTGGAGAGCCTGCTTCCCCCCTCTTCTCTGCCTGCCTCTCTGCCTACTTGTGATCTCTGTCAAATAAATAAATAAAATCTTTAAAAAATAAAAAAAATAAAATAGAGTAGAATTTAGCCATTTGTCACTTACGTACAACATCCAGTGCTCATCACAAGCGTCCTCCTTAACACCCATCCCCCATCTAGCCCATCTGTAGTCAAGAGTCTCTTCTGGTTTGTTTCCTTCTCTTTCTTTTCCCCCTCAATTTTCTTAGTTTATGAACAGTCTGAAACTTTGAAGAATTTATCAGAGGGTGAAATCTCTACTTTTATGGAAATCTGTGCTTCTATCTGAAAACAGGAATCACTGGCTTTTAAGAACTCACAGATTGGTTCATAAATTATAAGAAATGCTCCTTTTCTGACATCTCTCAAGATGAACAGCATGGCTGAACGATTATTTAAATAGCAATTATTAACATATTTTGAGTTGTAAACATCTGTAAGTATCTGATCATAACAACTGACCTTGACCAGACAAATGCTTATATGTGTCTTTGCACATAACACCGTTCCAGAGATTTTCAGCCCATATATGGATCACTGGTTCAGAATGTCTCCAACAGAAAGTAAATTATCCTTGGAAGAACAAGCCACCTCTCTTAATTTGGGAAAAAGTAGAACTTAAAGAGATAACTACCAGCAAAGATTCACAATAAAAATGATCTGTTACCAGAATTTCCTGAAATGTGCATGCATAAAAGAGAGTGATTTTCAGGAGTGAGAATTCTTCATGGCCTTAGTGTTCCTGTAGATGTTATAAGAAAAATATATGCAACAGTCAATGTTCAAACACAACTTCCGCAAGGTGGATGTTTCTTAGGTAGAAATGCGAGGTAAGATCTAACAACGATGGATTTTTCAGTCAGTTCCCGGTAAGTACCAGGATAAGAAGTGTCTTTTGTGGTTGCTGGTGTTGGATTTTAGATTTTCTACCAAATTCTAAAAATATTCGACCAGTAGGGGCACCTGGGCAGCTCAGTCGGTTAAGCATCTCACTTTGGCTCAGGTCATGATCTCAGGATCCTGGGATCGAGCCCCAAGGTCGAGCTCCCTGTTCCCCTCTGCTCCCTTTGCCCCTCATCCCATGTGTGGGCTTTCTCTCCCTTTCTCTCTCTCAAATAAATAAAATCTTAAAAAAAAGTCAAGCAGAGGAAGTCAATTATCATATGGTCTCACTTATTTGTGGAGCATAACAAATAATACAGAGGACATGGGGAGATGGAGAGGAGAGGGAGTTGAGGGAAACTGGAAGGGGAGATGAACCATGAGAGACTATGGACTCTGAAAAACAATCTGAGGGTTTTGAAGGGGCGAGGGGTGGGAGGTTGGGGAACCAGGTGGTGGGTAATAGGGAGGGCACGTATTGCATGGAGCACTGGGTGTGGTGCAAAAACAATGAATACTGTTACACTGAAAATAAATAAAAAAAAAATACTCAACCGATAAGTGTAAATTTTAGGTAATACAGAGAGGAGTCCACCTTGGACCATTTTAGGTCTGCTTCCTTGAGCTGTTCCGTATCATAATTTCTTACAATATTAAACACCAAAGTTAGAGAATCCAGTTTCTATTAGATGGCTTAGCATGGCAGTTCAAACTTAATGACATTTCTCTTAAGTTTGATAGCACATCCCACAATCACGGATCTCCAGGATTGTAAACTTGAGTCATCAAGAAAATCGTGAAATTGAACTGGGAAAAAGATCCAAGTGCCCATCACTTAGAGAAGCCCACCATAAGAGAAGAAATAAAATAATGTTCATGCAAGAGAAAGCCATTGAACCCTCCCTCAAAACATGGCTGATTTGACAAGAGGACAGGTGAATCTCCGAAACATTTTGTTCAGTGAAAGAACCCCAAGTCACAAGAGTATGTACATGCTCTGTGAGGCCAGTGATGTTAAGTCTAAGATCAGGCAGGACTAACCCATCATGATCTGGACATACGTAATTCTCTGGAAGTGGACATGAAGAAACTTCCTTCCTGATGGATGATGGGAATGTTTTCTGTCTTGTTCTGGTGATGATCACGTGGACACATCTATTTTCCAAATCTGAGAAGTCACGTACTTAAGATACATTCACTCTATTGTGCTTCTATTATGCCATATTGAAATACCATTATTTTTCTAGATAATATATAAACATCTGCTGAAATATATCCAAGGAATCAGCAATTCTCAGTTTTAATAGGCAGTAAGGCAACAAATTTCATCTATCCAATCATACCTCATGGGACTGGTGGTCTTGACCTCACAATTTGGGAAACTGTCATTTAAATAACACTGTATATTTTAAGAAGACAGTGAATTTTAACTTGATTTTTTTTTTAAGTAGTGTGTTCCTCCAAAATGGTTAGATTTTGGGAAACCTACTTGAACAGAAGAGCTCATTTGTGAATGATTCCTGAGAAATGACACATTACTTCAGAGAGATGAAATAAAGATTTTGAATTTCACTATTTGCCCCAGAAACTCATTCTAAAAGAGTAGATTACAGTGAATGGAAATAATCAAAACATGGTACAAAGTTTATTTCCTTCATCTGTTCACTCAACAAACATAAATAACACTGGGAATTTTGTAATTTTTATAATTTGGCTGCTTTTTTCCTTCATGATTTACAAAACATTTTTTTTTTAAATTTTTCTCTTTAAATTCATTGCAAGCCTCCCACATTCTGGCAGTAATAGGTAACTAATTCTTCCAATGGACACAAGTCACTATACACCTAGAAATCTATGACATAATCAAAGGGAAAAAAACCCAAAATTTCCTTATGGACCATTGATTATCACATTTGATTACCTTACTGACAAAATTATGAGAATCTAGAAACAATATTTTTCTACGTGGTAGACATCTTCCATAATTTAAATTATTTGGGGCAGGAAAATGTGGAGCTTCCAACTCTTAGAAACAGGGTAACCTTGTAGATCTCCTGGGTGCATTTTATATTTGGAGATTCTGTGATGTTGGGGATTCAATTGATAGGGGTTCATTGATAAGTCCACTCATTTTAACTTTTGAAAAATTTATTAACATATAATGTGTTATTAGCCTCAAGGAAACAGATCTGTGAATCATTAGGCTTACACACATCACAGCACTCACCATAGCACATACCCTCCTCACTGTCCATCACCCAACAACCCTCTTCCTATGCCACCGACCCCCAGCGACCCTCAGTTTGTTTTGTGAGATTAAGAGTCTTTTATGGTTTGTCTCCCTCCCGATCCCATCTTGTTTCATTTTTTCCTTCCCTCCCCCCAAACCCCCTCCTCTGCCTCTCAAATTCCTCATATCAGAGAGATCTATAATTGTCTTTTTCTGATGGACTTCTTTCACTCAGCATAATACCCTCGAGTCCCATCCACGTCATTGCAAATAAACCCACTCATTTCACAAGAATTCATGAAGGTGTATTCCTCCCCCCACTGAAACTCTCAGTGCGTGTTAATCTGAAAACCTCAATGCTTCCAAATGAGATGGAAATGCTTTGCTACGCGTTCTGAGCAAAGTACCATATGATGACGATTCTGATAGAGCCTTTTAAGTTAACGATCTTGGCATGGCTGCCTGTCTCTTGTCTCTATAGATTTTCCTCTGACATTTGCATCGAGGACTGCAGTGCCATTTTCATCTGCCCCCCAGTAAACAGGTCTGTGATTTTTATCAGCTGCAGCCCACACTCAAAAGGAGGTCAGGGGATACATTCTCCCCAGCATCTACACACCGAGCTTACTCAGAAACGAAGAGTGACACCCTACTTGTCCTCACCCACGGAGGAAGAAAGATTTGAATTCTGTGGTTTGTTTTAGCATCAAATGAGAATACGATGAAGTATGCGAGACTGACATTGTGTGAATAAAAATGGGATATAATTTAGTAGAATTTGCATCTGGAATGGAACTTGCTCCCACCAATGACTACAAATTCAGCCCATCTTTTGGCTACTCGCTGAATCTCCAACCCTGGTCATTCTCTCTCTCTCTCTCTCTCTTTTTGGTTCCCTACTCCTTGAACACAGCAGAGCATGCCAATAGATAAAAGAATATGTTTTATAAATGGTATGGAGAAAATTATAACCCAACAAAGAATGGAAACCTCCCCAAAGATACTGGTAGGGTTTTATATATATATTTTTTTTCATATTTGTAGGCTAATTCTCATTCTAAAAACTCAGATGCATCACACTTGATACTCAATGTACATTTGGTTCTTTTTTTTTTTAAAGATTTCATTTAAAAATAAAATCTTTAAGAGTTCACAAGTAGGCAGAGAGGCAGGCAGAAAGAGAGAGGGGGAAGCAGGCTCCCTGCGGAGCAGAAAGCCCGATGTGGGGCTCAATCCCAAGACCCCAAGATCATGATCTGAGCTGAAGACCAAGGCTTTAAACCACTGAGCCACCCAGGTTCTCCCCCCCACTTTTTAAAAGATTTTATTTATTTCTTTGAGAGTGAGTGAGTGTGAGAGGGAGATAGACACGTGCACTCCACATGGAACAGGGAGCTCATTGTGGACGTGACCCTGAGATCATGACCTGAGCCAAAACCAAGGGTCTGATGCTTAACTGACTGGGCCACCCAAGTGCCCCTAGTTGTTACACAGAATTTGTGCTAAATATTAAGTCATTTGCTTCAGGGTTTTTGCCTTTTCTTCTTTCATGGCCTTTTGCCTGACAGAGGTCATTTTCCCTCAGGTTTTATGGAGAGGCATTGAATATTGGAATATACATAATATGTTTTTATAGAAATATGGTTCACACACAGAAAATGCACTAATTTTTAAGTTCTCGATTTGATGCTTTCTGTTGATTGCATGCAGAACCATTCAATAGATGCACAGAACATTTCCTTTGTCCTAGATGACGCCGCCCTCCACCATAAACCCATTCCCATCAGTGAACTCTGCATTAGGGGAAAGCAATTTTTTAGTTCCTACTGCCATGGAAAATTTCTCCCAAGTCTTGTCTTCCTTATTTTTTTTTTTAAGATTTTATTTGTTTATTTGACAGATAGAGATCACAAGTAGGCAGAGAGGCAGGCAGAGAGAGAGAGGAGGAAGCAGGCTCCCTGCTGAGCAGAGAGCCCGATGCGGGGCTCGATCCCAGGACCCTGAGATCATGACCTGAGCCGAAGGCAGAGGCTTTAACCCACTGAGCCACTCAGGCGCCCCTTGTCTTCCTTATGAATTAGCTAACACTCTGTACTTCTATCTCATTTTTTAGACTCAATATAACATCGATGAGATGTATCATAGTGTTGTATCAACCGATCATTCATTTTGATTGGACATTAGTACTCCCTTGACCGAATATAGAGTTGTTTATCTATTCTGCAGACATTGGATATTGGACTGTTGACCAAATTTGGACTGTTAACATCATCCGTAAACATCTGTTCATGTTTTTGCATGGAATTTTTTTTTTGGGGGGCATGATTAAGACTTGCTGAGTTGTCCGGTTGATATGCCTTTCACGTCCTAAGAAACTACCAATTACGTTGTATTTACTATACACTATAAATTACTTGATATTTAATATTCAATACACATATTAGATATTTTATATTTGGAAAGAAGGATTCACCACGTTGTCCCAAGAGCTTGTCCAATTATGTACTGTCACCAGTGTGTGAGAATTCTGCAGGCCCCGTCTTCACCAATCACTGGAATTGTCAGTCTTCATTATTTACATCATTCTGGTAGATATGGTTTCAATCTAATGTTGAGCAAATTCTCACATGCTTATTGGCAATTATTATGCATTCAGTAATGAATTACCCATTTTTAGCCCGTTTCATTGCATCGTTTATCCTTCATTGTTCATGTGTAGGCATTGTTTATATATCTTGGACATGAGTCTTGATATATGTGCCTATAGAGAGAGAAATTTATACATAACAAAATACACATGTATGAAGGTTTTCTCAGTCTACTATTAGCCCAACTATTTTACCCATGGCATCTTTTTTCTCTTTTAAAGATTTTATTTATTTGACAGAGAGACCCAGCAAGAGAGGGAACACAAGCAGGGGGAGGGGGAAAAGGAGAAGCAGGCTTCCCACTGAGAAAGGAGCCTGATGTGGGGCTTGATTCCAGGGTCCTGGGATCATGACCTGAGCCAAACGCAGATGCTTAATTATTGAGCCAGCCAGATGCCCCCTATGGTATCTTTGATATGCAGAAATTATCATTTTTTCATTGACTTAAATTTTCCCGTTTGATCTTTCATATTTGATTGTTTTTATATCCTTTCAATAAAACCCTGCTACCCTACAGTCAAAATGAAATTCTCTTATATTATCTTCCTCAGTATTTCTCTCAAATTCATGTACATATTCCATATAGATTTTTTAAACCTTTTTAAAAATTTCTTTTCAGTGTACCAGGATTCATTGTTTATACACCACACCTAGTGCTCCATGCAATCCGTGCCCTCTATAATACCCACCACCAGGCTCACTAATCCCTCTACCCTTCTTCCCTCCAAAACCCTCAGTTTGTTTCTCAGAGTCCATAGTCTCTCGTGGTTCATCTCCCCCTCCTATTTCCCCCAACTCCCTTCTCCTCTCCATCTCCCTATGTCCTCTGTGTTTTTTGTTATGCTCCACAAATAAGTGAGACCATATGATACTTGACTCTCTCTGCTTGACTTATTTCGCTCGGCATAATTTCTTCCAGTCCCGTCCATGTTGCTACAAAAGTTGGGTATTCATCCTTTCTGATGGAGGCATAATACTCCATCGTGTATATGGACCACATCTTCCTTATCCATTCATCCGTTGAAGGGCATCTTGGTTCTTTCCACAGTTTGGCGACCGTGGCCATTGCTGCTATGAACATTGGGGTACTGATGGCCCTTCTTTTCACTACATCTGTATCTTTGGGGTAAATACCCAGCAGTGCAATTGCAGGGTCATAGGGAAGCTCTATTCTTAATTTCTTGAGGAACCTCCACACTGTTCTCCAAAGTGGCTGCACCAACTTGCATTCCCACCAACAGTGGAAGAGGGTTCCCCTTTCTCCACATCCTCTCCAACACACGTTGCTTCCTGTCTTGTTATTTTGGCCCTTCTAACCGGTGTCAGGTGGTATCTCAATGTGGTTTTGATTTGAATTTCCATATAGAATTTATTGTTAGATGTTATCATTCAGAATTGTAGGCCCTTGTGTTTTTTAGTTTTCCAGCTATTCCAACACCATTTATTGAAAACCTTTTTAAATATGCATGGGAATATTTCTAGGCATCCTCTTTCTTCCCGTGGTCTACTTATCTACCCTAATGACACAATGACATTATACTGATGATCGTATTATGGTACATCCTGATATCGCACAGTGTAAATTCTCCTTTTGTTCTTTTTTCCCCAAAGTCATGATGTAACCACTTTTCTATATATGTTTTGGGTTCAATTACTTAATATTTTGTTAAGCATTCTTGCAGCTATATTTATGATGTTGTTGTTCTATAATATTCTTTTTTTTTTAATATTTTTTATTTATTTGACAGAGAGAAATCACAACTAGGCAGAGAGGCAGGCAGAGAGAGAGGAGGAAGCAGGCTCCCCGCAGAGCAGAGAGCCCGATGCGGGGCTCGATCCCAGGACTCTGGGATCATGACCTGAGCTGAAGGCAGAGGCTTTAACCCACTGAGCCACCCAGGCGCCCCTATAATATTCTTATCTAGTGATGTGTTTATCAGGTTTTGCTTTCAAGTTAATGCTGACTTTTTTGAACAAGCTGGAAAGTATTCTTTGTTTTTTAAAAGTGTTTTACAGTAATGGGGTCATATCTTTCTTAAAGGTTTTAGAGAATTTACCATTAAGTCAATCTGGACCTGGAGCGTTTTTTTTTAATGATCTTATATCAAATGAATTATGATAGTGATATATCTATTGATACATATCCAATTCATGAACTGTGTTTTTTTAATGCAAGTTTTTGCATTTATTATCATAAAGTTACTCATGGTATGACCTTATCATCATTTTAACGTCTGCTGTCCTCTTAGCACGCCTGATATTAATAATTTGTTTTGTCTTTTTTCCTTATCATCCTTTGTGTTTGATGTTTGACACATCCATGTGTGTGTCTTAGACAGGCAGAAACTGAGAGAAACAGGGAAAACCTATATAATTGAACATTAAGAAAACATTTGCGGGGCGCCTGGGTGGCTCAGTGGGTTAAAGCCTCTGCCTTCGGCTCTGGTCATGATCCCAGGGTCCTGGGATCGAGCCCCACATGGGGCTCTCTGCTCTGTGGGGACCCTGCTTCCCTTCCTCTCCCTGCATGCCTCTCTGACTAGTTGCAATCTCTGTCTATCAAATAAATAAATAAAATCTTAAAAAAAAAAAAGACACACACATGCACAGTGACACACACGTGTACATGAATACACACACACCTCTTGTTTGTTATATTGCCTTGGAGATTTTCTACCTATTTAATTGCTATTAATGGATAATTTAATATCCTTTAAGTTGGAGAATACACTGACTGTGATTCTAGTTCTTTAGTGATTTTTGAGATTTATTTTTTGGCCAGCACATGATGTAACTGAAAGTTCTACGAGCACTCGAAAATGAATGTATATTCTGAAGTTGCTGAATATACCATTAAATAAATTTCAGTGAGGTCAATTTGTTTAAACCTCCCCTGTCTTCACTGAATACTTCCCCCATCTGTTACCAAATCAATGTGGGTGGGTTTTTTTTTTCTGGGGGGGGGTCTCCCTTTAGAATCACATTATTTCCTACATTTTAAATCTCCATCTTTAACATTTCTTATATTGCAAGTTTTCTAGAGAACAATTCTTTTGACCATTTAGTTTTCAATTCATTATCTTTTTGGGCTCCCCTTCCTAGAAACTGTCGGGCTTTCTCCGTCTTGTTGTTTTCCTGAATAAAAGGGGTCTTTCATCTCTGACTGCTTTACAGTTTCACATATCACGTGTCTTTTATGTCGGCTGCTCTAAGGCTTATGGAGAACTTCATTTTTCAACAGTTTGAGTGTGATGTGGCCAGGTTGCAGTTTTCTTTGTAGTACCTGCTCGGGTGTTGTTAGACTTCTCCCCTTATGTGGGTGATGTATTTTACCAACTCTAGCATTCGGGGGGCTATTGTGTTTCCAAGCATTTTCTATCTTGTATCCCTTTTGAAACTCCAATTGTACGTGTGTTTAGCTCTCGGTAATGCCCATTAGATGTTATCTGCTCTATCCTGTTTGTTTTCCAGTATTTTATTTAAATCTTTTCTTTATCAGTTTGGATGTTTTTTACCAACCCATATCAGTGGTTAGTTTTCTACTTTTATATTTGAAATTTTATTTTTTTATCAGTTTGGATACTTTTCTATGGACCAGCACCAAAGGATTGTAGACGTCTGCTGTTCCAATCTCCTCTTGAGTAATCTAGTGAATATACCATTTCTCAGACTGCAGTTTTCAGTTTCCACTATTACTTTTTGGTGACTTTTTAGAGTTTCTGTTTACCAAAATAGCCACTTTTTATTCTTTTGTTCATCTTCTACATTAACTCCTATTACCTGTGTCTATCTATCATCGATCTACCTATAATACCTATCATCTATTATCATCTTAGTATATGTGCTGCCGAAGCGAGCACTCATCTATTATCATCTATTATCTGTCTATCATCTATCTATCTAGCTATCGTCTGTCTATCTATCCATTCATCATAGTTATTTTAAATACTTTGTCTGGTAATTCCAGCATCTGGACCACACCAGAGTCTCCTTTCATTAACTTTTTTCTCTATTAAGCAGGTGTTACACATACAAAATTCTTAATTCTTCGGATAGCTCATGATGCTTCATTTGCACACCAGATGTTTTACATAAAAGAATGGTAGATTGTGAACCAAATACTATTTAACACCAGGGTAGAAACATATCCTTTTTCCTCTTAAGCCCCTAAGTGTGGGGCTGTGTCCATGTGACCTCTAGTTCAGCTGAATGTGTCTTTTACAGCTTTGGTTTGATTTTTTTAAAAAGATTTTATTTATTTGTTTGACAGAGAAATCACAACTAGGCAGAGAGGCAGACGGAGCGGAGGAAGCGGGCTCCCTGTGGAGCAGAGAGCCCAATGCGGGGCTTGATCCCAGGACCCTGGTATCATAACCTGAGCTGAAGGCAGAGGCTTTAATCCACTGAGCCACTCAGGCACCCCCAGCTTTGGTTTGATTTAACTCACTAACACCTTCAAGTGTTTGGAGAGTATGCTTTAGGGAATTTTTTTTTAAGATTTTATTTATTATTTGACAGACAGAGATCACAAGTACACAGAGAGGCAGTCAGAGAGAGAGATAGAGGAGGAAGCAGGCTCCCCACTAAGCAGAGAGCCCCATGCAGGGCTCAATCCCAGGACCCTGGGATCATGACCTGAGCCGAAGGCAGAGGCTTTAACACACTGAGCCACCCAAGTGTCCCTAGGGAATGTTTTTAACATGATTTAATGTTGAATATTAGCATGATTCTATCCCACGGTGGTCTTGTTTGTTAACTGCCCAGCATCTAGCTTTTAGGTTTATTAAGGATTTCCCCCTTACACTCTACTGTTGTTCTGATATTTGTTTTTTTTTTTTTTTTTTTTATTTATTTGACAGACAGAGATCACAAGTACGCAGAGAGGCAGGCAGAGAGAGAGAGGAGGAAGCAGGCTCCCTGCAGAGCAGAGAGCCGGACGCGGGACTAGATCCCAGGACCCCGAGATCATGACCCGAGCCGAAGGCAGAGGCTTAACCCACTGAGCCACCCAGGCGCCCCCTGATATTTGTTTTAGGGAGGCCTCTCTCTGCACTGATGCTCTTCCCCCAGATTTTAGAACATGGTTGCATTACAACTAGGAAGACCAGGAATGCTTTGGAGGATCTCTCTTAGCTCTTGTCCCAAGCTCCTGCCTTCAGAGTGTGGCTACACGGCGCTCGAATGAGGCCTGAAAATGCAGTAGGGATGTGCACCAACTCTAATCTCTCTCACCAGCCTGTGCAGTTATGGAAAATCAGTTGCACTTTTGGCTTTTGACAAAAATCTTCTTCCTTATCTCTTTGCCTTCTCCCTTCTCTTACTCCTTCCACCAACTCCTCAGGGAGAAGAACAGCCATGGGCCAGTCTCTCACACAGAGAGCTCGTCTCCTTTACCCTTTAACTTAGTCAGTTTCTTGGCTTCCTCAGATCTCTGATGTGGTTATAATAAATGTGATTTGTACCATATCCAGTCTGTTTGATAGCATAAGAATGATTTCTTCTTGTTAATTTCCACATCCTAACTGGAAGGAGAAGAAGACCCAATATAAAATTTAAATGGAATGCCTACCAAAAAACAAATGCTGGGAGCTATTCATGTAACCAATCATGGCATATATGTGTGTGTGTGTATGTGTTTATATATTTATGTAAGTTTGTAAGTATATGCAAGTTTTATACATAAGTACATTATATACTTTGTGTCTATATAAAGATGTATATTTATATGCTTATATATTTATAAGTATGCATATATAGGTATGTATATATGTATATAAATATATATTTTATTTACATATTTATATATTTATTTGTATATAAATTTATATTTATATACTTGTGCATAAATATGCTTGTATTTACCTTATGTTTTATATTTCTTTTTAGGCATATTTTTGGTATAAGTAAATATTTATATATATACAAGTATGTGGATATAGTATACAGGATATATATATATACATATTATATCATGTATAGGTATATATAAACATATACATCTATTTATACTTTTATATATGATACATATAGTATATACTTGTATACACATACACACATGCTCATATATAGTTATATAAAAATCATACCTGTGAATCTGGTAAAGTCTTTTGTGTTTATGACATTATACAAGGTCTAACCATTGAGAACAATAATGGGAACCTTTTTATCTGCACTCAGTATTTTATGACCTAGCCACACAGATGAAAATGGCTACTTAGTTTCCCACAATAAACTCTTCAATTTCACAGGCTATTTTGTAATCTCCGTTTATCCAAGTCTCCGTAAAGTTATTCTAATGGGTTTTATTCAACATGCCTATCTTAGGAAAGCATTCAGTTCTTTATAACCTCAAATATTAAAAAGTTCACATAATTATATTTTTACAAAGGTGGCGTGTGGCATATTACGCTTTCTAAATTGGAGAATGCATATGTAGAATGGAGATAAAACGTATTAGGGATATTCTGTTCAGGAAGAGTCTTTTGGAAATTAGAGTTTCTATGTCCCTCTGCATTTAGGAGCAGGTAGAAAGCAAACCTTCCTGACTCAGACACTAAAACACTGCAAATGACCTCTTCTCCAGGACCAGAGGGTGAACTGACTTCCTTACCATGCAGTTGCCTCTTTCCTGACATTTCTAACTGAATTCTGGGTCCTCTTTATACTTCTGTTGTAACACAAACATTGCCTAACGCCATCCCCTTTTGACCAGACTTGCCTCACCAAACACCCATCTGTGCCATTTCTTCCCCGACCTGCTTCTGGGAAGACAGCAATCATGATCATTTAGCTTGCCATTCTTTTTTTTTTTTTAAGATTTTATTTATTTGACACAGGGGGAGAGCGATCACAAGCAGGCAGAGAGGCAGGCAGAGAAAGAGAGGGGAAGCAGGCTCTCCGCTCAGCAAGAGAGCCCAATGCAGGGCTCAATCCCAGGACCCTGAGATCATGACCTGAGCCAAAGGCAGAGGCTTAACTCACAGAGCCACCAGATGCCCCTAGCTTGCCATTCTTTGAGTGAGGGAGAGTGTAGCCTACTGATTCTGTGCATCTGGGCTGAGTGGCCAAAGGGGTCTGAGCAGTCCTTGTCAGCCTGTTGGCCGTCTTCCTGGAGGCTGGCTGGCCATTGACTAAGGGATCCCTGGTCTAGGAACGTTTCAGATAGGACAACTTCTCTGAGGTGACAGGGAACAGTGCAGATTCAAGAGAATTTATATTGGAGCTTCGATATACAGAAGGCTGAAAATCCATCGTCCATATTATAATCAATCCACCAACCTCTTTAGACTAGCCAGTATTCTTGACTGACTCATACCTTCCTGACTCATCTTCATGCTCTGGTTCTTCCCAAATTGCCCTGTTTATTCTAACCTCTCCCCAGCATGAAATGTATATCCCACTAGTCCCCAAATATGATTTTATGGTGTGCAAGTTTCCGTCTGAAGGACAATCCTATAATCAGTGATTATGTCCTTGTAGTTAATACATGGTTTAAAATGGAATCATTCAGGTGGATAATATTGGCTTGATGTGGATCCCATAAACTTAATAGTAAAGATTTTTCTGGGGAAAAGAAATTTCTAAAAGGAGGGGGATGCAGTGCATGAACTTATTCCTCACCTTTATGTAAAATTCTATCTATTATTCCAAATATATCAGAAAACATTTCTAGCATCATTTCTACTTAGAAAAAAATGAAGTCTACAGTTTTTAGGAAAACACTAAAAAGCATAAATCTGTATTTTCCCATATAGTCAGTGTGTGGCTATTTACTTTGAAAGTGAAATATGCTTAAATTAAATATAAATTAAAACTCAAGGACATCATACATACTTACCACAGGTCTTACATGTCACATAACTGTTAATAGCAGCCACGTCCAACAGTCCTTTCTGTAAGAACATTTCCATCGATTGGACGTTGCTGATGTAAATTCTTAAGTGATGTGTAAATCACAGGACCATAGAACTTCATACTTGATACATGATGTTATTAGTCACTGCTGACTCTAATTTCAGTCCTCTGAGTTGGATGCGGGGGAAAATAAATATGGAGTCACGCCTGACATCTCTGTATTATTAGAAACATTCAGGGATAGACTGACCCATGGAGGTTTCGTAGCTTTACTGCCTTGGTTCTTTGAAAGCCACTAAATTAGGGGTGCCTGGGTGGCTCATTTGGTAAAGCCTCTGCCTTCAGCTCAGGTCATGATCTCAGGGTCCAGGGATCCAGCCCTGCATCAGGCTCTCTGCTCAGCCTGAAGTCTGCTTCTCCCTCTCTCTCTCTCTGCTCCTCTCTACCCCTGCTCATGCTCTCTCTCAAATAAATAAATAAAACCAACCAAAAGCCACTAAATTTGAATACATTCTGATTATTGATCAGAGGATTATTTATCAACCTAGGACTCAAATTGCCAAGATGTCCATGTTTCTCAACCTGCTCTACATTGAACTTCCTCTAAGATATCAGATTTCCAATAAGATGTTTCCCTTGAGTACAACTTCCAGAAGAGAAGCCTGTTCACTGAATACAAAATCATGGTTAGGACAGGTAGCTTGGAGCTCTGAGTAGAAGAGATTATAGCTGGCCCCTGTCATTTGAAAGTGGCAGCAGAGAAAATAGGCCTTATCATTCAATTCTGATACTCTGTCTTTTTTGTTTTTGTTTTTTACTTCTTTTCAGTGTTCCAGAATTCATTGTTTATGTACCACACCCAGTTCTTCACGCAATACATGCCCTCCTTAATACCCACCACCAGGCTCCCCCAACCTCCCACCTCTTGCCCCTTCAAAACCCTCAGTTTGTTTCTCAGAGTCCATAGTCTCTCATGGTTCATCTCCCCTTCCAGTTTCCCTCAACTCCCTCTCCTCTCCATCTCCCCATGTCCTCCATGTTATTTGTTATGCTCCACAAATAAGTGAAACCATATGACACTTGACTCTCTCTGCTTGAATTATTTCACTCAGCATAATCACTTCCAGTTCCATCCATGTTGCTACAAAAGTTGGGTATTCATTCTTTCTGATGGAGGCATAATACTCCATTGTGTATATGGACCACATCTTCCTTATCCATTCATCCGCTGAAGGGCATCTTGGTTCTTTCCACAGTTTGGTGACTGTGGCCATTGTTGCTATGAACACTGTCTTTATAAATAATCAAAAAGCACAGTATTGCCTCCGTTGGTCAACCCAAACTGTTGATCATAGCATGGGTTGCTATTAAAAAGCATGAGTCTCCATTTTAAATTTTATCCAAGAAATGATGAGTTAATTATACTTTGTGTTATTGAAAGCATTTCCTTTCTTGTTGACCATATATGTTGAGGACTATTACTTAGGCCATAATTATTGCATTATAGTGGAACCATAGCATATAAAACAGAAGTATGATGATGTAGCCTCACCAGATTTCTTGACATGGCTTACTTAAAATTGATTGGAGGGCTGATGGTGGTCTCTCAAAATGACTCTTGGCTTTCAGGCATGATCTACCATAGGTCCCAGCTGCTTCTTCAGTTGTTAGTGAGGATCTGCTTCACAGTGAAGCCCAATTTTCAATGGACTCTGGGTAGTGCTGGGGGACAAGAGGAATCAGTTGGATTTCAGTGCCAATTTGGGTCTCATTTAAAGGTGATAGAAGAAGCATTACATACTCAAGCTGATGGTTGAGTCAAGATTAAACACCACCTGTTTCTTGCCTTTCCTGGGATGGGTGCCTTCTTTCTATCTGAGGAGAATATTTCTTGAAGTTGTGATATAGTTATTCAAACTTCCTTGGAATGCAATTAGGTAAATCATTCTGTTATAGATTTTTCAATGTCCCTTCTCTTGTCCTCTCGGAAAAATAAAAAAAAAGTGCACACTGTTCAAAAATACACGATTTGGTTAATTTAAATGTACAATGAGTTGAATCAGCTACCCTTTTTATTTGGTTGGAAGAATACAATTTTAATTTCTAATATTGATAAATCTTTCCATCCAAAGTAGGTCAGAGGATTGATTCATTAACAAGAAGCTTCTGGCAAATGGAGAATGGGCTTGAAAGGAGGGGAGGATTAGGGAGAAGCTTGCCTTTGTCCTAATCAACACTTGCTTGGAAAAGAGTATTAGGTCCAGGAAAAATTGGGGAATGGGTACCGTCATCTACCACCTGGTTTCTTAGTTAATGTTAAGACTAAATTTTATACTGATGATTTCTTTAAGAGCCTAAAAGCAACAGCTACCAAGTTTCAGAGGTAAAGGGGACATTAGTATGACATGTAGCACTGGCCAGAGTTCTGAAATCATGATAATATTTGACTTAGGTGAGCTCCTTATACCAATTTACTGCCTAGGCCTTACAAAGAATACATAACCTCTTCTCTTTCCTAAGACCTGATATTTCTAAAGGCCAGAGCTGAAGTAGTTGCCACATGCTGAAGACCTAAGATGAGTCCAGACAGGTTACACATACATTAATTCAGCTCTTAAGATTTCCTGGAAATACAATCACAGACCCTGGTCACTGATGTGTTTTTCTGCTTGGAAGTACCTACTGATTAGGGCAAAGGTGCAGATTGATATTCTATACAAGGCACCAAGAGATAAAGCCACTCCTTGAAAATGTGTGTCAATTACCTCAGAAAGAAATTACGACCAATCTCTTATGCCACTTAGGCCATGATAGTTCTCCAACGTGACCTCAATTCTGAATTCTGAAAAGGATGGCCAACGTGGACTAGTCTGAGCCTCTCGGCTCCTGCCGGAGGCTGGGGTCAAGGATACAGTTCACTTCAGGCATGTCTCATGGGTATTTCTTCAAGAGCCAAATAGGACAGACAGAGACACATCACTGGAGCTCACGGATAACTGTACCAGAGCAGGCTTTTTGGGGGGGTGGGGGTGCTTTTCTTCACATAGTATTAACTCATTTCTATTGACCAAAAAAAAGTCATAGTGTCAAACCCAAACTCCCAAGTACATGGCAAGCTTTGTGGATATATAATTCATAGCAGGGGAGTCAAAACTTGGGGCTGATTATTGAATCTTCCATAAGGACTTTCTTGTGTAATTTGGACAACAAACAATTCACTGATAAACAAGGGTTAAAGATTCACAGAAGCTCTGAGAGATTGACGTTTTTAGGGGCTATCACATATGATTAGGATCAACTCAATGAGTAGAGTATGCTGAGTCAAGTATGGGATACAGAAATGTCCAAGATTGAGGCACTGGCCTAAAACATCCATGGACACAAACATGAAAACATGAATTAAATTTTGTTCATAGCAGCAATGTCCACAATAGCCAAACTGTGGAAGGAGGCAAGATGCCCTTCAATAAACGAGTGGATAAAGAAGATGTGGTCCATATATACAATGGAATATTATGCAGCCATCAGGAAGGATGAACACCCAACTTTTGCATCAACATGGATGGGCCTGGAGGAGATTTTGCTGAGTGAAATAAGTCAAGCAGCAAAAGTCAATTATCACATGGTTTCACTTACTTATGGAGAATATGGAGTAGCATGGAGGACATTAGGAGAAGGAAGGGAAAAATGAAAGGGGGGGAATCGGAGGGGGAGATGAACCATGAGAGATGAACTATGAGAGATGGTGGACTCTGAGAAACAAACTGAGGGTTTTAGAGGGCCGAGAGAGGGATGGGTTAGCCTAGTGATAGGTATTAAGGAGGGCACAGATTGCATGGAACACTGGGTGTCATATGTAAACAATGAATCATGGCATACTACATCAAAAATTAATGATGTATGCTGACTAACATAACATAATAAAAATGATACTAATAAAAGAAAAAGGGGATATATATGTGTATATATATGTATGTATGTATGTATGTATGTATGTGTATATATATATATATATAGTAGAATTCACGATTTGTTGGAGGAGCCGGCAAATTTTAATAAGGATACTGTGACCCCTAGACGTTAATGTGTTTATGGAAGTCGCTTACCAAGTGAATGAAAGATCCAAAAATGTGGAACTGATGTCTTTCCAGTGACCAAAGGATCATATCAAGAAACTACTGGTAATTCTACAAAATTCCATTTGTTCTGCTTGCTGGGATTTTTCTTTCATTGATGTATCAGACAGTGGGTTATAAATCTCCTGTGATCTCAGGGTATAAATAAGGGACACACAGGGGTGCCTGGGTGGCTCAGTGGGTTAAAGCCTCTGCCTTCAGCTCAGGTCATGATCCCGGGGTCCTGGGATCGAACCCCGCATCGGGCTCTCTGCTCAGCAGGGAGCCTGCTTCCTCCTCTCTCTCTGCCTGCCTCTCTGCCTAGTTGTGATCTCTGTCTGTCAAGTAAATAAAATATTGAAAAAAAAAAAAGGGACACAGATATCCTCCTAGTATACCCTGGTGCAATATACTAATCCTTTTTTTCAGCTTTGTGAGGTATAATTGACAACAATTATACATATTTAAAGTGTGCAACATGGTGTTTTGATATATGTACATATTTTGAAATGATCATCACAATCCAGCTAATTAGCTGTCCATCAGCTCACACAGTTACCATTTGTGTGGGTGTGTGCGTGTGGTGAGAACATTTCAAATCTACGCTCTTAACAACTTGGAAGTATACAGCGCAGTATTATTAACTGTGGTCACCCCACTCTACGTTAGATCACCAGACATATTTACCTTGCTTAAGTAAAACTTTGTATCCCTTGACCAACATCCCTTGACCTTGACCCATGACCAACATCTCACCATTTCTCCCAGCTCCTGTCTATTACCATTCTACTTGCTGCTTCTATGAGTTCAACTTTTTTTTTAATTTATTTTTTAAAGATTTTATTCATTTGAGAGAGTGAGAGAGCACCAGAGAAGAGATGGAGAAGGAGAGTAAGAGTCTTTTTTTTTTTTTTTAAGAATTTGTTTGTTTATTTGACAGAGAGAGCACAAGAAGTGGGAGTGAGAGAGGGAGAAGCAGGCTTCCTGCTGAGCAGAGAGCCCAATGCCGGGCTCAATCCCAGGACCCTGGAATCAGGACCTGATTCATGAAGGCTGACGCTTGATGCCTGAGCCACCCAGGCACCCTGAGAGGAAGAATCTTAAGCAGACTCTGCACTGAGCATGGAGCCTGACACTGGGCTTGATCTCAGGACCCTGAAATCATGACCTGAGCCAAAACCAAGAGTCAGGTGCTTAAGTGATGCCCCACCCAGCCACCCCATGAGTTCAACTTTTTTAGATTCCACATATAAGTGAGATCATGCAGTATTTACCTTTCTGTATCTGGCTGATCTCACTTAGCATAAGTCCACAAGGTTCATCCATGCTGTCACAAACGACAGAATTTCTATCTTGTTAAAAACCCAATAGTATTGCATTGTGTGCCTATTATCCATCTGTCTGTCATCCATCCATCATATTGATCTATCCGTCATCTCTCCATCCATCGATCCTTCCATTCAACCATCATATCTATCTCTCTATCCATCCATCCATCCATCCATCCATCCATCCATCCATCTATCCATCATCCATCCACCCATCCATTCATCCATCCATTATGTCTATCATCTATCCTTCCAGCATATCTATCCATCCATCTATCTATCTATCATCTATCCATTCATCAATCTATCCTTCCATTCAACCAGTCTATCTATCATTTATCTATCATCATCTATCATCTATCTATCCATATATCCTTCCATCTATCTATCTATCCTTCCATCCATCTATCTATCTATCTATCATCTATCCATTCATCAATCTATCCTTCAATTCAACCATTCTATCATCTATCTATCATCTATCATCTATTTATCCATATATCCTTCCATCTATCTATCCATCCAACCATCATATCTATTTATCTATCATCTATCTTTTATTTATCTAACTGTCCATCATATCTATCTATCATCTCTCCATCCATCCATCCAACCATCCATCCATCTTTCCATTCAACCATCATATCTATCTATCTATTATATCTATCTATCCTCCCATCTTCTATCCATCCAACCACCATATCTATCTATCTATCCATGTATCTATCTATCCATCCATCTATTTATTATCTCTCTCTCTTTCATATGTTCTTGATCTATTCATCTATCAGTGGACACTTAGGCTGCCTCCATACCTTGGATATTGTGAAGAATACTGCCATGAATGCAGGAGTGCAGATATCCCTTCAAGATCCTGATTTCATTGCCACTCCTTTTTAACACCTTGGCATTAGTTAGTCAGTTTTTCTTTTTATTTCTTTTCTCTTTTTTTAGGTAGTCAGTTTTTCTAAATGAGGTGATACAACACTTGCATACAGATCTGTGATAGTAATGCTTTCCTACAATGGACAGTTGTCCTTCATATCTGCCCTTAAATGTTTGCCCAAACCTTCAAGAAATACTGGAATTGTTGAGTTGCTTTGGAGCCTGGTTAGATATTACTCAGTTATTACTGTCACAAGGCTACCTCAGTGTCTCAGGCGGTGGAATAAAGAGCTGGCTAAAACCAGTGGTTTTATGGATTTTTGTAACAAATGTCTCCAACTTGAACCACTTCTTCACTTAAAAATGACTTCAAAATTAAGTTTCATTGCATACTTTGGTGACAGCCCACTTATATTTTCGAGGTGAGATATTTAGAAATAACTAACCTTGAGTGTGGATGACAAGACATGTTATAAATGAAGACAGAAAAGTGCCACCTTTCACCTTTTTTTTTATTTTTCACACGTGTCTCCTACAAACCCGAGAGTTAATTAGACTGTTCCATCCCTCAGCAGATTTCTCTTTCCAGAAGGAAAAAAAAAATTGAGACTGAAGGCAATGTTCTTTTGGTAACTTCCAGGAGGCTATGTTCCAGTCTTGCCTGTTTTCAAGATCCCTATGTACAAGTGTGTTCATGTTGTATAAATTGCAGTGGGTAAAAGTAGCATTAATTTGGACAATAAGCCAAGCATAGATTCCAAATTCAACTGAAAATATTCCAGACAATATATTCCCTTGTTTTCTTACTAAACTGGAGGCACTTATGGTCATGTGAAAGAAAGAAAATATTTTTATATTTTGAGATAATATATTCTGTTATCAAACTTGTATCTGCCTAGTGGGAAATAAATTGGGAAAGGGCTGTGTTTTAGGGGGGAAAAGTCACAATCAGTTAATTGTTGCCATGAGATAGAAATCAATCTTCGGATGTGAAAGGAAACAGAATATTTTATTCAACCCACTTAAGACAAACACAAGAAAGCTGCAGACAATGATCATATTTTATTTTGACTCCCAATTCAGTAATTTTTTTCATCTTTTATCTGTATCTCTCAGAGAGGTCCATATGTGGTAGGGAGGAGAAAATTTGACATTTTAAAAAAGTGTGTAAGTAAATGCGGGGGAAAACAAAGGGCAGCAGGATTCACCCTGAAGGGTATTTTATAGAGTTTAATATCCTAATCTATACTGCAAGTCTGTGTATCTTACTGGACCCCAGGATCTATCCCCACCATTGTCTCTCACAGACTCTCCTGAAATGAGTGTTCTGAGTAAGAATGCCCCGTAGGAAGGATGGTTATCCCTCTGTTCTGTCACAGCCTGTCTGGGAGAGTGGCAGCTTTCTGTGTCATCTCCACACCACCAGAGGATGTCCTAGGACGGTCCATCCCGAGGAATGGACAGGAAGTACTTTCTGTCTACACCACCTTTCTGTCTCAGACTGGTGGACCTACACATTGCCCTTAAGAACATGGGGATCTCTGGTGTGCCTGGGTGGCTCAGTGGGTTAAGCCACTGCCTTCGGCTCAGGTCATGATCTCGGGGTCCTGGGATCGAGTCCCGCATCAGGCTCTCTGCTCAGCAGGGAGCCTGCTTCCCTCTCTCTCTCTCTGCCTGCCTCTCTGCCTACTTGTGATCTCTCTCTGTCAAATAAATAAATAAAATCTTAAAAAAAAAAAAGAAGATGGGATCCCTAAACTCATTGAGGAGTTCGGAAATTTCACTGTGAATTCAAACACCAGTTTGAGAATATAATTTGTGTAGGTATGCTTAACTCTTAATGATTAAAGTACTGCTGTTCTTATAAAATTAATTTCAAGAGAACATAGAGTAGATTCAATCGGAAAAAGAATGTACACCACTTTAGAATAAAAAATGGATTATGCTTATATGTTTATATTTTCCTAAGAAACACATTATAACGTCATGAGTGTTATATGGTACACACACACATATGTTTTTGCTGTAAATATCTTTGAAATATATAGACATGTCATTGCTATATGGCTACAGATATCTCACTATATATATAGATATCTATATATCTATTTCTATATATATATAAGTATATATATATATATATGTGTGTATATATATATTCCTATTCCAATAACTAAGTACCTTTATAGTACCATTATGTGTGGAACAATACCAGTTTTCTGGAACATACCTGTAATCATAATCCCATAGGGAAATGGGAGAAAAAATAGGATATTAAAAATGAGAACACTGGGGTACCTGGGTGGCTCAGTGGGTTAAGCCTCTGCCTTCAGCTCAGGTCATGATCCCAGGGTCCTGGGATCAAGCCCTGCTTTGGGCTCCCTGCTCAGCGGGAAGCTTGCTTCTCCTTCTCCCACTCCCCCTGCTTGTGTTCCCTCTCTCAGTGTCTCTCTCTTTCTCTCTCTCTCTCTGTCAAATAAATAAATAAACTCTTTAAAAAATGAGAACACTAATGAAAAAAACAAAGAATCCAATTAAAAAGGGTGCAGACGATTTGAGTAGACATTTCTCCAAAGAAGATATCCAGATGCCCAACAGACACAGGAATAGATATTCATCATCACTCGTCATCAGGGAAATGGCATCCAAACCACAATGAGGGCACACCTGGGTGGCTCAGTAGGTTAGGTGTCTGCCTTTGGCTTGGGTCATGATCCCGGGGTCCTGGGATCCATCCCCAGAATAGGCTCCCCGCTCAGCAGGAAGCCTGCTTCCCCCTCTCCTTCTGCACACCCCAACTCATGGGGTTTCTCTCTTCAACAAATATGTAAAATCTTAAAAAAAAAAATACCACAATGAGATACCACCTTGCACCAGTCAGAATGGCTAAAGCTAACAAGTCAGGAAACAACAGATGTTGGCGAGGATGCGGAGAAAGGGGAACCCTCATGCACTGTTGGTGAGAATGCAAGCTGGTGCGGCCACTGTGGAAAACAGAGTGGACGTTCCTCAAAAATCTAAAAATACAAGTACCGTATGATCCAGGCTTTCCAGTACCAGCCATCTATTAAAAAGACAAATAAAAACACTAATTTGAATAGACATCTTTGCCTTGTGCTCATTACAGCTTTATTTATAATAGCCAAATATGGAAACAACCCAAGTGTCTGTGGATAGGTGAATGGATAAAGAAGACACACACACACACACACACACAATGGACTACTACGCAGCCATTTGAAAAACTACAATCTTGCCATTTGTGTGAACATGGATGGACCTAGAGGGCATTACGCTGAGTGAAATGAGTCAGAGAAACAGAAGTAGCCACTTATAAGTGGCTCTAAAAGCAAACTAAATCCAGACTCACATAGAGACAGAACAGAGAGATGGTCACCAGAAGGAAAGGGGGCAGGGACAGGGGACAAAATGGCAGAAGGGAGTACGAAGTCCAAACTTCTACTTATAAAATAAATACAAGTCATGGGGATGTAATGTAGAGTATGGGGCATACAGCAGATTATATTTTATTTAAATTTTTATTTTTTTAATTTAATTTTTATTTTTAAATTTTTTAAATTTAAATATCTTATTATTTTTGTAGGGTCACTAGAATTACAGTGCATACGACTCCACAATATACATAAACATCAAATCACTCTGGGGTGGCCTGAAACAAACATAATATTATATGTTAATTATACCCCAACGAAAAAACTTTGAGAAAGCACATTCTTTTCTTTTTAATAACTGTATCTTCTCACCCTCACTTTTGTTTCATTTTTTTTTAAAGATTTTATTTATTTGACAGACAGAGATCACGAGTAGTCAGAGAGAGAGGAGGAAGCAGGCTCCCTGCTGAGCAGAGAACCCGATGTGGGGCTCGATCCCAGGACCCCGGGATCATGACCTGAGCCGAAGGCAGAGGCTTTAACCCACTGACCCACCCAGGTGCCCCGAGAACACACATTCTTGAGGAGAAACACCTAGGTTATCACACACATATATTTGATATCCCCAAAGGTGAAAAAAAAAAAAAACCAGCAAAAATTCATACTTTTAGTTCAAGTATAACTTCCTGATATAAACACAAACTTCGTATTAATAGTCAACACGTACTAGATCAAAGTAAAAATTAAATACATATTGAAAAGGTGCACCATTAGTCAAGAAATATCGACATAGTGGCATTACGTCTCAGATGCATCTTTAAACTTATTAAATGTTAAACCTAAGAAAAGTGATTCAGCAGCATCACCATCAGTCGTATATTTTACCAGAAATACGTGGTAGGAGGTTCGAAAAGCATATATGTATTGGTTTGAGTTGCCTTTTCTTCCCGCTCACTATGTGCTAAACGAGTAAAATGAAAAGGGCATCCCTGAAGCTTAAAACCAGATTTGCTTTAAGGCAGGAAAAAGGGGACCCAAGCAACGTAATCATCAGGAAACTTCATAGGTTCCATTTCAATGCAATGCACAGAGCCGGCTTGGATGGGTCCCTAGTCCCCTGAATGTTTGTCACAATCCAGATTGCCCGGAAAATTTATGGAACTTTTGTTCTGGATCAGGTCTCCTTAAAGGGATAATATAATAGACCTTCCCACACACAGCTTCTGTTTAATGAGGATTTTGATGCTCAGGGTTTGGAAGGGAGCTTGAGGCTAATTCAATGATCCTCACCACCAAATTCTGTCTTGAAAAGGCTCTTAAATGACATCTGACGATAAGTTGATTTTCTGTCTTAATTTGATGTAATTATGGGACTGTATTTTTGTGAAGGAAGCGTCCAACCCAATTATTGTAATTGGATGCTTATTGACCTTCTCAGAAACCACCACCAAACTTATTAGAAGAGGGAAAACATCCCTTGATGCAATGTTAAAGCTCAATTCATAATTCTCTACTTCATTTGGATGGTTTTGACCCCCTATCTAAACATATATATAATACATGTATTTATGCTCCCTGTGTTTAATTTCCATTTCCCATTGGTGTTCGTATTAGTTCTGTTTCTGAATTTAATTAACATTTTACATATCTTCATTTCTTTCCTGGATTTGAGTAATTTTGTCTTTTTTAAAAAATTATTTTATTATTATTTTATTATTTTATTTTTTTCCATTTTATTTTATTTTATTTCTTTTCAGTGGTCCAAAATTGATTGTTTATGCCCCAAACCCCGTGCTCCATGCAATAGCCTGCTAGTGGGTATGATGGAATAATTTTGTCTTATTAGCACTTCAAAGTCAGACGAAAGCTCCTAGCACAGGCCTTACCTGCATGAGTGGTTAATTTCCTATTACACACAAACTCATACACAGCAAGTGGTCTTTAACATTTTAAATGTTCATATGAAAATTAAGGTGTGAACACATTAAATACACATATATTTTCTCCAAACTTCCATGGAATAATAAAAGAGGAGAAAATAGTATATATTGCTCTCATCCAAATAATCAGAATCTGGTGCATTTTGTTAACAATCACAATTTTTTAAGCCTGAACCACTTTTCTTAAGACTTATAGACCGGGGGGCACCTGGGTGGCTCAGTGGGTTAAGCCTCTGCCTTCAGCTCATGATCTCAGAGTCCTAGGATCGAGCCCCGCATCGGGCTCTCTGCTCAGCAGGGAGCCTGGCTCCTCTCTCTCCCTGCCTGCCTCTCTGCCTACTTGTGATCTCTGTCAAATAAGTAAAAAAAGTCTTTAAAAAAATTAAAAAATAAAACAGGGTCCCTGGGTGGCTCAGTTGGTTAAGCGTCCAACTCTTGGTTTCAGCTCAGGTCATGTTCTCAGGGTCATGGGATCGAGCTTTATGTTGGGCTCTGTGTTCAACATGGAGTCTGCTTGAGAGTCTCTCTCTGCCTCTCTCTCTGCCCTTCCTCTGAGTTGCTCTGTCTCTCACAAATAAATCAATAAATCTGAAAAAATATAACAAAAATAAAATCATAATAAAAAACAACAAAAAATAGTATATAAAAATATATTCCATTTTAAGCATTTTCTTTAGGAAATGATGGGAGGGAGGTTGTGCTTAAGGTTTTCAATGAGGTTATTTACTACCAGACAGCTTATTAAAAGAATACTTCAACTTTCTAAATGTCTAGCACTAGAGGGCTGAATAAATTGTTTGTAATATATCCATATATTTTATCAATTACTGTCATAATACAGAAAAAAATATTTCATAGTAAAATGTATTATTTATTATTTATCAGTTGAAAAAATGCATATTTCAAAGAAGGTATAGACCATGTGAATATTATGGTAATAAAATATCATATAATATGTATTTCTACCCATAATCAGTGACTGGAGGAATATAAAACAAAATATTGAGAGTAATCTCTACATAACAGAAAAAGGTCACTTTTTTTCTTTGGGATGTTTGGAGCCATGCAGATTTTTTTTTTGACAATGTGTGTGTTTTTTTAGACAACGAGACAAAATGGTGAAGTCACGTTAAAAATGCATATTTAGAAATGCACATTGCCACTCTTTCTAAGAGATTAATTTACATCATAGCTCTAGGATCTAGATAGAGTCTAGAAATCTAAGGTTGTGTATCGAAATGTAATATACTGGGTGCCTGGGTGTCTCTTTAGGTTAAGCATCTGACTCTTGGTCTCAGCTCAAGTCTTGATCTCAGGGTCATCAGTTCAAGCCCAGCATGGAGCCTACTTAAAAAAAAAAAAAGTAATATACAATGACAGTGATAGACTCTCTTTCTTTGGTGTTTTTGGAATCAATTTTGCCCTCCCAGTCATTAATACCTGGGTGCTAAGGGAGAGGAAAACATGGCACAGAGTTGAAATTCTTCCTGATTAAAGCTAAGAAAGAAATAACAGAGTCATATTATACATGACAAAGAGGTGATTAGGAACTTAGACTATGCCATAAAACCCATTAACATGAAAAATCATTCCCCAAGGTCACGTCTGTCTGCTTTCACCAATATTCCTTTGGAATTCTTATGCTCCGTACTTGTGGTCTTCCAAGTAGACTTAAACCGGCATGGAGCAGTTGCCAATGAGTGATTGGCCATGAGGTTTATGGAGGAAAATCTCAAAGACGTGGAACAATTTGATGTGTAGGAGTTATGAAGGACTGGTGGTAGACTACAGTGATCCTAACTGACCCATCTTCAGAGTGGCATGTTCATCCTGACCTGCTGGAAAAGTTGACTTCTCACTGCTCCTAGCTTCATCCCTTTGTGAGAATTGCCCTAGATGGCAGGGTATTATCTACCCTCAAGGGTATATGTCCCCCAAGTGGTGGACCTTGAGCAGCGATTGGTGTGGAGATCAAAGCAGTTGGCCACTTCATGTTGGGTGACATCCAATGGGTTCCAGCGCCAGAGCTCCCCAACAAGTAGTGTGAACCTTTTATTGAACTTGTATTTCAGGGTCTAGCTTGAAATTATCAAGACTGTTTCAGAAGTGGTATTCAGTCTTTCCACCAAAATCTGTAGAAGCATGGTTGTCTCTCGCTTTGGGATGTTGGAAGAACTTGATAATCATTGCTTAAAGGCATTAATTCCTAACGGGCTGAAAATACTGATAGTTTCCTTACACCCATCTTTCTTAATGCCCTGCTTGCAATTCAACTATTCAAGAATTCTCTTTATCAGCTGCGTGGTTCCTAGAAAGCAAGACTCTGTAAGATGTATGAGTTCATGATGATGATAAAAATATGCACATTATCTTTAGAAATACTTGGGAATCAGCTCATTACTTTCCAAGCTAGTAGGTCAAGGGAAAGAAACATGTATCCCAATTTTCCTGTCAAAAACTCTAAACAAAAACCCCAAACCAAAACAAGCAAACAACTCTAGTTCAGGTTAATCAATAGAATTTTTACTTTTTTTTTTTTTAAAGATTTTTATTTATTTATTTGACAGAGAGAGATCACAGGTAGATAGAGAGGCAGGCAGAGAGAGAGAGAGGGAAGCAGGCTCCCTGCTGAGCAGAGAGCCAGATGCGGGGCTCGATCCCAGGACCCTGGGATCATGACCTGAGCTGAAGGCAGCGGCTTAACCCACTGAGCCACCCAGGTGCCCCTAGAATTTTTACTTTTAAAAATGGAACTTAAAACAATTTTTCATTGAATCCCTGAAAATACATATTATTAAACAGAAATCTTCAGTTTTCTATGAAAATCTGTTAATGAGATCTATAATCCATGTTAATGTATTGTGCACACGATACAATAGGGAAAGACCAAAAACAATGCACAAAAATCCCAAAAGGCAGAAAACAAACAAACAAACAAAATAACACTGTATTCTAACAATGGCCCAGAATCCATTGGGCTATTTCTTATTAAGAAGCCCCGGAAACGAGTCAAGGCTGTGTTTTGCGTGCCTGGAAGAAAGTATTTTTCTTACTTTGTTGACTGCTGGCACAGAGTATCTATCTTTGAGTTTAACTTCAGAAGAAATAAAGATAATTTATTGGCGCATATTAACACCCCATCATTACCTGTGGTGTGAATTATTTCCTAATGATTCCAAGGCCTCTAATAATAAATGAGATAAATTAAGTCCAACAAAATAGGTGAGATGAAAGAATCGAATGAATGATGACAAAATTAGATAAATATGAAATAAATTATAATAACTCTCTTAAAATACAAATGGAATAAGTTCAGATATCATCATTTTAACTTCCAGCTTCATTTATTATGGAGTAGGATCATTCTTTAATTTCCTTCGCAGCAAAATGGTCCATCATGGTGATTACAGCTTGTGCCACAGATTTAAGAAATCTCCTTCATCACGAAGGTATATTTTAAATCAAAAGGAAGCAGCTATGATGGTCGAATTTGGGGAATATCCCTGGAACACAAAAGCTTGAAGGTCGGCCATCTCACCGGTTGTAAATCACTGAGCAGGACTCAGGTAATTTAACAACGTTCCAGGCAGTGTTCCCAGAGTTCATCATCTTTTCAGCTCTGCACTGGAAACACAGCAAAGGACAGAGAAATAGGCAACATCACAAAGTATTTTACAAACAGTGACTATTTAATCTACTTGTCACTATCGTCATGTAAGGCACTACTGTTTGCTGCTGAGAAAAGAGATTTGGAGCTTTGAACACGTGTACATTGAAATCGCCACTGAGTTGTATCACACAAAGCACAACCTAACCTGCTTTAACAGGGTCCCCAAAGTGTCGATCGGAGCAGGGACCAGGGTTGAAAGAAAAGAAAGAGCCCATCGATTCCGTCCAGTTGGCTTACTCTTTCATCCTAAATAGAGTTGGTGATTTGTGTATATAGGAATATATTTTTAAATCAAGTTGTTTCCCATCTCCCCAAAGAATCCTGTGTGAAGGACAGTCCTTCAGGTTTAACAGCCAGTTGATCTAGGGTTCAAAGCTTGATGCTGGCCTTATTGGTTGTGACCTCTCGGCTGCTTGGCTGAACTCGACTTATTGGGGTGGGGGTGTACTATGAGAATGGGAGCTCACGGAACTGACATTCTTGGGACAAGTTGTCTACTCATGGACGTGTAGCTGTCACTCTGTGGCCGAGACAGGGGGCTGGCAGACATTTGACATGGCATCGCCGAACACAGCTTTTTAATGGGCCTTCCACCAGCAGAGATGGTCTTGACCATTCATTTATTTATAGAGCAAATTTTAAGCAGTGCCCCCTGGCTGAGCATGGAGATACAGGACAAAGGCATGCATTTTTCTAACAGGCGCATTCCCGCTGGACAGAAAGATAAATCAGCTTACGGTGCCATATGTGAGCCAGAAGATGAATTGGGTGGGCATGGGGATTCAAAATGGTACCCATCAGTGGCTAAAAGAGTACTGCGTATCCAGCCTAGGATGGAAGCTACAAGATATTCAGTAACCTCCAGAGAGTGTTTGGTAACCTAATTTTAGATGCAACATACTGTCACTTTTCCCATGATGTACTCATTACAAGCATATCGCTGATGCCACGCCAAGGAGGCAAAGCCTGTCATGCCTTCTGCTTGTATATCCAAAAAGGTTCATGATACGTGACCCAGACGTTCGTAAAATACATATTTCTGTGTTGCCTCAACGCACATAAACCTGGAACGGAGGCAGGAGGTTACTGTTAGGAATAGGATCATAACAGTAATAACAGTCTACAGGTAACGACGATGGTAAGGATAGCACTTTTATAGCACCGAATAGGAGCATGATAATCTTCATGGACCTGCCATATATTTGCTCATCTAATCCCTATAAGAACCTTGTGAGGTAGTTAATATTTTATTCACAATGTAGAGATGAGGACAATGGAAAAGACGTGGACTCAGTGGCTTCTACTCTCCCGACTAGTAGGGACTGAATCCACGATTTGGATCCAGAAGGGTTGGCTTGAATGTCTGTGCACCTCACCAAGACGTGGAAGCATTTGAATAATAAATGGATTATTTCAAAAATATAAACATATAATATGAGCTTCCCTAACATAGATGCAACTTATAGATAGTATTTGCTTTGAGGGATTTCAGCTTGAGGATACTTAGAAAAACATAAGTAAACCACTCAATTAATGCCTCCCAAGGTAGGGACTCACACATCTCCAAGTGGGAGAAATCTGTATGTGTTTGTGATGCCTTTTGTTCATTTATTTCCACTTGAGTTGGCAATCTATCTCCTCCCGGTACCTCTAGCAGGCCTCTGAGCTACCAAATTAATGAGTGCATAAATTATCCAGGAGCACACCATGAAAAACCAGGACATGGGTCCAAGGGAACATGAACCTAAATCCACCGAACAGAAAACCACCCACTGACCAGCATGTTGACATTAGCATATCAATGTAAATGCCTGGCCTCCATAACAGACTTTCAATAAAAACTAAGAGGCAAATTAGCATGGCTTTTAGGATCCCTGTCTGCATTCCAAGGGTTAATGGTGGTTCTCATGAACCGAGAACATGAGCTCAGATTCTAGATTTTTCCTTCTCATCTCCACTGCTTAGTCTTGTGACATACAATGAATGCTCAGTAAATGTGGAAGGAATTAGTGGAGCCCCCTGATTTTCCATCTTCATCATCCTTTCTTTCAGAATCCTGTGATTTTTGAGGGTTATATGAAAAGTTTGGTTCCCATGATCATTGCTTTAGTGAGTAACCCAGAAATCCATGATCTGAGTCATTATCAATAAAGTGTTTTCTTCCCTATGGATTGCAATGGTATGTACCCAGTAATCCAGTAGGCAAAATCAGATTGAAAACCATAAATTCCTGGAAAATAAATCTCAGCTTTCTGCGACAGGTGGTGCTGGTTTTATGGGCCTTTGAAAATGACAACACAAAGCTATCCTATCATCATAAAAAAATCGTCTAACTCTAAAGCCCATAAAAATGGGGCTCGGTTCCACTTCTATCTTGGTAACTTCTATAAATTTTATTTAGAATCGTGAGTTATGGGACAAACCTTGTGCTCTTTCTAAGCAGATTTTACTTTCTTTACTTCAACCCCATAAGCAAATGACTTCTGATAGTCTGATGTCACTTAAAGCCAAGCACCATGTCAGTGTGCCCTCCTGCTCCCACAAAGCACACATGATTAGAGAATGGGGTGCTTCCAGCTAGAATTTCCCATAGCCTTTTCCATCTGACCCCCTTCGTTTGGATTTTATGCTCTTAAAATACACATGTGGTTACCATGTTAAATCCACATTGCTTTTTGAAGACCAGAAAAGTTCATGGGATGGACAGTCCATTTGGATATGTGATATTTGTGTCTCACACCCCCCTCCCTCCTGCCTCAAGTACCTGGTGAAGTCCACTTGAATGAATGAAATCAGTGTTCTAGACCAGCCATCTGGGACACAGGACCCAGACCCACCAAGCTCGGATGACAATTTCTATGCTCCCTGAGATGCCAACCACCTTCAAAAACACATCGGAAGTACGATATCCCTCAAGATAGTTGATTACGTGAAGATCTGTGTCAAGACCACAGATTATTCTCAGCTACGAAGTAGTTAAAATTCACCTGTGAAAATCAAGGTGCTACTGCTTTCAGGAAGATTTCTTTGATAGCTGAGCAGTTTGTTCCCTGTGCTTATATTTTAATTGCTTTTCACAGAATTTCACCTGTACCTGGGATACATCTGTTGGCATCAGCTGGGTCGGACCCTCCTGACCTCAGTTCTTCTGAATTATTATTTCTCCTGCAAGCTCATGATATTAACTTTGGTACCTCCCTGCCATGCCTGCATTTCTCTAGAGTAGACCGTGTCAGCGAGTGACATACCCTAATTCGACATTTTAGAACTAGATTTCTGAGAAAAGCTGGGTCATTTAACAAGAGATACAAGTCACCTGAATCTTATGAATTTAAAAAAATGGTAATTTTGTAAAAACTTTCAAAAAATGGAAGTAATTTCTTTTCCTGGGTTTGCAACCAATACTTTTATGAGAAGAGTCCATATCTTGCTGGCCATCTTATCAGCTGCTGACTTATTTCTTTTTGACTTTTGAGCAAGAGTCCAAAGTGATAGTTCTAATTTGGGTTCTTTAATACAATTGATCTATTTCTGCAAAAAACATTCTTCTGCAGAGAAGAATGTAACGTATATACGTGTTTTTGTATTACATATATATTTTAATTAACATATTGCCTTAGAAAAGAATGAAATCACAGGATACCAGGGGCAGTTGACCTGAACACCATTTAATAATAAAAACCAACATATTATTCTACATTCTAACGTGTATTTTCCAAGTCACATAAAACGAAGACATCACATCATTCTCGTAAATCGCTGCCAATATAACTCCTCAAGAGATACCCTTCCTTTCAATGTCTTCCTATTTCTGATTTATTAATCATGAAGACCAACAGGA